>NC_132851.1:28592424-28895454 GCF_048164855.1 Canis lupus baileyi | reverse complement strand
TTGGTACTGTACATACACACACGACTTTCCATTAAGTATTTGGTGTGTGTGTGTTTTAAAGATTTTATTTACTTATTCATGAGAGACACAGAATGAGAGAGGCAGAGACACAGGCAGAAGGAAAAGCAGGCTCCACGTGGGGAGCCCCGACGTGGGACTTGATCTCGGGTCTCCAGTATCATACCCTGGGCTGAAGGCAGCACTAAACCGCTGAGCCACCCAGGCTGCCCTGGTGTGTGTTTTCTTTACATTTACGTACAATTGGAACATTGTGATTTCTCTGTTCTCTTCCCCTGACTATATATCTGTATCAGTTCCACACAATTTTAATTATAAATGTGTAGGACTGGTTCTTTTCTTCTGTTTTTTTAAAGTTTTTCGTAGACTTGCATGTTTCTTTTTTTCTCAAATGGATGTGGAATAACTTTGTCAAGTTTTTAAAGTTTACTAAGGGGGTGTCTGGGTGGCTCAGTTGGTTAAGCAGCTGCTTCAGCTTAGGTCATGATCCTGGGATTGTGGGACTGAGCCGTAGGTCTGTTGGGCTCCCTGCTTAGCAGGGAGTCTACTTCTCCCTCTCTGTTTGCCCCTCTCCCCAGCTCATGTGTGCTCTCCCTCTCTCAAATAAAATCTTTATTTTTTTAAAGATTTATTTATTTATTTATGATAGAGAGACAGAGACACAGGAGGAGGGAGAAGCAGGCTCCATGCCAGGAGCCCAACATGGGACCTGATCCCGGGACTCCAGGATCGCGCCCTGGGCCAAAGGCAGGCGCCAAACCGCTGAGCCACCCAGGGGTCCCCTCAAATAAAATCTTTAAAAAAAAACTTACTGAGATTTTTGCTGAAATTATATAATAATGCACTTCCATAATACTGTGTGATCTGGGAACGTGGTTAATAGGCCCTTTAATTCAAGTGCTCTTTTTCTGTTTCTCTGATGGCTCTAAGATTGCCTTGTGTATGTCAAGGGGAGCTTAAACAAATGGAATTGAATTAGATTTTATCATGTACCCTAATGAAGGAGGAATGCAGTGTAGGGTTGCATAACCAGTTAGATGTATGTATCATTTGAAATGCTGCAAAGCTGCAAATGTGGTTGACAGAAGTCATAGCTTTTATGTTTTGCTGGAGGCAAAGGAATTTTAACACTTACTGAAGAACCTCTAGGTTTGAGTTAGAACCTCTAAGTTTGCGGGTTTTTAGACGCCTGGATTATCCAATTTACATATTATCTAATATTCACTACTTATGACCTGATACTTGATTTCTAAGGGTAGAAACAATTACAAGTGGTTTTTCTTGATTTATTGATTTATTAAGAATTAGAGTGAATAGAATTTTTCCCCGTGGTTATAAGCAAGTGGCACTGGTTTTCCTCCTCTAGTTTATGAGAGTGGCCAGCCAAGCCACTTGTTTTGTTTATTTCTGGGTGGCTTAGGTCTGCCTTAGGGAAGGAAGTTTGTTTTTGGCAGAGAAAGCAAAAATGTGTTTATTCATTCCACTTGTAGTAACATTGATCCAAGAGGAGCTTTTGAGGAAAACCAGGATGGTTAGGCTTTGAACATAAATAGCTTCCATTCATCTCCTACCTGATAGAAAAAAAAGGAAAAGATTAGAATTAATAATATATAAATTATAGACAAGTCCTAAAGCAGGAGTTGCAAATTGCTGTTTATCAAACAAAATCCTCAGGCTGTTTCTTTTGGCCTATTGGTTATTTCTAAAGCTTAATTAGTTGATAACATCTAAAAATTGTTTTACATGAATATTCAGCCCCGGATTACGGGCATTTTTAGCATGGGTGTTAATAGCCATGGTACTTCTTAGATTAAGCATAGGCATTTGCCCTAGTTAGCACTTCTAATATGGCTCCACCCAACCCAGATGCATTTAACTTTGCAGCCCTTGGAGGCTTTTGAATTAAGAAGTAATAGTACACCTATAACTGCTAATGCAGCTGAACCCTCCACTTTAAGTTAATAGGAGCTAGAATAGTAGATGTGAAAATTGTACGTAGAGCTGTAGTGGAATTTGGAATGTATGAGAGAAGGTAGTTGGAGAGGAATCCAAAGTTTTTACCTGAACAACTGAAGGATAGAGATGCCATCAACTGAGTTGAGTGAGACTAGGTAAATCCTGTTTGGGGAGGGAAAGTGACTTAGTTTAGTTTTGACATGTTAAGTTTGAGCTATTAAAACATCCTAGAGGAGATACTGAGTAGGCAGTGGCTATGAGAGTAGGGAGTTGGAGAGAAATGTCTAGACTAGAAAAGTAAATTTGAGGTACATAATTGATATATAAAGCCATGAGATGGAATGAAATCACAAAGGGAGTTGAGGACCCAGGACTGAAGCCCTGGGCACATCAGCATTTGAGGATTTGAGAGAAGTTCAGCAACAGATTATTAAAGAGCATCTAGTAAGTTAGAACAAAAAGGGAAGAAGTATGGTGTCCCAGAGTATCCTGATCTGGTTTCATACCAGAAGCAGAGCTGGAGACAGGCTTTTTATGCAGATAATTTACTGGAGAACTGGGGTACATGAAACAGGGAGGAAGGAAAGTCCGTGCAAGGGTCTCTTATTGACCTGGTCACATCTGTGAGTACCTGGGGCTTGATCCAGAGGAAGTCTTCTGAAAAGACATGAAGAATATGCTCTGGGTGGAAAGGAGGGGGTATTTATCTACCAGATCCTATTCCTCAGTGGTCAGGGTTGCTCATAGGGTATTGATAGTAACATCTCCACACTTCCAGGTCAGAGTTCGTAGGTCTCAGGATGGCTGAAGAGTACCGGTTAAGCATCTCTTAGAGCAAAGCCTGAGAGCAGAAAGTGCACCTGTAGTGCAGCTAGGGAGGTACCTCAGTTGGAGTGAAAAGGTGAGGTGGTGCGCAGGAGGTGCCTCATTCAGGCTCGTATCCTCCATTAAGTACTTGCTGTTTAGTCCAGTCTTCTGTACAGTTTTCAAGATTGTGGCTGGCCACAATCTCTACATTAGACTTATAATAGGAGGGTTAATGGAATAATGTTCATTTTTACAGTCCTTTACCTCTCATTCTAGATTACCCTTACTTTGAACCGTCACTTGAACAGGTCGAGGCATTGTCCTGGTTCAGTGACACAGACCTTCTCTAAGGGATCAATGCCTGTAGTTGATTTCTCCTTGTCGGGTCATGATTGTTGCAGCTGCTCATTTACAGTTGTTCCTGAGCATGGCGCCCCCACTCGAATCCCCTAGGTTCTGGATAGGGACAGAGCTTGTCCCCATTGTGTGAAAGCAGCCATTAAGTTCTCAGGTTAGGGTCACTTTGCAGGACTCACCAATATGGTAGCTCTTAACTTAGCATGGTGGTCCAGTAAGGAGTCCCAGATAACCAGTTATCATTGCCTCAGAATACTTCTGTGTTTTCTGGCAGAAACCACTTTTCTCTTCCCCCACTAACAGAATTTCTAATCCAGTGGACCTGAAGGTTGTCAATCCTATTTCCATCTGTTGGGTTTTTCTTTTCTTTTAATCTGTCAGAGACACAATGCCACATTTCAGCCTTTAGAAAATGATGTAGTGTCTGATCACTTACCTTCTTGGAAGGTAATACCTTATCTCCTCTAAATGTTACTAAGCACATAGAAGTTTTATGTGTGGTGCTAAGTCCAGGGCTCTGGTCATAGAATAAACAATTAGGGAAAGAAATTTTTACATAAAGATGAGTACTTGCATTAGTCACATGTGTCCCCCCACTGTATGTGAACTCAGCTGGTTTGCTGTAGTGCTATAGTTGGTTGCTCTTAGTTGTAAAGTTAGAGTAAAGTCATTCTGAAGATTTAATTTTACCTAAAATGTTTCAGGATTTGAAATAATAAAACCAGTCCTATAGAGGACTTCGTGGTTCACTTGAGTTTTGCCACATGTGCCTCTGGCAAGTAATAAGTTATTGTCGTGAAGTATAAGGACCTTAGTACCTTTAGTAAAACATTTTTTTAATACATTGAAAAGAACATAAACTATGATAATAGTATAGAACTATATCTCTTTTGGTAATTTTAGGCCCCTGTTACAAGAATAAAGATGAATTGCTAATGTTCTTCTCTTGCTGTCTTCTGCTTCATAAGAAATGATGAGAACTATGTACTTCTCTTGATACAGATTGTAGACTTTGAGTGTCTTAAGGATGGCAATTTGGGTGTCAAGTCTGTTGGTATTTCCCAGGGCTTGATATAATGACTACTCCTGGTAGGTTTTCTATAAATGGTTGTTGATTTAATTCAAGGCAGTATATGTACATACATAAGCACACATACACACACACACACAAACACATGTGTTGTAGCATATATATGTTATATGCAATGACATTCTTAAATTTCATTAAAGTCAGTTTTAATAAAATTGAACATGTTTTAAAGTATAATAATGTTTTAGACTTTTTTCCTTTTTTCTTTCTTCAAACAGACAGAAGGACAAGAACAGAATCACCAGCACTGGCTGAAGGTAAATATGTCTTTGGGGGAAATGATAATTCAGATACAAGTGAAAAATTATGATTTAAATAAAAAACTACATTGGCTCAACATAATTAAGGAAGATATTCTGTATATAATATTGACCTGCTAAAAGTATCTTTAGGGGATACCCTATGCTGTTTAGTTTCATAGAATAGGAAGTAGTGGGGAAAATGTAAATTAATTTTTTTACAGCTTTCTTTCAGTAGTAGAGGTATGTGTTTTGTTTTTTTAATTCCCTTTTAAGTCATTTTAGTTATCACCAGTATAGTTAATCAGGAAAGGTCTAACCCATAATTCTAGTGGCTTAATATATATATATATGCTAGAAAGGAAGACACTTGTACATGTTTTCTTCTTGAATAAGAATTCTACCTGTTATTGTTTGAGGTCCTTGTGAAAAAGTCTTGGAAGTAAAGAACACAACAGCCACCACAAAAGTTACTGATACAGGAGTTCTGAGTGCTTACACATGTATAATCTTGTAATTTTTAAAATTTTAATAAGTTAATAGGTATTTGAAAATGTAATTTTTCTGTAGACATACTTTGTGTTCTTCAAGTAAAAATGATCAACTTAAGATCTCTTTCTGTGCTCTTCCTAATCATAAACAGATATTTACATTTCAAAACTTGCCTGTCATTGTACTAGAACTAATAAGACAGTTATCATAATGGTCTTTTGAAATTGTAATTATCTCACCTACTCTGTGTATGTTACAGTGCGGGAGTTCTCAGCCTTTTTTTGTGCCATGGACCTCTGGTAATCTGGTGAAGCCTGTGAATCCCTTCCCAGAATAATGATTCTAAAAATGATTCATGATTTTATGAAATAAAATACATGAGATTAAAAAGGAAATTAATGATACTGAAATGTAGCTAACAAATCTTAAAAATACCAGTTTTTGATAGAGAATATATATGCTCACATTAAAGAATAAGGTTTAGCAACAATTCTACTAAATACTGTAATTTTAAATAGTGATAAGTTTGCAATAACTGTAGAATAATATGAAAGTACGTGTGATTTCTATTGATGATAAGTTCATAGGTATTTCTGATACTACTATACTTTTTTGCCTATAATCTTGAAGAAATCTTGAAGAAATCGCAAAACTTCATGTAGAGGTTAATGAAAAGGTTCCCATCCAGATTCACAGGTCACTGAATTCTTTTTCTGAATCCCAGGTTAAGAACTCCTGTTAATGAAAAGTCAGTTAGACCTTTCTTCTTCCATCATATTTGAATAAGTGTAGTTTTTTTTAGTGTTTTGTATAGCTAATCTTTAATAAGTGGAGTTACATAGTGATTTCTTAAGAAATATCCCAATGGGGTAGGCTAGAAGTTCTCAAAAAAGCTTTGAAGAAACTTTGGTTTGCTGGTCAGTAATCACAGAAACAGCAGCATATTCTGTTGAAAAGGAAGTCGAAGATAAGTGGTAAGCTTTCAAGAGTGCCTCCCTTCAAAGAATTCACATTTTATTTCAAGGAATATGAAATTAACATGTAAATAATAAAATACCAGCTCAGAATGCTGAAAGTTTAATGAGAGAAACGTCATAATTAATTTCCACAGGAAGGATGAAAAAATAGTAAGGTCTGATGCTTGTGTTATGGAATCACAGAAAAAAGGTCAAGGCTTATAAAAAGTCATCAGAAGTTTTATAGTTAATTCAGTAGTATGAACTGTACAGTGATCACGTGCCAACCTAAGTTAGGAAGAGCATAGAATGTCATCAACTAAATTTGACAATTAAGTGGTCATTTAGCCACTTGTAGCTGACTACCAATATAAAAGGACTGGCATATCTGTTGAAGCTTGGCTGATAGCAAAAACAGCACTTGAAGGGGATGTAGTGGGACATCTGACTTTGGGATATTTTTTGGTTGTGGCACTTGATTTGTTCCGTCAATGTGATGCCCCTAATGCCTGTCTTAAAGATGTTCTCAAAGGCTGCACTGTCCGGATCATTGGATTAAGCCCCACTTTAAAAAAAAAAAAAAAAAAAAAAACTGATTTGCTGTTTTTGCTTATATAAAATTAGAGAACTGAGCTATATGATTTCAGATCCTCTCACGAACCTTGTATTCTGGGTTGATTTTCTACCTTTTCTGAAACCCTTCAGTTCCTTTCTCTTTCTTCCTACCAGCAACATTTGAAATACGGTAAAAATATTCAAAGTTGTTAAGTGATTTGAACTTCGATGTATTAAATATTGCCCCAGTAAAAGCTATGCAGAACTTTAAAAGCTGTAATAATTAGATTAGTGTACTTAGTTCAGAAATGTTTTTATGATGTATACATTCTGCATTTTGGTCTGCTGGAGTCTGGTTAGCCTTATATGCGATACTGATTTTTAAATGTAGAAAGATTATTCAAGTACATATTTTTAAGATTATGTGATTGCCAGGAAGAGAAAATTTATAGTCTGTTTGATTATGATGAGTCTGGAGGAATTATATTCAAGAGAATGGTTTTAACTGAAGTTCAGGAACAAGGGAAACATTCATGCCCTCCTATAATGTCACTGTATTGAATTCCTTTAGCATACTGGGCTCAAACAGACAAACCTGACAAATGGTAGGGAAATATTTAAGGACATTTCTTAGTTAGCATTTGTCATCATTTTCTAGTCATGTTTCTTCTTTTCTTAAAAATTTTTTTTTCTATGAGAATTTTATTCCTAATTTAGAAATGTTAGTGCTAGAATTGAATTAATTTCTTTCAGGAAGACTTTAAATTTTCTTTACTCTTTTTGGATGAACTATGTGTATTTTCATTTATGACTAAGAAGCAAATGGCAAAATGGTTAGGAACTGTAGGAGCCACATTTGCCTGAGTAAGAATTTTGGCCTCATTGTTTACTGATTAGTTCACCTTGAGATAGTTATTTAATTTTCTGACCTTAAGGTTGCTTAGAAGTAAAATGAAGATTGTAGTGCTAGACAACCTCCAAAATAGTTGAGGATTTTATAATACTGTGTATATAACTTAGGATCATATGTGGCACACAGAAAGAGTTCATTCACTGGTTTTTATTATTTAGTCCTCACAGCATCCAAGGACCTCTGCAAGGTGCTTGGGATACTAAAGTTATGTTAAACTTGGGGCAAGATGGTTCTACACCCTTAGTTCGTTCCTTTAGTCTGTAATGTTTAAGAAGGTCCTTGTGAAAAAAAAAAAAAAAAAAAAGAAGGTCCTTGTGTTGAATATTCCTAAATAGCCCCTTGTAAACTTCCTTCACTTTCAGAAGCTAAACCCTTGTAATTACTAGACAGGAGATAGCTTGTTTGTAATTTTTTGCATATGTTAGTATATGTATATAATCAATGGGTAACTTTTTTTTTAACCTCAGTTTAATATATTTTAAGGTATTTCAGATATTGGGATACCTGGGTGACTCGGCAGTTGAGCTTCTACTTTTGGCTCAGGGCCGTGATCCCAGGGTTCCAGGATCAAATCCCACATCAGGCTCCCTGCTGGGACCTGCTTCTCCTTCTGCCTATGTCTCTGCCTCTGTCTGTCTCTCTCCTGAATAAATAAATAAAAATCTTTTAAAAAAGAAAAGAGATATTTCAGGTATCTATTGGGTTGTCAGGTGGCACAGAGACTTGTTTAGTTTTTTTTTTTTTTTTTTTTAAGATTTTATTTATTTATTCATGAGAGACACACAGAGAGAGGCAGAGAATAGGCAGAAGCAGGCTCCCTTAGGAAGCCTGATGTGGGACTCGATCCCAGGACCCCAGGATCACGACCTGAGCCAAAGGCAGATGCTCAACCACTGAGCCACACAGGCATCCCGAGACTGTGTAGTTTAGTTCTCAAAGGCCAGTGAGGAGAAATTTTAAAAGCCACATGGTAGAAAGAGCAAGGTAGCTTTCAGGGGTCTCTTTTATAAGGGTGTTATTTCCATTCATGAGGGCTCCACACTGGTGACCTGCTCACCTCTCAGAGGGTTTAATCACATGGGGTTTTACGATTTCATACATGAATTTTGAGGGGACACAGATGTTCATGTTCTCTTATATTTTTATGTAGAATAGAAAGAGCTGATATATAAAATAGGCTTGATAGCAAAAACCAGATAAGAAGAGATCAAATAATTATAGGTCAGTCTTACTTATGAAATAATCCAAAGTGAAATATTAGACCAAAACTAGAAATATGTATTTTCAAATGATTGTATAGAGTTGATACCAGAAATGCAAGGATGGTTTAGCAGTAGAAAATGTATTCATATATAAACATAGATGGTAAGAATATAATTCATAGATTTAAAAAAATCTATGATAAATATGGATTATGAGAATATAATTCATAAAGTGAATGAAAAAATGGTTGATATTCTAAAGATGGGAGTTCTGCCTCAGAAGGATATGTGTATTCATGTGTGTGTATTTAATGCAAAAATCAAGTCAAAATTCCATTAAGATTTTTGTAGAACTTGTAGAACTTGACAGTTACATGGATGAACAAAGGGCTACTTTTGTAGAGAATCATTACTTAAATGGTAAGCATAGACCACAAAGAAAAATGGATTACATGTGACGGATGGCATCATAAACAAAGTTAAGACTAGGATACTGCAGTGTTATAGATTAGGAGAAAATATTTGCCATGTGTATAAGCATCAAAAGATTGGTACTCAGAATTCCTATCCAGAATTCCTAAATCCCAACTGTAGGGAAGGGTGGTGTATCAGTTGGAGTTGAATTAGGAAAACATACCACCCTGGTGTTTTGAACAGGGAATTTAATACAGAGGATTGGTTATGAAGGTATTAGACTAGAAGAGCAAAGGTGAAGGGGATACCAAAAGCTGCTACCACCACTAGACTGGAACACACAGGCTGTGCTTGCTTCAGCCTCTGACTGGGGCAGTGCATACTGGCCTTACCTCATATGACTGCTCTTAGAGCAACTGCTAGTCTGTCCAGGCCAGAGACAGGAAGCTTCTCTCTCTCCTGCCTTCTCATCTTCCGGTGCCTCCTATTGACATAACCTAACAGCTGGCAAGACTGTTATTTACAGATTCTGGGCCCCAGCAGTACAGAGTACAGTGTATAGAAAGGTAGTTGTGGGAGAGATCGTGAGAAAACAAAAGGCACATGTTACAAAGGATATGAATATACATTTTACAGGTGGCCTATAAACAGGCACACACACACAAAAAATAAATAAACAGAGGCACATTTTTACTGGTAATCAAGAAGATGTAAATTGAAGCATCAGTGAGATATTTCACAATCTAAACATTGAAGCTTGAGGTTTTAGAGGATGGGAGAGAGAGCTTTTACTAGTGGAACAGTGAAGTGTTGGAAGTCCTTTGCAGAGCAATTTGGCACAATCTAGTAAAGTCACAGTTGCCCTGTAATTTCTGGGTTGCCATCCAGTGGAAACTCTTGTACGTGTGCACAAGTATATGTAGTGTGTGAAGCATGCTTTGTTAATAGAGAAAAATTGAAAAGGCATTGTCCTTCAGTTGGTGAATAAGTAAATAAACTGGTTCGTTTGAATCATGGAATACTGTGTAACATCTGAATGAGTCAACATGGATAATTCTATAAAAACACCATTGAGTGAGAAAAGTGATTCTAAGGGAATATGGACAATATATCATTTATGCATATTTGAAAAGCAAAACAGTGCTGCGTTGTTCATACAGACCTTCACGATAAAAATTCTAAAATATGTTTGGAAAGGAAGCATACTTTTAAGATTACCTTTAGGAGATGGGGGAGAGGAAAGTTGGGAGGTTAACTGCACAAAAAGGTAGGGAGACCTCTGAAGCAAATACAGCAAAATGACATTGCTTTATTCTGGGTGGTAGATTATGTGAATATATCTTTTTATGTTTAAATTATTTTCTAATTTAAAGAAATAGAAGACAAGAAGGACTCAAGAATCGGCCCCTCTGGGAAGCCTTTGGTTAGGTGTTCCTTTTTCTATATGTTCATTGTGTTTGCATGCTTCTGTTTGAAGCATGCCATACCACCTTGTCTGGTCTCTTCCACTCATGTGAATTCCTCAGTGCCAAATACTCAGTGTCTGTCATAGTAATTGGCAGACAGGAGCTAAGGCAAGGTGGTTTGATTTAAAACAGCAGCAACCGTCACCGGGCACTGCAGACCTCAGCTAGCTGTAGAAGTACTCAGGGTTTTACATTTGCTACAGTTTTTATTTAATGGCTCCTCCACACACTGTCAAATGTGTATTGCAAAGAGGCCAGGCACCTGAATTCCAATCCAATCGTTTTTGTTGGACACCTTTGAATGAGTCACATGTGTTGAGTATCAATTACTTTACACTTAAAAAAAAATTTTTTTTTTTTGAGTTTTAAAGAGCTGGGGACGGAACAGAGGGAGAGGAAAAGAGAATCTCAAGCAGACTCCTTGCTGAGTGCAGAGCCAGACATGGGGTTCCATCTCACAGGGCTCCATCTCAAGGACCCTGAGATTCATGACCTGAGCCGAAATCAAGAGTCAGACGCTTAACTGAGCCATCCAGGCACCTCTCTACATTTAATTTTTTTAAAAAATTATTGATACATACAAAAGAATACCTTTATTTGTAAATGCGAAAGTCTAAAAGACTCCCTGAATCCACCAGTAATTAAGCACCTGAAATGTTACCCAGACCTTTGAAGTTGCCTGATCCTAGGTCTCTGTCTCTCTGCAGTGATAACCAGTATCTTAAATTTTGTGTTTATCATTCTCTTGCATTTTTATATAATTTTCTATGGATTTCAAAATAGTGGTACATTTTAAGAAAGTAAATTCACAGTACTATTTCTTGTTTAATCATATTTTTTCAATAAAAAACCTTCTTAATCCTTGTAAAACAGGTAATTTGGGGGTTCAGTGTTTTTTGTTTTGTTTTGTTTTTTTAATTCCCATCACCTTTCTGTACATTCTTAAATGTACTTGCTTTGGAGCTTTATATTAGCCCTTCTCATAACCTATGTCTGTACCTGATGTGTAAGGCATTGTAGCAAGAAGCATGTGTTTGATTTCTTGGTTTAACTCTGCAACTCAAGCAGTAATTTGCCTTGGTTTAATTTTTAATGGCTGGAGGCATGGAAGATTACGATTACTAGTAATCTCTGAATCAGACTTGAAGATGCCATGACAATCTGATGTAATACTCATTTATTATGGTTTACTTCCATTTAAAGAATAGTATTGGTATCCTAATTTATTGTATTTATTGCACATGGCCAGGCATCCTAGTGAGACTTTTATGTAAAATCGTGTAAGATTTTTCATTTTAGCATACTAAATCTAAGTGTATCCACTAGATGTCAGCATTAGGAGAGATGTAGGGTAACATATGTAGAATCCTAGCCAGAAGCAATGTGAGAGATTCAGTCTAACAAGTACTGACTTGTGTAAAGTCACATATTTTGTGATAGTCAAGAGTAGAAATCAAGTCTCCCACTTTCCATTCTGTTGTTTGTTTATGTCATATTTTTTTAAGACTGGTAACTGATCTCCATGGAATTATAAGACTTAATATGTTGCTCTGGACTAGTACTAGGGATTTGTGGTGATATTTTAGTACTTTTGTGGTGGCAGTATGGCTGGCCACCCAGTAATACCTGAATCCTGCTTTTCCTCCTTTATATTTTGCAAAGGAAGGAGAATTAAAGGATCACTTTATTATTTGCTACACTGTATCTGATAATGATAGATTAGATATTGTGAGTAAGGTTAAGGATTAAGCTACTCTCCAAACTTCCTATATATCAGTGGGATTTCAACCAAGATAGCAGAAACCTTGCTGGGGTTTTGTATTGTTTTGTTTTTAAGATTTTATTTATTTGAGAAAGAGAGCACACACAGGCACAAGTCGGGAGAGGGGGAGGGAGAGCTGGAGAAGCAGGCTTCCCTCCAAGTAGGGAGCCCCACACAGGGCGATCCCAGAACCTTGAGATTATGAGCTAGGCCGAAGGCAGACACTTAACTGACTGAACCACCCAGGTGCCCCACCTTACTAGGTATCTTAAAAAGGAATTTAACGTGGATTTATTTACACAAATGTTAGAAACATGAGCTTAAAAAAGATGCTGAGGTATGCATGTTGTTACTCATAACACTGCTGACATTAATGCTAAACTGTTTTCCAACACCTCTTCTGATACCAGATGTGTGGGACTTTTTCCCCCACACCAGTCAATTCTCCAACTCTCCAGATACCAACTAGGTGTCCTACAATTCATTTTGATGCTAATTCTTAACTATGTAGAGTTGGTGCCTAGACCTCACAGGTTAAGGGGTTAGTCCCACAAGACTCCCCTCTACCCCTCTACTCCATATGCCATTCACAAACCTCAGGTTTCCTGTACATCTGACCATCCAGCTGTGAAGGGGGTACAGGGAGGGGAGGGTTGTTCCCATGACTCCTTCCCCAGGTTTGCTAATCTTCTGTAATGGCTCACAGAACTCAGAGAAACACTTTACTTACACTAGTACCAGTTTATTCTAAAGATTTTATAAAAGGTATGAAGAGGTACATAGCATGAGGTCTGGAAGTGTCCTGAGCATAGGGGCTTCTGCCCCCATGGAATTGGGGTGTGTTCCCTTCCCAATATGTGGATGCATTTACCAACCTGGAATTTCCTGAGACTCCCATCATGGAGGGGTTTTTATTGGAGGTCCCATTACATAGGCATGACTTTCTATAAATCCTTGGCCATTGGTGATCAGTTCTCCAGTCCCCCTCCCCACTTGACAGAGGTCAAGAGGTAGGGCTGAAATCTAAGTATGCCTTGGTATTTGTAGCAACCAGTCCTCATCTTGAAGCAATCTTGGGGACTCATTAAGATAAAGATGCTCCTGTCACCCAGGAAATTCCAAGGGATTTAGGAGCTGTGGGTTAGGCACGGGGAGGGGGTGGTGGTGGTGATAAAGATCAAATACATATTCTATTCTGTCACCTGAGGTAACTGAGATAGTAATGGTAACCATAGGAAGCACCTGTCACTTCTCGAGCTGAGGGCAAAGAAGGGAAGATGTAGGATAGGCAGAATTTAGGCTCGAAAGAGGAACTCTGGAAGACAGGGAGCTCAGATCTCTGGAGGGACCGGGCACCACCGTGCTGATAGGCTTTCTCCAGGAAGCTGGAGCCTAGAGCCATAGCTGGCTCATTTTTATTTTATTTTATTATTTATTATTTATTATTTTCTATTTTTTATTTTAGCTTTAGGAGCACCTAGGTGGCTCAGTTGGTTAAGTGCCTTTGGCTCAGGTCATGACCCCAGGGTCCTGGGATAGACCCCCACATTGGGGCTGAGCAGGGAGCCTGCTTCTTTCTCCCTCCCCCTTTGCCCTTCTGCCTGCATAGGCTCTTTTTGTTTCTATGAAATAAATCAATAAATAAAATATTTATTTTAGAGGTAGAGCATGTGCAGAAGGGAGAGGGGATGGTGGAGGTGGAGCGAGGAGCAGAGGGAGAGAGCAAACTTCCGCACTGAGTGCAGAAGGCAGGGCCGATCCCAGGACTCCGAGATCTTGACCTGCGCCAAAATTAAGAGTCGGACACCCAATCGACTGAGCCACTGAGATACTCCCAAATAGCTAGTAGCTTTTGATGACAGGAAATACTGATAGGACTTGAAAAAAAAGACCTTTTTTCCCCCTCGTTATATTTATTTAAGTAATCTCTACTCTTAACATAGGGCTTGAACTCACAACCCTGAGACCAAGAGTTGCATGCTCTTCCAAATGAGCCAGCCAGATGTTCCCAAAGACAGACCTTCTTTCTTCTCACCTTCCAATTTCTTTGTAGTTGATGGGGCCCAGTGAGAAGCCAGCTGACAAAGTAGTCTAGGAAATAGATTCTTCAGGTTCTTAGTCCCAGCATGACAGAACAATGGACTTGGATGGGGGTGAGCATTAGTAGGTATATAACTGTCACAGTCTACCTTTCTGACCACATGGTATTCATTTATCTTTGTTGATTTAAGTACATTCAGTGCCACCATTTTTATGCTGCCTTTCAGAATTCTAGTTCTTGAATAGTGTATGCTCAGATGGTCTTAGGTAAGAGGGAAAAAGCCCTATGAATGTAGAATCCCAGAGGGGATGCATAGTCTCCTTATTTTACCAAATGCAGTAAAACCAGGAGTGGGGAGAGAATTAATGTCCTGGTAGCTTAGATTTTAAACATGTTTACCACATAAAGATCAGAAAACAGGAGGGGCAAGAGAAAAAGAGAAATCTTGCTTTATGCCATTTGTTGAACAACTATTTGTTGCCCAGTCATTGTCATTGTGCTTAGAACAAAGATCCTGTTCAGCAGCTTCTCTAGTTAGGAGGAAAGAATTGGAGAAGAAGGTACGAGAAAGTTAGAGTATGATAGTGCATTTGTAGTGTAGTCAGTAGAGCAAACAGTATAATGTCAGGATAATTATTATAGATGCTTTATTGGCCGGCTAGCTTGAGTTGGTTATTTCTCTCCATTATAATGGCACTGTAACTGTTGGAGGTCTCCCAGTTTGTGCACGAAGTTAGTATGTTCAGATAATGAACCACTATGTTCCTAAAGTAAGTTGTTAGAAAATAAGAAGGAATTGTGATTCCTCTTCTTTAAATTATTGTGTACCTGATTCTTCAGATAAATGTCACTGGATCTCACCTATTTACAGTTCTTAAATGAATTCAGTAGGTATTTATTGGATATTTACTCTGCACCACATTGAAGATTTACTTTGTGCCTTATATCAGAGATGCATCAAATACACATTTGGCCAGTAAAGTCAGTATTCACCTAAGGCCAAAGCCAAAAATCATCATAGAATATGCTGCTGGGATATATTAATCTGAAAATTTATTGAAATGTAATTATTATGATACTAATTTTGAGTCCAATTTTGAAAGTTTGACATTGTGAAAATATTTTTGTTCTTGCACTATTGTCAGCTGCTCGGTGACTCCTGGAGTCACTTTGCTGTCCATTTGCAATATTAAATCAACATTTGTTTTCAAATAGTGATGATGTAGTTTCATAGAAGTAGTGCTAGAAACAAGACTTAGTGCAGTGTTTGAAGGGGATGATGCTTGAATATTTTTAGAAGATGTGCCAAGTGAGATTGTTGATACCATTTGTGTTTTTTTGAAGTTTCTACTACTTTTTTTGCTTGTACTTGTTGCTTTATGCAATCACTTGAGAATTGTTTATCCTTAATAAACCAAATCTAGAAATATGGCATTAGAGTTTTGCAACTGGCTTGCGGGATAGCAAAACTGTGTGAATTTCTACCTGCCTTTCAACTTTGCATTCACCTAATTGCAGCATTTTCCATATATTGGACTTTTTAATTTTATGAATGCAGTTCAGTTTTATAAAGATCAGAATTATGATGTAGGTTAGTCTCTGTTCCTACTTTGGAACCATGTTTATAGCTGTAGAAGGATATTACGTCTTGCTTAGTATGTGGGGCATACTGTAGACTTTCTTGATATTCATGTTATCTGTCACTTTATTTCTCTAATTTTAATATTTTAAAAATTTTTACTAGTTCCCCATAAGACTAGTGGCTTTTACTGAGAGAGTGAGAGACACAGACTCTACATTGATTTGACTGGGAAAATGTGCAACCTTTCTAAATTCTCAGGTCTTTTTTTAAAAAAAATTTAGTTTTCAGTTGTCAATATGTATTTTGGTTTTTCCTCTCCTCTTCTTGGAACACTCCTAAAACTTTACAAATTTTTGGTTTCTATATTTTCAATCATTTGTTTATTCAGCAAATATTTATGACTACTTACTACATTCCCAAGCGTTGTTCCAGGTGCTGGGGATAGAGTGCTGTTGAAATAGAGCCCCTGCCTTCTTAAAAGTTCAGCTTGCAGCGGCAGACACAAACAGATAAAGTTATGAATATGGTTAGATGGTGATAACCATCAGTTTGGGAAGAGGAAAGAGGAGGAGATATTACAGATGGATTAGTCACAGAAGCCCTCTCTGAGGTAGTCTGATTGAAGCTGTAACCTCAGTGAAGTAGAGTAGCTTGTCACTTGAAGGTCTGTGGACACAGCATTCCAGTTTAGGGAAAAAGCAGGTACAGAGGCTCCATGGAAAGAGAATCTTGCTCTGTTAGAGAAACTACAGCAGGCAGTTGTGGAGAGTGATGGGAGACAAGGCCAGAGTGAGTCAGGGGCAGGTCATGTAGGGTTTTGTTGTAAGCCCAGGTAAGAAATTTGGATTTTATTCTGAGTGCATCAGTAAGCCATTACATGTTTTTGAACAGAGAAAGTATGTGGTTGATTTATATTTTTAAGAGCTTTGCTTCTTATAATAAAAAGACTTTGTAATAGAAAGCAAAAGTAGAAGCGGTTAGGAGACTTGAGAAGTAATTCCTGCAAGAAGTGATGGTGGCAAGAACAAGGCTGATACAGCAGTGAAAAGAGGTGAGATGGAGTGTCCTCTAAGCTACTGAGAAAAAGTGTATGGAGGAAGAGGAGGAAAGTCAGTTATGTCAGGTGCTCCTGAGAGGGGACGTAGGGTGAGGACTTGAGAATTTGTAATTGGAGTTATCAACATGGAGGTTATTTGATGATTTTGTCAGAACAATTTTGGTGGTGTAGAGTTGGCCAAAAGTCTGGCTGGAGAGAAATAAAAGACAACGAGTGTAAGCAACTGTTTGTAAGGAATTTTGCTGCAAAGAGAAGGATTAGGGGGGAACTGGTGAGGGGAAAGAGAAAGAAAATTTTTGTTTTGTTTAAGGTGGAAGAAATAATTATGGATGCAAAAGGGAAAGATATGGAAAAAGAACAGCCATAAAGTAGGAAAGAAACTCAGGAGAATGGGTTGTCCTAAAGGTCAGATGAAGAAAGTATTTCAGGAAAGAGTGAGTGATAAACTGGGTCAAAGGCTGTTAAGAGATCCAGTAGGTTGAAGTGTGAGAATTGCCCTTTAGAATTAGCCAGATACAGGTTTTGGTGACCCTTGAAAGGGACCAATTTTATTATATTGATGTGAATAAAAGCCAGATTGGAAAGGTAGAAAGTAGAAAGAAATAACTACAGATAGTTTAATGACCAGTTTTTGCTGTAAAGAAGATAAGCAAGATGGTGTACAGGAGACATAAAGCCTTGAGTAGGAGAACCAGGTCTCTCAGGAACAGAGGCAGAGGGCAGACTGAGTGGTTACTGATGAAGAAAGGGTAGAAAGAACAGTAGATTTTTTTTTTTTTTTTTTGTAAACAATGTAGTGAGGTCATTTCTTTCATGTGACGATTTAGGTAGATTGTTAGAAGTGTGAGGAAATTAAAAATAAATTGCCTTGCGGAATGGTCACGTGAAGTAGGAGAGTAGATGGATTGGAGATGCATAGTAGGATTGTGGACAGAACTGAGGATGCTCTTCCATGTTAGTGGCCATACATTGAAAGCAGTGGTTCTTAACTGGAGAAGTTTGCCCCCTAGGAGATAATTGACAACATCTGGAGGTGGTATTGATTGTTACAACTCATCACTGGGTGATACCAGGTATCCAGGGGTAGAGGCCTGGTATGCTGCTTAACATCCTGCAGTGCCCAGGACAGCTCCCACAACAAAGAATTCATGGTTCAAATTTAAGAAACCCTCATTTATAGGAAAGCTAATCGGTGTGTTTTTTCTTTTTTTCTCACCCCCAACAGAAATATTAAGTTTACAAACTGGATGTGAAGCAAACTGACAAACAGTAATTCAGATTGTGTTAAATATGCTGAAGGAGGAAGTTGGGTGATGTTATGGAAGATAGGTAGGGCAACTACCTATGGATAAGATTGGCAGACAAAGCCTTTCTGAAGAGGGGGCATGAGATGTGGCCTGAAGAGTGAAAACAGCCAGCCATGGGAAAGTCTGGGGGACTAGCATTCTAGGCAGAGGAGACAGCATTATAAAGCCCCTGAGCTGGAAAGGATAAATGAAGTAACAGCATCTCTTAGGAATTTTCTAAAAAGAGAGGAAATAGTATATTAACTATAATGTATAGTTGTGTTTCTGTTAGCTTCTATTATTTCTCATTAAAGAAGCTTTTTTTTCAAATGTTTTATGGAAAATGGTCTAGTATATTTATTAAGTGCTTTTGTGAGCTCAAAAATACATTCCACAAGCCAGGAAGAGCAAGTTCCTTTCCAGATAACTCACCAACTTTGGAACAAACATGTAACATAAGAGCTCACAGTCACAAAGTTTTATCAGAAATACTAGGAACTGGGCAGTGGTTTAGCGCCGCCTTCAGTCCAGGGTGTGATCCTGAAGACCTGGGATCAAGTCCCACGTCAGGCTTCCTGCGTGGAGCCTGTTTCTCCCTCTGCTTGTGTCTCTGCCCTTCTCTCTCTCTGTCTCTGTCTCTTATGAATAAATAAATAAGATCTTTAAAAAAAATACTAGGAACACTTGAAGTGACCTATATCTGGTTTCTGTGTGTCTTATTTCTTCTTAGCTTACTTAGTAAATATTTATAATATTTAATCCAAAAGTTACAATAAAATAATCTTTGAGATTATTCTCAAAGAGAATCTTTGATTTTTTTCTTCTAAATCATATTATAAGTTTATTATTTTAAATTATAATATTTAAAAAAAGAAATTATAATATTACTTATTTTGAAATTGTGCCTCTAAAATATAAAAAGCAAAAAAAAATAAAATAAAATAAAATATAAAAAGCATTGACCCAAGTTTTATACAATTTGAAAACTCTTTTATATCTTTTGGTGTCTTTTGTATCGTGTTTATTAATCTGAAACTTAGAATCTTATTAGTCAGCTCTTGTTTAGATGTAAATGACAGAAACCCACTTCAACTAAACAGGTAGAAAGGAAATTGGTTGAAATAAACTAGGATATTTTAAGGCCAGAGGAAAATCAACTAAACTGAGGGAAATGGCAGCTAGAATTCAGGAACAAATGGAATTAGAAATTAGTGACTTTAGGACTTGAGGACACTTTCTCAAGTGCATGCTGGTTTTATCCTCTTGTGATAGACTGTTTTCCTCTATGGCAGGAAATACGGCTGCCACACACTCTGAAGCCTCACATTGCTTGGGTTCTGCTACTGGGTAATAGATCATCTAACATAGCCATAGCATAAGCACCAAATAGATTGCCAAGCATGGTTACTACATGTTTTGCTTCTATTAACCCATTTAATGATTTTATGAACCCTCTGCAGTGGATATTAATATTATGCACAATTTACAGATGGGGCATGGGGAAATTAGGAAACTGGACTATAGTAGCAAGGCTTAAAAGTAAGTGGCATAGCTGGAGTTTGAACCTAGGCAGTCTGGTACCTACCAGTCCTGACAGTTAGCTACAGTATTGTATTCATTGAAATGAGGGGATGAAGAGGTTTTGTGTGTTGTGGTTTTGGCTAGAGTTAAAAAGTATGCAAGACAGGGATATGATTTTGATTTGTTTACCCTTATTAAAAAGATACAACACATGATAATATTATAACGAATTATTTTCAGATCTTTGAAAAATTCCGTGGTTATTTATTTAAGTAATCTCTATACCCAACATGGGGCTTGAACTCACGACCTTGAGGTCAAAATTTGCATGCTTCTCCGACTGAGCCACCTTAGCACCCTGAATTCCGTGTTGTTTAAAGAGGCGCACATAGTATGTTTTGCCTACATAGATTTTTTATAAATATTTTATTTATTTATTTTAGAGAGGACATGAGTGGGAGGGGCAGAGGGAGAGAGAGAGAGAGCATCTCAAGCAGACTCCATGCTGGGTGTGGAGTCCAGTGCGAGGCTCAGTCTAGGACTCTGTGATCATGACCTGAGTCAAAACCAAGAATTGGATGCTTAACCAACTATGCCATCCAGGTGCCCCTACATAGATCTTTCTTGAGTGCTATATGGTAAAGAAACTTTATGCATTGGACTGCAGTTGTACTACATTCAGTGGTTTTTAACCAGGAATGATTCTCTTTGGGACATTTGGTAATATCTCGAGTCATTTTTGGTTGTCAGAACTCGTGTTTTGGGTTACTGGTGGCCTCTAGTACATACAGGCCCAGGATATTGCTAGAGGTCCTACCACATGAGACAGACCCCTCTCCACAACAGAATTTTCCAGCCCCAGATGTTAATAGTACTGAGGTTGAGAAACTTGTACCAGATAAGCTGGGTTATTATCAAACTAAGTTTCTGTGTTTGGGATTTGAAGAGATAAGAAATTCTAAATTTTGGGATACTTGGGGAGAATGACTAGGTCTAGACCAAGTATGATGCATATTTAGGGGATTAAGGTCACATTAGGCTAGGGTGCCTTGGAAGAAGGACCCAATAGTGGAAGAAGTTTATAGAGGAGGGTGTAGGAAAATGGAACAGACAAACTTGGCTAGTTTTGAATATTTTCCTTGAGGATTGACTGTATTCATACAAGTAAAGAGGTAAGGAAACCTAATCTCCCTTCCTCCTGTACCTGATGATAATTTCATAGGACTAATTTTAGGATAGCATTTCAGCAATATCCTTGACATAAATGGGCAAAACATTAGTTTTGTCATTTACTCTGATTTATGACATTGAAATTCATTAATAAATTGACTAGTTTGTATTAAAGTATACAGCTATTATTATTTTTCAGAAATTACTTTGTAATTTTAAGGCTATAGTTACAGTAGCCAACATTTATCACACGCTTTCTGTTTGCCACTGTGCTAAATTAGTGCTTTAATCTTACTGAACTCTCTTAATAACCCTTTAAAATAGTTTCTATGGTATGTATGTTTTACTGATGAAGAAAATGAGGCCCAGAAAGGTTAACTAGCATCCTCAAGGTCAGACAGCTGGTCAGCTAGAGGTGGAATTCTAGTCTGATTTCATAGAAGTAAACTCTTAACACCAAATGGTGTGTTGCCTTTTTCTTCTTAAGGACAATTACAGTTCTTTTTTTGTGCTTATTTTCCATTTGTAGTTGAAATTTTGATACTATTAGGTAATTCTGTGTATATTTGGTCTCCGTTCTTGTTAGTGAAGGAATTTATATATGTTTGGAAACAGATATTCCATATATATGTGAAAGCTTTTAAAAATTAAAGCTGTGAAATAGTCTATTTCCAAATGGTTCCAAAGGGAAAAAAACAACTCTTGAATAAATTTGGTAACCCGTTTGAGGTCTTATTTGGATGTGATGATCTTGAGAAAATGCTTATATTTTCCCTGTAATAAAAAAGCATAGAATTAAAGTTCTGTAGTGTAGAAGATAATTAGGATGAAATATTTCCCTCTTAGTTTTACTCTCAGTTTATCTATCTATATAAAATATTGTACAAAATCTTTCCAGTGAAATTTTGTGATAAAGATTTTAATATCAAAAATAAGATTCTGACCTCTCCCACTGGAGGAATAATACTGTTTTAAAAGAGAGAGGACTTTTCAGTATTTATCATATTTGTGAATCAATTTAACATTTGTGAAATAAATTTAACATTTGTGAATAAATTTTAACATTTTCTAAGAAGTGTGTGTGTCATTCCCCCACACTTTGACCTGTAAAGCAAGTAACTGTTAGGCCTGTACTGTTACTTCCTCTTTGGGAAGCACAAAGTTAGTTAGATAGGTATGCTACTGTCCAGGGAGTAGGTGAGAGAAGAGAGGGGAATGGACAGCACAGATGCCAGAAGTCCGAACTCTTTTCAGATTGTTTGTAATGGGAGTGAGTAATAATATGTGTTCTTTCATTGATAAAAATAGTTACCTTTATGTTTTGTTTCATTTATATTTGCTAGCAGTTCAATATTGGGAGGAAAAAAATACTGAAACTGGTAGAAGGGAGGGTGAGGGGTGTCTGTGGTATCATAGTCTGCCTTCCCTATAGTTATTGCAACTTTATGGTTTGAACCTGGTTTCCTGGATGTTCCTGACACCTCCTTCCACCTTCATCCTCACTGGCTCATGGCAAATTTGGGGGCAAGATTTATGCTGATGCCTTAATTTTTACTGTTTTTCCTCTGCCAACTTAACTAGTTTTGATGATTGCTGGCTCCCTTTTGCTTGTTTGCTGTGTTAACTTCCCAGTTATACACTTTGTATGTTTGTATATAGTTGATATTATTGAATTATCAGTCTGTGAGTTAAATAATGAAAAATCTGATTAATTTTAAGAGTATAGAAGATGTCAGAAATACTGGTTTATTTGTGGTACAATTCTTTAAATGGGTCAATTGATAAATCCCTTCAGTCTTTAATGGTTAAATGTGGTTTGAATACTATCTTCCTAGTATTCCCAATAGGGTTTGATTCTGCAAGGAGAAAAATATCCCTCTTACTTAAAAATAATAGTTTTTACTTACTTGAGAGATCTATTTTTGATGTTAATTTAAGTTGAGAATATATGCCTCAAACATTTTAAAGGAGTAACACTAGCATAGGTGCATTGATTAATGTAAATATTGCAAGTTATATGTAAAAATCTAATCTTTTTTCCAGTCTTGCTTTATGTAACTTTTTTGATATGTGGAAAAGAGGGAAAGGGCTATAAATTCAGAGCCAAATGTGCTTTTGTTGTTCCAAATTTTCAATGCCAGAAGTATATAAACCTGCACCTGTTGGTAATTATGAGCAAGCCAGCCTTTGCCGAATCCCAGGCCTCTGCTTAAATTTTTTTTTACTGGAACTAAATGATGTTGCCATTTTTATTTTTAGGTTTGCTGGCATGGGTAATCTCATTAAGGTGCTAACCAGGGACATAGACCACAATGCAGCACATTTTTTCTTGGACTTTGAAAGTAAGTCTCTTTAGCCCTTCACAGCTGGTGCATAATGGTAAAGGTGAAAGATGATCTATAGTCACACCGCAGTGAAGGCTGGCCCGAATATTTGTTAATAAAATATGGGGATCAAACAAAGTTTGCATGATTTTTTTCTTAATCGTAGGCAAACATCACCATCATATGTATAATTCTTTAGTTTTTCATTTGCTAAAATCATGTTGAGTCTGTAGCCAGTGCTGTCCTTTCATTAGTCCATGAAGCAAGCAGCCTTATGATGAACATTCTAATAGTATGCCTTGGTGACTACGCCCAGCAATGTATTTGCTCAGAATCCTATGATAATCTTAGAGAAAATCGGTGTCGTGCTGCATATCCAGAATCAGTACTCTAAACGGCTTCCACAAATTTATTAATCAAATTTGGTTAGAAATCTATGCTTTATTGAATGGCATGCAGGAAGTAAGTTGAACATTCTGCTATGTTAAGATGAAATGCAAAGGTGAGCTGTGGCCAAAACTCTTAATATTTGGCTTTGAAATAAATTGTTGTTTCAGTGCAATATTAAACAAGATTACATGTGAATAATTCTTGATAAGAAATTTCTTTTTCAGAAAACTAGCACTATTGGAATACTTAAAGAATTTTTCATTATAAGGCCATTAATGAAACTTGTCTTGGGAGAATTTTGAGAAGAATTAGAGCAACAATTGTGCCATTGTGTACAGGAAAACCACATTTCACCTCTAGGTCCTACATATCAACACCTTGAGAACCCGGTTTGCTGCCTGCCAGAGCACAGTCTGGGTAACCTGAAGGACGAATTCATGGCCTAATGAACATTTTCCCTGTTACTATTTAAAAAAAAAAAAAAATTCAGATGTTCTTTTTTATAAAGGGATATTTTCTCTTTTCTCATTCTTGTCTTGACAGGTACCTTAACATGGGGAATCTTCTTAAAGTTTTGACATGCACAGACCTTGAGCAGGGGCCAAATTTTTTCCTTGATTTTGAAAGTGAGAAGATGATTTTATATCTATTTCTCTTTGCCTGCAGTAGACTGCGTTTGTCTTGCACTAAATGAATGTTTCCACTTTGCCATCTTCTTAACTGCTTTGCATGACTGAGCTATGAATTGTTTGAGTAAAATTTCTGGTGCCTTCTAGAACTGCAAGTTATATTTTATAGATTAAATTGTGATAAAATGTTTTTATTTGAATTTTTATAAGAGAGTCCTATCTCCTAGTTGAACATTATTTTATAATTGGAGATACTCTAATGAAAACATTTTTATGAAAAATTTTGGTGGAAAGGACAAATGCTACTTCAAGATTTATTAATAGAAGCCAAATATTTGGGGAAAAATTTATCATAGTTGAAAAAAATTGACTAGGCTTTAATTACTCTTTGTGACTATTGAAGTATTTTAAATACAAATCTGTTCATGAAGGCCATTCAAAGCTCAGTAGTTTGGGCATAATATTAAAAGGTAAGTGTGAACCTTAATTATTTAATCTTTACAGATAATTAATTTGAAAAGTTAAACTCATTATATGTATGTATTTCAGGAATTCGTTTTTTTCTAACTCTAAATAAAAAGAAAAATAATAGGTTCACAGACCTTTAAGTAATTTGCCTTCTGTTTGTTTTATGTTGCATGACCTATTGTAATATGGTCTAAGAGTGGCAGGTAAGTGTCATTGACCCCCGTGCATGTTGGAAAGCTTTTGCTTTTTGGCTGTCTGTATCGCTTTAGCTTATCTGGTTGTCAAATTGGGAACAATGATATTAAATTGGTTGTTTCAGTGTGAATGTTGCTGTTTTAACTGATCATTATTAGAAAATTGTTAGGAAAGGGTGAAGAGATAGAAGTTTCTAAGTTGTGTGAGCCCATGCATTTTTATTCAAGATTAAAACATTTGAACAGATTTTTAAATTCTTAAAATTTAAGACCTTTTCTGGTTTTAAAAACAAATAAGTCCCGTAAAATCTATCCCCAGAGAGTCATTGCATTTTCCATCAACTTCTGTTACATAATACATTCTATTTTTTGAATAATTTATATATATTTTTTCTTTGAACCAGGGTAGTTCATATGAATCAGTTTGTAGTTTATCCCATTTTATGGAATAATTTGTGGTCTCTGATTTATTTCTATCGTTTTTTTACTTTTATTACATTCCTATAAATGTTCTGTTATATTTGGGTCCTGTGTATAGGCTATCAAAGAAGAGTAATGGGACTATCAGGACCATATTAAATTGTTGGGTTTTTAGGGGGAAATGTTAAAGATGTTATTTAAATGAATATTAGTTTTCTTGACCCTTCTCAACAATTTAACAGTGCCATTTTAAATGCATGTTCAGCATGAATTTTAATCAGCTTGGGGATGTTAAGCAGATTGCTTACTTGAAGATTCTTTCAGATGAGGCAACTTACATTAGAGCTGTATTTTAGTTTATTTGCATCTGTTTCAAACTGGTCTTGTACATTTTTCTGCTATTCTGTCTCCTTTTTATTCTGTCTCAAATTCCTTACATTTGCAGAATCTTGGCTTCATACAGTCAAGATCTTGTTCAAGACTTGGCACTTGATCTTTTTATAAATGTAGCATCATGTGGTCAAGTAAGAAGCATGAATTTACTATAGTATCTTAAATATTACTTGGTCTTGGTTTTACAGTCTTTGAGGGTTTGAACCATTATCCTTAAAATTTAAATATCTAATTTAGTGGCAGGAGTAGATTAAAATTACTAATACCACCACCACCACCAATAGCCAATAATGAAGAACTACATATGAAATGTGAATGTATTAAAAGCAGATGAAAAGTGAAAGGTGATATTTGTTGCCTTTTCAGCCAGTGTAGAACTTTGTTAGACACCTGATGTTCTGTTGTATACTAGGCCGCAGTTTGCCCATTTCCTTCTTACCCGGATTTTGAAATGTTTTCTTTTGAGTCCATCATTAGAGTTCTCTTAGTTTTATTGCTCATCTATTTGCATATTTGCCTCCTTCTGGATATATGCATTTCCAAAAGTTTATTTTATCTTTAGACTACTTCAGTGACTTGAGCACCCAGCACATGAGTCCTGTCTTCAACAGTTGTATACCAGACTCAAGATTGTCCATATAGTTGATTTGCCAGTTCTTTGTGATTACTGAGAATAAAGCCACATTCTTTTATTAAGTAGAATATTTAGTACTACGTTGTTTGTTTCTGGTTGAAAAATAATACTCAGGTTACCAGAGTAATTTGGCTTTACTACTGTTCCATCATTCTTAGTAGTTAAATCTATCATTGTATCTATTTGGGCAGCTAGAGAATTAATTCCATACAGATAGATATACTGGCATTTTGTATCAAATTGTATACAAATTAAGTATTTTTATGCATGTAAGACATAATCTAATCTCTGTAGTTGACATAATGAAGATGTCTTTAAATCACTACTCCTTTAGTTCACATACATTGCACACACATGGTTTTTCATTTCAGTTCAGCAAACATTTATGGCTTGCCTCCTATATACTGGCTAGTCGATGCTGGGGATGCAGAGATAACTAAGATACAGTCCTTGCCTTTGGGAGTTCTCAATCTAGTGAGATAGAAATACAAACTAAAAATTTCCTTTATATCCTTTACTATTCAAGGTGTAGATCCCAAGGGATACCTAGCGTGAGTAGATGGGATATTATAGAAGACTTTCTGATGGTGACCTTTGAGTTGAGTTGTGGAGGGTGACTTAGAGTGTTTCAGGGTAAGTTAGTGAAGGACATTGTTAGAAAGAAGGAACAGCATCTACAAAAGCCTTAAGGCATGAAATGACATTCTGTGTTCAATGAAATATTGTTGTCTACTCTTAAGGTGTATTAGAAAGAGGGCCTTTTTCTTAAATTATACCTGTATGATAAGATTTTATTTTAAGAATAATGGTTCAACTAAGGTATAAGCCCAGAATTGCCCCATAAAATTTGGCAGCAGTTTATGTTAATGGCAGCATATAAAAAGTACTGACTTGGGGGCAGTATAGCCTCTTCTAGTTTTTGGAATTTCTTATTTGATAACGACTTAGCTGATTCTAGTGACACATCTTTAGTCTGAGTAACTACTATATCTTATTAGTTTATTAAATTATGGTTCTTAGGAGAAGAGGGACTTCTATTTATTTTTATGTCCCCTTCCAGCCTTCACATAGTGCTTTGTAAATGATAGGAGTTCAGTATCTGTTGAATTGATTGACTTATCTCCAGGTAGACCAAAACAGGAGAGTTGATAGAGGTAGTCATTTGTCAATGAGGAATGGAATCTTACTTTCTCTGATTTTTTGTTAAAGTGCCTTTCCATTTAGTCATACATTTCCTCTAATTCTTGTGTGTTTTGTGTGACTTGTCCCCCACAACCTTGTGAAACTATTGAAATCCACTCTTCTAGTCTAACTTTATTTTCCAATTTTACTTTTTGCATATTTTCAGTTGCTTTTGCCCTGTACTTTGAAATATCTTTATACTGGTGGCATTTTCTTATATTTATTTTTCTAAAATCATGTAGGATTATATTCATACAGAGATAAAAATGCATAATAGCTTCCTTTAACTCATGCTGGAGGTGTATTTATATCTCTACCTTCTCATTCACTCACCAAGTATTTGTTATAGAAAATCTACTCGGGACTGAGATGACATCCTATACAGTGTATGTGCTATATATACACCGAGGTCCCTGTTTTGATGAAACTTATAGATGGTAAATATTTACTGAATGAGTGAGTGCAAGATTAAAGCAGGACGGCTGCTTATCACAATTTTTATGTGACTTGCTTTTTGTTACTTCTGTAGCTAAGCTGATCTCTGCCCCCTTTTGGACCATAACATTCAATTTTCGCAGTTATTTTCAGTGATTCTTTAATAGCAAACCTGTATGAAATTACAATATTTAATTTGACGTTCAAACAATAAGAGCAACTGAAACATGCTTTCCCTTAAACAGCTGTTAGAACTAAGCTTGAAAAAAAAAAGAACTAAGTTTGATGAGTAATAACTACTCCTACTCTCAGTAATACTTTATTTTGCAATCGAATGTCCTTTTGTCAACTGGTTAAGTGATATTTTTTTCTTCAAGTAATAAACTTCATCATTCTTTGCCACGAAAAATCAAAGTGACAAGTCTTGGTTTTATTATATGATACCATTTTTTGGAAAAATGCTTTATAGTCTTTCTCCCTCCTTAGTATTTCTCCCTTTTGCATGACTTGCTCTCAGTAAAGTAGTGCTTATTACCTGTCTGCTACTTGCTGTTTGTCTTCATTTCTACAGCAGTCTTCAGCAGCTTTCAAAATTATAAATGTGACTTTCCTGTGACAGTCTAAAAAATGTTTAATCAGTGTGGTGCTGGGTATTTTTTCCACCCTTAGGGGGAACTGGAATCTTCTCCTTTATTTTTAAATTTCTTGGTGCTTACTAAACTTTTAATAATTATTAACCACTTCCAAGGTCTACTTAAGTCTACTTGATAATGTTTCTTTTGTATGTAAGTCTCAGTGTCACATTTTTCTGTTAAGAGCTAGTCACCACACTAAAAATACAGTTTAGTATTTGCAAACTTCACAAGTATCTTTTGATATATAACAGTCAAAATATTGTCCTTTGTCATGAATTCCCACTTCATGAATTAAAACTATGATATGTGTCTACTATTGATGTTATGTCTGTAGTTTCACAATTCCATATGAAAAAGAATAAAACTGCTGTTTTGCATGTAAAAAAAAGTAAAGTACTTTTTTCTATTGCATCTGGTGTAAGTATAAAAGTTATGAGGTGTACTTTTTTTCAGTGTGTCTCTTATTTTGGAGAATATGGTCTGGCTAAATGTGAGAAATTATTACTGGTAAATGTGAAACCCTGATTTTTAAAAAATCATTTAGCTCCAATATTAATATTTGCTCCTAGTAATATCTTTATGGCTTTGGATATAGAGTATTTTTAATTTGGCTCCTCTTGCGTAATTATTTTGTCACATTATTTTTATTAAAAAAATAGATGATTTCTGAAAGGAGATTTGAAAAATAGGGGACCTATGAGAACACAGATTCTTAATTTGGCTTTGCACATGAATGTTACTCCATTATTGTTGCTGTAGTAGTGTTTAAATATGTTGAAGTTAAAAGTTAGTACTCTGTTGCTTTAAAAAAAAAAAAGGTATATTTTTGACTAGTTGGCAGGTTCAATAGGTGGAATTCAATTATGACCTGCCTCATGTGCAGAATAAAGTTACAGTTCCTAGGCATCTGGACTCTCCTAAGTTTCATGTGTGAACTGTTTCTTTAAATTTTCTAAGGACAGAAATAAATACATTGTATATTTGTGTGGAGGTAAAGTGGGTGCAGAAAAGTCTAAGTACTAGTCTTATATGATTGCTAGACAAAGGGATTTGTCAGAAATGTTCTCAATTCATACTATCAGTTTGATCTGCCTCCCCTGTCCAAGAAAAATTTTTGTGGAGGAATTCAGCCAACACAATTCTTTCTAAAACATTATGATAATCGAAATATTTATCATTTTTAGTGCCTTATTGCTGTAGCAATTTATCTGTAGCACCGAGTGTGGTGTAATTGGAAAGATTTATGAAAAACCCCGTTTCACACAGATTGCCCATTTTTATCCAAGGGAAAAAAGAATTGTATTAAATTAAAAAAAAAAAGATTTATCCTTAGAAAAACAAATGACCAAGTTATTAAAAACAGAATTTCTGTTACCCTGAGTTTAGGAGAGAGAAATCCAGATTTAGTCATCTATTAGCATATGCTCTGTGGCTAACACTACAGGTGGTGGAAATGCCCATATGTTTGTATTCCTGATTACGTTTCTTATGACTATAATTTTCCCCTCATTTTTCTCTCACTCAACCCCAAGTATGTGGGGAGCCTGTTTTTGCTTTAGTATTTCAAAATTTCAGTGACAGTATTATAGCTGAAAGTATCTGTTTTTCAGCAGCCTGCCTCACTGTTCTGAAGCAGTGTCATAATTTTAACTCCTCTGCACAGGAGTCTTGTCCATGTGCTCATCAGCAGAGAAGTTCAGTTGGCACAGAATTTAAAGTGATCCCTAGAAAAAGGGAGCATCTAACAACTATTCTTTTAAAATAGTTTTTAATTTATTTTATATTGAAACTCAGGTCATTAAAATGAACTTTATAGGAAAATAAAGTAGTCTCAGTCTTAAACCGTAGATGAACAAGGTAGGCTTTCCATTTCTCTTGCATTACAAAAATCACTACTCATGCATATACATTCATTGCTGATAATGATTACTAGAGTAGTAAAATTGATTGTTAACACTACCACAATTTAAATTTTGAATTCACAATTCTGAAGTTCATTTAATATACCTAGTCATGACTTATAACTTAAGATAAATAGTCATGTTGGAGGGTCCCTTGCTTCTTTGTGATATTTACAAACATGAGGCTAGCTTTTCAGATGTAGAAGTAATGGAAAAATTATGAATCTTTTCTGTTTTCTAAGAAGTGTAAAGTTAACATTGAATAAAATGTTAGCCATCTTTAGAAATTGAGATTGTTCATTGTTTAGAGTTATATGTGTACTAAAAAAAAAAAAAATCATGTGACTGTAAATTTTTTTTGTGCTTTCCTGCTATTTAGATGCCCAGCCTACAGAGTCTGAGAAGGAAATTTATAATCAGGTGAATGTAGTATTAAAAGATGCAGAAGGTATCTTGGAGGATTTGCAATCATATAGAGGAGCTGGCCATGAAATACGAGAGGTAAAGCATGTTTAAACATTTTCCAACAGACTAAAATTCACTGCATCCTTCTTCTTCTTAATCTCTTTGTACATACTTTTGAATTCTCTATTGCATATTAAGTATTATATTTAAAGAATGATCATTTGCATTGTTTCAAAAGTGGTTGTAGTGATTCAAGGATAAAAGGAAAACTGTTCTGTGAATATGCAATTTATGTATGTTAAAGAAAAATTTATTTTTTGGTTGCTCTTACACCTGAAATTTACAGTATCCATGGGGAACTATTTATACTTTTTATACTTCTTTATACTTTTGGAGAGGAAGAGAGAATGTAACTTTTTGTGGCCTTTTGTCCTGCTACTCTTTTTTTCCACTCCTCCTGTGCTTCTGGGAGAAGGCTGTTGTCATCCTTGTGGTCTAGACTCCCCCCGACTCTGTCTGATGACTTTATACCATGGAGCAAATATTTGGTGTGGTCGCCTCAATTCTCTTGTCATGAGCCTCTGAACTTGTCCAGGCTTCTGTCCATCTCTTATTCCACTTCTTCTCTTTTTCAGAAGAAGCTGTGTCTCTACTTGTTATCAAGACTAATTTCTTTACCTTTGTTCTGCATCTTCCTCTGAAACTTTACTCTTTTAATTATTTCTTCTCTTAATTACATCTTCTGTGTTTTTTCTTCTGTTGACTTCTTCCCATCAGAATATACTCCGGTGGCCTCTACCACCAAAAGAAACACCCAGCCTCTGGACCTTATCTCTTTCTCATCACTGTATTTCTTAAGGTCATTGCCGTGTTTCTTCAATCCCCCTCCCCTTATGCTTCTTTTATTATGTGTATAACAGTGCAGAGGTTGTCAAAGTGTTGGGTTTACAGTCCATATCCATCCAGCTCCATTCCTCTAATGACATACGGAGTGTTAGTGAAGCCAGAATTAAGTGTAGGCATCAGATGATTCAGGACGATTTAGTTTTGGACTAAGGGGTCACAGGTTTTGGTGATTGACTGAATGTTTAATATAAGGGAGAAGGGGAGTTAAATGATTCCAGGGTTTCTGGTTTAGATTAGCCACTGGTAATATCATTAGCTGAGGGAAATTATAGATAACATGCATTCCATTTTTTACCTCTCCTGCTCTGGACTGTTTGTTCCCTGAATGTCTTGCACATATACTTTCCTTCCTTTACATCCCAGTAATTAATTCCCCCTTACTCTGTTGCCCCAGTACTTTGTACACATTTCTTTTATGGTAACCATCGCTTTTTTTAAAAATTTCTGAAATTTAATGTTGATAACTCCACCACCACCTACAGCTTGAGGAGCATAACCCTGGTTTCTTACTAATTTGTGTGTCATCAGCACCTAAAACAGTGTTTAGGAAGCAATTAGTAACTGTTGCAGAAGTAAATAGAAGAGCTTAGATGAATCTTGCCAATATCATTAGTTTAAGTGAAACCTTAAGATTTTAGTAAATGAAGGCATGTAATCATTTCTGTAAAATTCAAGTCCTGAACGTTTAAACATATTTCAAAAAATCAAAAATTTGTGGAAATGGAAGGTTTAAATGATTAGACAAGACCTTAATTAACTAATTAATGAATTATTTCCTTATAGGTCACAACAATTCACAATTTGTTATGTTTGGTGTTTCCATATTGATTATCATTAATACTATTCTTAATTCAGTTTTATATCGTTTCTTTTAAAATTTATTTTATAATTGAATTCTGATCAGTTTTTTATAGTTGTCTCCCATAAACAATAAAGAAAAAACATCTCATTCACTGTAGAGCTATAGACTATTACCTATTTTTAAGGTTAGAGCCTTTAGGATTTTTTTTTTTTTTTTAACTTAACCAAGTGAAGGGTTACTCTGCTTCTGTGTGGGAAGGCTCACTGCAGAGTTTTTATACTGACTTAATGAAATGTGTATATTGACTTAATTGAATGCAGTTATCATCTTCCAAAAGAGGGGAAAATGATGGAAAAGCTTACATAGGAAGTCATTGCAAAGAGGACTCAGCTGTGAAACCAGAAACTTTAGACGCAATGACCAAAGGTTGGAGTTGTCCTTGGATACTCTGATCACCCAATTTAGTGCTGTAGCCACATTTGGTGCAAGTGTGCTTGTGGCATTCATGATTGATCAGGCGGGAAAGTAAATAAATGTCACAAAGTTAAAGTTTATATAGAAAAATAACACTGAAGAACAACACTAAAAGGAAAGGGGAGAATCATAAGAGATGGGAAGAGATTCACCTGACCAGGCTTTGAGACTTATTATAAAGGTACCTTCATTAATTCTTTGGTAAAAGAATTAAAGACAGAGAAATTAGGTAAATAAAATAGATAAAAAATATGTAAGCTAGAAAACTCTTAAAACCACATTTGTGTCTTCTGTAGATGAAGTGTGTAACTATTCAAGCATTTGAAGAAATTTTCACTGAGGAGTGCATATTGATGTTTGGGTTTAACTCTGTAAAAAATTTCTGAATAATAGGAAAACAAGAAAGGAAGGTACAAATAAAAACTGATTATATACAAATATACAAAGAACAGCTGTAACTGCAGTAACTGTCAATATGAAGACCAATAAACTTGGTAGAACAACCATTCTACCTATGGAAAAACACAGACAATAGAAAAAACTGTTCAGATTTACTAATAAGTGCACATCACTGACATGCAGTTATATATGATAATACATTGTTAAAAGCTCAGTTATTGGGTGCTTTATGAAGGAACAGGTAGTCTTTTTTTTTTTTAGGAACTGGTTGTCTTAATGCAAGTTCTATTATAAAATGATTGCCTTTTTGGAGGTCACTTTGGCAGTGTGTAAAATAAGATTTATAGAATTCTTTGTACTCTTGTATTGGCTTACATTTTAGAAAATATTCTCAGAAAAACTATCATTCGAGAGGAAGGTAAATGTGAAAACCTATGGTTAAGATGTGGAATTACATATTTTTTAAATAGTGTTTTAATACAGAATCTATTAAATAAAGCTTATTCTCTAGGATGAACCACTAGTCAGGGAAATAAAAATTCCTCACTACTGTTTGATATATCTGTACAGGGTTAATATTTTTGAAAATGAGTTACCATATCTGCTCCACGACACTCTCACTGTTGACATGTATTAAGTGCCCTTCTGCATGTTGGGGTGTGCTGGGTGCTATACCAAAAATGTTGCCTAACACAGTGTAACTGATGTGAAAGGAGAAGGAATTAGAGTGAGAACCATAACATGTTGTCATAAAAGGAAAACCAATGTCTCAGTTCTAAATCGAGGCAGGGCAGGGTTAGGGAAGTAGTTAACTCAGTTGTGAAAGTGGGTAATGTTTGCTAGAGCATTTTGATATTATGAGAATGAGTTGATACTTTGAAAAATATTTATTTATTTATTTATTTAGATTTTATTTATTCATGAGAGACACAGAAAGAGAGAGGGAGAAGCAGGCTCCATGCAGGGAGCCCAACATGGGACTCGATCCTGGGACTTCAGGATCACACCCTGGGCTGAAGGCAGGTGCTAAACTGCTGAGCCACCCAGGTGTCCCGAAAATAATTTTTAGATCCTTGTAAGAAAAGTTGAATATGATTCTCAGGAACAGAACAGAAAATTTTAATTTTCATCTATTTCCTGAATAATAAATAGATTTTTACTACTTGATATTAAACATTGCTAAAAAATAAAACATTTAAAAAAAAAACATTGCTGAGATGGGGCTTGAGGCTAAAAGAACACTTTTGTGTATGTCAGGATAGTATCACAGTCCCTTTGAAATATTTGTATTCATGTGAAAGAAGGAGTGTTATATGTAATGTCAGGTTTTCTTTAAAATTCTAGGTAGCCACATAAATGCGATTCACCTCAGAATTCTGTTGTGTTTGAACATCATTTTAAAATGTTTTATATAAGGGTGCCTGGGTGTGGTTCAGTTGGTTGAGCATTGGACTTGGGCTCAGGCCATGATCTCAGCCCCACATTGGGCTCCCTCCCAGTCTGCTTCTCCCTCTGCCACTTCCCCTCCTCATGCTCTCTCTCTTTCTCAAATAAATTAATACAATCTTTTAAAAAGATTTAAAAGGTTTTTAAAAAAATGATTTTATATAAAAAAATCAAGAAAATTTGCATATAGTGGCAAGCTTTTGTAAGGCACATTATGTAAGTAATATATAGCCCATTTGTTTAGTTTGTAGCTTATTTATCAAAGCATTCCCTAAATCTATCTGGTTTCAATTTTATTTTGCTCTCTTGTTTTTCAGTTTGAGGTGGATAGAGTCAGAGTACTAATGCCTTGAGAAAATCTAAACATGTCAATAACCTCCTGATAATGTTTATAAGGACCCCCATATGCTCTCCCCATCTTGGTTACGAGTTTCAGCTTTCAAATAGCATGTTTAGCTTGTTTGAAGATGTTAGAGAAACCAAGCCAGATTGTTGAAAAAAGCATTAAGTTCCATAAAAGATTAAACAAATGAAAGATGAAAGCAAGAAAATCCATCTCTTTGGGAGTGACCCTCTATATTCACAAAAGATTGCCTAATGATTTGAAAGACTGGTCATATTTTATTGAGTATACCAGGGTTTCCTATGTTTGCTGAAACCTATATTTTAATGTAAAAATAATACTGTTTTGATTTTGAAAACTCTAACTCTTTTTATTCTTTGGATTTTGAAGGCAATCCAGCATCCAGCAGATGAGAAGTTGCAAGAGAAGGCTTGGGGTGCAGTTGTCCCACTAGTAGGCAAATTAAAGACATTTTATGAATTTTCTCAGAGGTTAGGTAAGTTGAAAGTTTTGTAATTATGACTTCCCTAGTGAAAAAGACATATATTGATAAGGAATTAATATAGAATATTTTGTGTTCACCTTGCTAAATTTGTATGCTACATAGGTACAGCAGTCTTGTTAGACTGTAAGATTACAGCATAATCTTACCATCCCTATCAACCCAGGTCTTTAATTTCTTTAGATCATTTCTCCCAAAAAAATTATATCTTCCACAAGGAAATGACTGATTTCTTTTTTTGTAGCCTAAAAGATCCTAGTATGAGAAACCACTTGGTAGAATTTCTCTCCATCTCTACAGCAAATCCTGTCCCATATGTGATAACTAGTCCTCAGGCCCTTGGGCTATTTAGATTCTTGTATTCTTAAAGATCATTACTGATTACAGTCAGTTCGTGTATCTAAAATAGTACAAGAGAAATAGCAAGTTGATGATGTGCCCACAGGTATTTAGGGAGTTATTAAAATAAAAAGCATTCGAAATCATTTGCTTTTTCCCTAGTATGGGAAAAATTCTTCAGAGATCAGCGTTGTGCCTTCCATACAGTAAGCAAAATTGGAATTCCCTTTATTGGAAAAGAAGGAGGCAGAGCAGGTGAGATTTAGGCAATTAGTCCCTGGAGTCATTTGAAAGATGGAAGTTGCCAAGTTTTAAAAATGGGTAATTATTTGGGTTCTGTATCTTGTTGTTGTTGTTTCTAAGTCTCTAGATGCTTGGGAAAAATCAGTAGCTTAGGCAGTGATTGGTCAGTCAGCAGCATCTCAGTTGGCTTTAGCGATCTCTGTGGCAAAGCATTTCTTTGCACTACCATAGGGCTTGTGCTTTCCAGTGTCCAGCAGGTCCCTATCACTTCCTAGTTTTTTATATCTGGCTGTCTATACCTTCATATCAGCTACTTGGGCCACTTGGTCTGCAGCCTGCTTGAAAGCTGGGTTCATTTTTTTTTTTTTTCTTTTTAATGCCTAGGTTTTTTAAAAACTGAGAGAACTGCTGTTTTTCCTTAGATGAAGTACAGACTGTTAAAGGTACAGATTGTTGAGATAGAAGTGTTGGTATAACTTTTCTTACTAGAAATAAGAATTATAACTTCTTTTCTCAAGCGCAACAGTTCTTTCACGCTGCCAGCCTTTTTGATCAAGTATCTATACTTGATCTATAGGTCTATAGTTTTGTGACCTCATTGACCTCATTGAGGTCTTCTAATTGTGGTTATCTTTACTCCTTCATCTTTAGAGTGTTTCTTGCACTGCTAGTTTCTAGCTGCCTTTGAAGTTATATGTCTTTAGATGGTGCTCAGGCCTCCTGAGGCTCATCTTAGTCTCTTAGCATTCGCTACTTTAAAAGAATAATTGTAAACTAGGCTGAACCAGTTAGGCTTCCATGTTTTCTTATGTTTTAACTATCGGAATTAAATCAGGCTAGTGGTATGTGTTCCATTTCGGCAGAATGGTATTTGTAACATAGGTAATAGCAAGAAGCTGTCATCTTTCATACATCCTGTCAGAGCCTGGATCTTTGATTAACTCTAGCGACTTCTCTGTAAAGTTATGAGCAAAGTACAAATTTAACATAGGACAGTTTACATCTCTTTGCCAGTAACCTGGTTAGTAATGTTTCCAGTTTCCTTGTTGACAGAAGCACATCTTTGTTTACATATGATAGAAACTCTTTGTCTCTTGAGTGAGTGAGGGATGAATTAATGGTTAAACACATCTGCTGTATCAAATATGTATTGGGTATTTAGGAGAAGCAATAATAATGGACTTTGGGCTTTGGAGGCATAGCTTCCTATTTAAAATCTGCTGTTTGCTAAGTATTGGTTGTGTGGTCTTGACCACATGAGCTTCAGTATCCTTTCTGGACCTGAGTCTGGTGAACCATCTGGTTTATATCCACTAAACCTCCTCTCTCCTCTTCCTACTTGAGCCACAGGTGAGGATAAACATTACAAATAGCCCATAAAGCGCCAGCTGTCAAGATACATGTGATCATTCAGAATCTTGCAGTCCCAAGAAGAGAGTTGCTTGGCTTCAGCATCACAGATATACAGTGGTGTGTACCCCAGAAGAGAGATCCTGATCCCTTGCCAGTTTGCATATTTATAGAGACACAGGGAAGGAATCTCTTGACTAATTTGGAAGACACAGTGACCTTTGTCGACAAGGTTAACGTTGCTGGCCTGGGATAGTTCCTGTACTTGTTTCAGCCCGAGGCTTTCTGAGTTGAGGCACCTCATTGAAGGTTGTATGATCAGAGAGTAAACAGACTCCTTTGGCTTTTCTTGGTGTTTCTCCTGTACTAAAGGAGCACTTTTGGGCAGCCTGGGTGGCTCACCGGTTTAGCACTACCTTCAGCCCAGGGCCTGATCCTGGAGACCTGGGATCGAATCCCATGTCAGGCTCCCTGCCATGGGGCCTGCTTCTCCCTCTGCCTGTGTCTCTGCCTCTCTCTCTCTCTCTCTCTGTCTCTGTCTCTCTCTCTCTCTCTGTCTCTCATGAATAAATGAATAAATTTTTTTTAAAAAAGGAGCACTTTCCACAGGGACTTCCTCTTCCTAGGCATCCAGTTGTTTTCCCTTATTCTACTTTGTAGCCTAATCTGTCTTTATTATTTCTCCCAGTTGGTCTTTTCCTTGCAATTTTGTGCACTCATCTATCAGCTAATTTCTTCTAGAATTTAGAGTTTAGTAGCCTGTTAATTTCTTCATGTCACCTATCTTTCCTAAGAACCCTAATCACATGATTTTGTTTTAGGAGCTCCATCAGTAAGACCACAGTCCTTACATCATCTCTTCTTTGACCTCTCTTTCTTTCCGACTCAGCCAGAGACCTGAGCCACCTTCTGGGATCTTCTGTCTCTGATTCCTTTCTTGACACAGGCCATTCTATTCTAGACCAGTAGGACTGTTTTGTATCCAGAGAAGTTCCCAAGATGAGAGGCTGATGCAGGTGCCTCAAAGTCAGATAATCAGTGTCCTTGTTTTTAGATGACCTTTTTCCATAGATTTGCCATTGAGGGCTCCAGCCATTCAGGAACTGAAGTCTTCCAACATGGTTACCAGCTATCCCACCTGAGCCAAGTGACTGGACTGCACTCCACAGGGGAGGGGCTGTGCCATCCCCCAAAGTTTTAGAGCACTGCAAATGTTACATTAACCCTGAGACTTGATAAATCTAGAAAACGCAACTTTCTTTTTTTCTACAACAGCCTGTAACAGTATTGGGGTGTGGATGCGCACACGTGTGTGTTGAATGGTTTTTACTATTCTCCTCTCTCTCAGACTTTGCTTTGCACTTACATCAATACTGACAAATGGAATGAATCTTGAGATGAATAAACCATTTTTCAAAATAGCTAAAATGTACTTTTCCTCTTAATTGACTTTCATATCCACTCTTATACTTCTATATGCCATCCGTCCGTCCTCCTGTAATCCATCCTACACATAGCAGATGAAGTGGAGTTTTCATAAACATTAATCTATTATGCTTAAGTAGTTTCTCCAGGGGAATTAGAATGACAAGACCAGAACACTTGGTATGGAACATAAATTATATGCATATTGTGCTAGTCTTGGGTTACTCTCCTTGCATCTCTGTTCTACTTATGTTGGTCTTCTTGCAGTTCCTCTGCTATGTCCTGCTCCTCTCAGCTCAGGATCTGGCTCACTGCCCTCTTGCTCATCCTTAGTGTACACTTCACTTTCAGCCCAAATGTCACTTACTTAGAGGGCTTTTTCCTGAGCCTTCAACTAGGTGAGGTTCTCTTTTTATATCTTTCCATTCTATTGTGTACTTCTTAACGTATGTTAAACTGTAATAATTTGTCCTTCTCTTCTCTGTGTAGTCACGCTCCAGGTAGGCCTAGGGAATATGTTGGCTTTCATTTCTGTTCCCCAGTACCTGGCACATAGTAGACAATCAGTACATTTCCTGACTTGCTATGGAAAAAAGAACTGTCATTTGAAGTTACTGTGTAGATGACAAATAACATCTGTGTAGTGTCTAGTTCAGTACTAATGCATGTTAGACATATAAGAAATACCTACTATGTAGTAATCCCTAGATTCACGTTTTTTAAGGTTACAGAACACTAGGTAGAATGTTGCTATATTTGAGAGACAGTTTATTGTGTATTATGGTGGAAAGAGTAGGACTGCAGAGTCAGAAACATCTTGAATTTATTAGCTATACCCTTGGGGGTCTAACTCTTTGAAACTTGGTATGTACCCATCTGTAATGCTTATATATGAGTCAGTGGTAAAAGTTACATAAAAGACGAGGTCATGTGCACAGCAGGGATGTTAGTTCATGGTAGGGTCTTCATAAATAGTAGAGCTAGTATTTTTTTTTAAGTTAAGGATTGATGATCTGACATAAATTTATTGTTTACTCAATAATCTGACATTTATTCATTAGTGTCAGATCACCATCTACTATTATAAATTGTTTTCTCTGAAAAGAATCTGGCATTTTTAGAATTCAAGATTCTAAAATCTGTGAATTAGTTTGATATTTATTTATTTTTTATTTTTATTTTTTAATTTTTATTTATTTATGATAGTCACACAGAGAGAGAGAGAGAGAGAGAGGCAGAGACATAGGCAGAGGGAGAAGCAGGCTCCATGCACCAGGAGCCCGACGTGGGATTCGATCCTGGGTCTCCAGGATCGCGCCCTGGGCCAAAGGCAGGCGCCAAACCACTGCGCCACCCAGGGATCCCAGTTTGATATTTATTTTTTAAGTGAAATATCAGTATTTCCACTTATATTTTATATATACATTTTAAAATTTTACTTAAATTCAATTTGCCAACATACAGTATAACACCTAGTGCTCATTGCATCATGTGCCTTCCTTAATGCTCATCACCCAATTACCCCATCCTTCCACCCACCTCCCCTTCTGCAACTGTTTGTCTGTTTCCCAGAGTCTCTCATGGTTGGTCTTCCTCTCTAATTTTTCCCTGCTCAGATTCCCCCCACCTTTCCTTATGGTCCCTTTCACCAATATTTCCATTTTTAAAAAACACAGTAGGGTCACCTGGGTGGCTCAGTGGTTTGGCGCCTGCCTTCAGCCCAGGGCATGATCTTGGAGACCGGGATCAAGTCCTGCATCAGGCTCCCTGCATGGAGCCTGCTTCTCTCTCTCTGCCTGTATCTCTGCCTCTCTCTCTCTGTCTCTCATTAATAAAAAATAACTAAAATCTAAAAAAAAAAAAAAACACGGTATATGTTAGTCTAACATTCCAAAAAGAGCAATTATTTCGAAGGGATCATCTTATATAACGAATTAGAGAATATTTATATCGTGATTCTAAGATGCCAAGTTCTCAGACATTCAGGAAGCTAATAATTTAAGCCAAATACTTTGTTTCCTTTAGTATTTGAACAAAAGCAATTTGTGTTTATAAATAAGCAACATATTCAAAATATGAGAAGTTGGTAATTCATTCCCAGCCATGTAGAGATTTGACTGTGTGGACATGATGCCACTGAAGAAGTTAACTCAGCTGTAGGTAACCCTTACCAGTTCATAAAAATCAGCACAGTGCTGATCCTGGTGTTTAATTCAGGTTTACATTCTGCGTTATTTTGATTTGGGGTTTATGGAATTATAAAACCGAATTGGTTTCTTTAAGGCTTTTATTCTGTTAAACGCTATTCAATTTCAGTGATTGTATTTAGATAATACAACTTTTGAAGAGACTTTATTTCTATGGGAATTAAAATCATAACGTTTATAAATAGCTTGCTTTTTAATAAACAAAAATCAGGGAGATACAGCTTAACATTTTAATCTTCCTTTCTTTAGAAGCAGCACTAAGAGGTCTTCTGGGAGCCTTGACAAGTACCCCATACTCTCCCACGCAGCATCTAGAGCGAGAGCAGGCTCTTGCCAAACAGTTTGCAGAGATCCTTCATTTCACACTCCGGTTCGACGAGCTCAAGGTAGGACTTTGTGCTGCCCCTGAGTGCATGGGCATTGTGAGCCTTTCAGTGAGCATTGTAGGAAATGCCTGGTGACTTTGTCAAAGTGTGTTTTCATGGTATTTGTGGGTCCTAAGTGAAACATGGAAAACTAGATTTAAATGTTATAACAGGTCTTTTGATATATTTCGTGCGTAGAAAATAAATAGCAAATTACCCAATACTCAGTCTTCACTTAGCTTCATTTTTTTAAATATCTCTAGAACAATATTGACCTTTTCTAATATTATTTTTTTTTTTTTTGCTCATCACTAGCCTATTTTCAGGATCCCTTTATATAAAAATGTTAAGATCCTTCCTCCCTCCCTCTTTCTTTCCTTCTCTCCTTCCTTCCTCCTTCTTCCTCATCTCTCTATCTCTCTTCCTATTTCCCTGTACACCCATCCTCCCTTTGTTAGAAGGACTGAAGGTAAAGAAACAAGTACTAACTTCTGTATGAGGAGACCTGATCCACTTGAGGCTCTGTCACTGTAACTAGGTATAAGGCAGGTCCTTTGACTTTCCAGACCTTAGGGACCTTGTCTGATAAATGGAGGAGATGGATTCCTAACTACAGCCTTTTATGATTGCATAACAGGAAATTGTTCTCTTTTATTAATACTTTGAGTACAAAGGATTTATATATAAAATTTTAGTCTGAGGATTGCCTTCATATACACATAATTTATTGTAATAATTAAAAACAAATGCTTACCTTTTTCTTCTTGTTTTTGTTTATTTGGTAATATTGGCCTTTGAGAAACCTTTGAGTGTATTACCCAAAATTATTGAAAAGGGGAAGTATATGAATCATGACTGTAAAACAGTCTACATGGTTTATATATTCAGTAAGGACTAAGTACAATGTTATATAATTTAGATACAAAAAGCTGTCTTGGCTGATACCAGTTTTAGTTCTTAAAATGGTATTACAAAGTAGGAAGTGTTACTTAACTAGTTAAAACTGTATCTAATAAATTTTTCACTTTTACACTATCATTACACTGTTATTTAGGGTGCATAATACATTTTTCTTTCATAAATGTCTTCTTTAGATGACAAATCCCGCCATACAGAACGATTTCAGCTATTATAGAAGAACATTGAGTCGTATGAGGATTAATAACGTCCCAGTAAGTTAATGCTTTGAATCGGGGGTATAGTAATAATAGCCATTAGTTTGGTTGTTCATGTGCTCATCCATTCAGATACAGTCAGTAACCCACTATGGGCTGTAGCTGTGAGGAGAAAGGGCAAGATATCATAGACCACACAAAGTGCTGGCCTGTTCTTCCACTGAGTCCCTTTAGTCCTGATGATCCTCGAATAAAATTGCTATCATTGATACTTACAAAATTTCCCTGTGTATTCTCATTTTATTTATTTTTTAATGTTTTTAAGGGTTTTTAAGTAATTTCTTTTACTTTTTCTTTTTTTTTTTTTTTTTTTTTTTAAGTAATTTCTACACCCCCACAGGGCTCAAACTCACAACCTTGAGATCAAAAGTTGCACGCGGGATCCCTGGGTGGCGCAGCGGTTTGGCGCCTGCCTTTGGCCCAGGGCGCGATCCTGGAGACCCGGGATCGAATCCCACGTCGGGCTCCCGGTGCATGGAGCCTGCTTCTCCCTCTGCCTATGTCTCTGCCTCTCTCTCTCTCTCTGTGACTATCATAAATAAATAAAAAAAAATTAAAAAAAAAAAAAAAAAAAAAAAAAAAAAAAAACAAAAGTTGCACGCTCTCCTGGCTGAGCCGGTCAGGCATCCCATGTGTAATCTTATTTTAATTATACAAAAGTTAGTGAATTAATGGTTTTGAGTTTTTTGACCCCCTAGTCTTAGAATGGAAGAGTCCTGGAGAAAAGTTGGCCTGGAATGGGATACTAATATTGGCAAGAGGAGAGAGTAAAGTCATGGCTATGAGCACTTCTGTGCCTGTTCTTGGCTGTTTAACTGCACTTCTAGTTTATTTAGGCTTGATTGCCCTTGATTTCTCCTTGTCTTCACCCTTTTCTACCTCCAGGGAGTCAAATACTATAAGTAAAATCTTAAATAGAAAACATTCTCTTTTTCTCTAGGGATTTTGAGGTACTTTGTGCTACTACTTTGTGCTAATTGGTGTGAAAAAAGGGGAAATTTCTAGGATCAGCCTTACAGCCTCAACTAGATAGTTTAATAAAGAAGGATTACATAAGTGTAAGGAGTGGTAAGTACTATAAGAAAGTGCCAAAGGAAAGACTGTTCTTCCCCTCCCCCCCTTTCTTCATTGAATCCATATTTCTGAAGTGGCTGCTATAAGACAGAGCTTGGTAGGGAGAAGGATCTCTCTTCATGAAGCATCTGTTATTTTACATCAGTTTGGTTTTGCATAGACTAGTTCCTGCTGTGAGGCTGAACTTACCATGTCTTTTTCAGAGCCACCGTGTAAAATCATATGAGATCAAATCAAAACAAAACAGAACACGTAACACCCAGTCAGTCCTCTGGTATAGCCATCCTGCTACTCCTTAAGGCCAAAGACTGTTAAATCACCACTGCCCTGTCTTTTGCCCTCAGTAATTATAGGTACATCCAACTGTTGTCAGGTGAAATATTTTCTCTTCCTCACTCACCCCTTTCCATCTTAGTTCTTCTGTCCCAGTTGAGAGCCTCATTCACTCTCTGGCAGGCATTCTGTAGCAGAATTCATTTTTTGACCTATGATCTCTTTCTTTTTTGGCACACTCTGCCTACCACCATCAGTCAACTTGCTTTAGAAAATTAGCTTAATTGTTGTTCCTTTCTTCTAACATGTTCAGGGGGCCCCCTGTTACGTGCAGAGGAAAAATATGAACTTAAGCTGGAAGCTAAGACACTTGCAGCCTGACCCCAGCCTTCCTTCCCAGCCTTATTGTTCCCTGGCCCGTGCCCCTTATGACACTGAACACACTGGGTTACACTCTAAGCCACTTGAAATGGTTGGAATGCTGTGGTTACCTGCCCATCATCACCTGCAAACGCAGGGTCTTCAGAGTCCACTTTAGTTTCTTCCAGTCTGATAGTCTTCCCTCTCACCTCCTTTTTTGGTCATCACGTCTTAGTATGTTATTGTGGGTCCCTGCATGGTCTTGAAAAGGCAGCCAGGGCAGTGACCTTATCTCCCTGTCTTCCATAGCCTTGTTACAGTAGGCAGGCCATCCAGGTTTTACTCAGTTGCTTAATATCATTTATAGTATTTGAAAGGAAGTTCATCTTTCTGAAAAATTGCTTAATATCATTTTTAACCCGTTTTTAAAGAATATTTAAGTATTTGCACAAGAAGGTCTAAAATAGAGTTTAAGAGCATTTGTTAGAGTAATTTTACAAGCATTAGCAAAAGAAGCACTCTGCCTAGGTTCTTTTATAAATGTTATGATATTTAACAATTTATGAACTGATATTACATGCTCTTTTTTTCCACACAGGCAGAAGGAGAAAATGAAGTAAATAATGAATTGGCAAATCGAATGTCTTTGTTTTATGCTGAGGCAACCCCAATGCTGAAAACCTTAAGTGATGCCACGACAAAATTTGTATCAGAGGTAAGTGTTGCCTGAACAGCTAGCTAGTCTTCATGTTGTGATTCTTCTTCCTGTCTGCAGCCTTGGTGACCTCTGCAGGCCCTGTGGCATTGCCATCCCTGTGCGTGTGTGGGTGGACTCCTGTCCCTTCCCCAAGGCCCACATGTACACATCTACCTGCCTATCCAGCTTCCCTTTGGATGCATAGTCAACACTTAAGTGGTATTGTGGCCAAACCAAAGTCTTGGTGTTTTCTCCCAACCTTGCCCTTTCTTCGTCTTTTCCTACTTAATTAATAGTACCCCTGCAAAAGCAAGCTAACTTAGGGGTTATCATCTTGAATTCCTTTCTTTATTTCACTTCTTACATCTCCTCTGTCAGTGTTATTGATTCTCCCTCCAAAATATACCCTGAATCTGAAAACTTAGCCTCTCTCTTTGCTCTGCCTCCCTGGATTGGCCCACTGTCCTCTCACCTAGATGACAGTATTCATTTTCCTGCTGGTCTTATTTCTTCTGCTCTTGCCCCACTATAGTCCTTTCTCCAAAGAGCAGCCAAGTAAAAACTACAGGCCCTTCTTTTCTCTGTTTAAAATGTTTCTGGTGACTTCCCAGTATAAGGAATAAAATCCCCATACTTCATGGCCCGTGAGGCCCTGTCTGCATGTAATGGTTGTTTCCACTCAGCTGGAAGGTAAGTGACTCTCAGGAGAGCAGGGTCTTGGTTCTCTTGCTCATAGCCATATTTGAGAGCTTAGAACAGTACCTAGAATGTACCTAGTACATTTTTTACAAAATTAGAGGAGTAGGAACCAAATTTTAAAGTTGTCAGTTTTTCACCTTATACTAGGTTTTAAATAATACTAAAGTAGTAACTATCACTTTCACTTTTTTCTCCACATACTTTTACAGAATAAAAATTTACCAATAGAAAATACCACAGATTGTCTAAGCACCATGGCTAGTGTATGCAGAGTCATGCTCGAAACACCGTGAGTATTAGCTGATCTTTTTCACTTTAACAATCTTATGGAAACAGTTGTTTAGATATGAATATGTCTTATTTGGAAGGCAGAAATTAAATATATCTGAAGTATCCATTGCTTATATATGAACAATATGAAGATAGTTTGAAGCTAATGTAACTTCTGGTTAAGTAGAAAGTACAGTGGGTTTTCAGGTACCTAAGACCAGTCAGACAAACTTACTAGATGCTTTAAATGGGGAATTTTGTGATGCTTTTATTGGAGATAGGGAAGAGCTTTGCTGTTTTGATTACGCTTCTCATCAGCATTCTCTCCTTTTCAGTGAAGAACCTCACCTTGTCTTTTTGCTAGAGGGCTACAGAGTTACTCTTCTATTTGTCCCTTTCTCTCAGTGTTAGTTTACAGTCTTAATTTTATTTATCTATTTATTTTTTGGTTGACACTAATCTGAATTCTCTTCTGGGTTTCCCTTCACTTTCAACGCATTTGTCATATATGCCACAGTGGTGTCTGGCTGGATTTTCTTATCAGCAGGCAGAAAGAATTCCTCCTGGATTCCTAAATAGCATATGGTTTTATTAGGTAACTTGTTTTTGTGGAGCTTTTCATTTTCCAAAGCACTATTATACACATCATCTTACTGGAAAACCTTATGAAGTAGGAGGGCAGCTCTTCATTATTGTTTCCAGTAGAGGAGTGAGGTCCTGGGAAGTCAAGGGGCTTTTTTATGCACAGTGGCCGATTGGCCACACATATGCCTGGATGGCTCCATCCTGGTTCTAGGTGCTTTCCGCTATGTCACACTGCCTTATATATAGACAAAAGTTCTATCCCTTTTTCCAAATGAGAGAAGAATATGAGTGAATTTTAGTAAAATTAGAATCCAAATACAATAATGTAAATGCTTATATTAAGTTAGCTTCTAAATAGCAAACCTATTGCTCCATTAAGCTAGTGGCTTTTCCCATCATATTGGTGGGAACAGCCTTTACAAAGCACCTGTGCTGAAACTACTTTGGGGCTACTTTGATTTCTCTGATTTGCCTCATCTCTGCCAAGCAGAAGGAGTTACGGTAAACTAAGGAGGATGCAGAGATCAGAATACGTATTATATCTGCTCCACCTACCTCAGTTGTCTAGGAATCTCACTGTGGAGAAAGGGGGGAGGGGTTATAATGCTTGTATTCCCTTTAGAGATCAACAGGATACATCTTTCAGCACCAGCTGAAAGGTGAATCAGCTCATTAAGTTATGCCTCATCCATCCACATATTTTCTACCCTCCAGGGAATACAGAAGCAGATTTACAAATGAAGAGACGGTGTCATTCTGCTTGAGGGTAATGGTGGGTGTCATAATACTCTATGACCATGTACATCCAGTGGGAGCATTTGCCAAAACATCAAAGATTGATGTAAGTTATATTGCTTTATTTAATTCCAAACCACTCGCATAAGTGAAAATCATAAGCGTTAATTTTATTTATAAGAGCTGCAGGTTGTACTCTGTCACAGACCTCTCAGTATTATAGTTTCTGATAATGGTGGGTTTCTGTTGCCTCTTATGTTGGACTTTATACAGTCATATATGGGTGGAGTAGTAGAGTAGAGTAGGACAGCTGGAGTCTTTTAACATGCCTCTGTGTCCCTCGTACTCCTCAGCAGTCCTTCTGCCTATTTTGCAATATAAATTTAAAAAATCAGACATAAGAAATTTCCTTTCATTCTTTGACCAAAGGCCATTTCAAACAAAAGACTTATTTCCAGATGTATATAGAATAGAAAGTCAGTAGAGGGGGCACCTGGGTGGCTTAGTCAGTTAAGCGTCTGCCTTCAGCTCAGGTCATGATCTCAGGGTTCTGGGATCCAGCCTCATGTTGGGCTCCCTGCTCAGGCAGGGAGTCTGCTTCTCCTTCTCACTCTGTGATCTCTCTGAGTCTCTCTTTCAAATAAATAAAATCTTCTTTTTTTGTAAGATTTTATTCATGAGAGACACTGGCAGAGGGAGAAGCAGGCTCCATGTAGGGAGCCTGATGTGGGACTCAGTCCCAGGACCCCAGGACCCCAGGATCACAACCTGAGCTGAAGGTAGATGCTCAACCACTGAGCCACCCAGGTGTCCCAAATAAATAGAATCTTTCAAAAAAAAAAAAAAAAAAGTAAAGGTACTCCAATGAAAGAAAGACAATATAATATAGATTTTCTCCTCCCTCCCAATCATAATAACTTGTGGCCCTAGTCTGGGCTTCTATTTTGCTTATCTCTACAGAAGTTTATATTAGGAATAAAGCAGTTTCCTGATAGAGTTAGTTCAGGTTCTTGGCATTTCGTGTCTAGATTCCTGATTGCTAGCCAGCCTCCCTACCTTTCTTTATTCATGTCCATCCTCTGTGAAAAGAAATGAGTGAACATTTATTGAGTGATTACTATGTGTCAGGAATTTTATTCTTGTTTCCCCACTTCCTTTGAAAATACTCTGAGGATGTAGATGTTATCTCCTCCATACTAACAGAAAATCTAACACTTAAGGAAATTACAAGTATAATTGCTAGAATGTTAGAATAGGATTTTGAACCCACATCTCCATGGCTTCCAAAGCCTGTGTGTTCTTTCTTTGAGGTGTTTTTGTTTTGTTTTGTTTTGTTTTGTTTTTTAGATTTTATTTAGTTAATTAGTGAAAGTACCTGCATAAGAGTGAGGAGAGGGGTAGATGGAGAGAGAATTCCCAAGCAGATGCCACACTGAGCGTGGAGCCCAGTGTGGAATTCCATCCCAGGATTCCAAGACCATGACCTGAGCTGCAATCAAGAGGAGGACACTTAACTGATTGAGCCACCCAGGCACTCTCAAGCCTGTGCTGGTTCTGCTATGCTCTGTTTTTCATAGTCCTCATAGTCCTTACATACCATCTTCACTGAGTTGTTTCCTTTTTATAGCCCGTAACAGCCCCTGCCTCATTAGTTACAGTTGAGTCTTCCTGGCATGTGAGGCCCTCTGTAAACTTCCCTGTGCTAGTCATTTAGTCCTGCAAGATTCTGTCCTCAGCGTGTGAAAAACTTTATTTTGATCAAGATGTTTGTCTACTTGGAAAGGCTCCTCTGTTCCTTGGCAGCGTGTCCATTCAGTCCTTCCATAAACTGCTCCACACCTTTTCTGGGAAGTCTTCCCTTAGCAACCCTTAGTTTTCTCATTAGTGTGCATGGTGCTTCTGTTTGACTGGTTCGGTTCTTAAAAAGTTTTGTTTGATAGAGAAACTGAAAATAACATTTGGGTAGGTTGTTTCCCTTCTAAGAATAATGATTTTAACATTTCTAGAATGTAATTGCTCAGGAGTTCCATAGTTGTGGTACTAATTTAAGTACTACTGTTTTGAGATAATGAATGTTATATAAGAAAACAAACATTTTTACCTTTTCTATTTCCTTTTCTTCTTAGATGAAAGGTTGTATCAAAGTTCTTAAGGACCAACCTCCCAATAGTGTAGAAGGTCTTCTCAATGCTCTCAGGTATGTATATGTACGTGTGCATATGTATAGAAAAAAAATATGTAAGAAAATGCTCCAAAATGCAAATATTACAAAGAATATGAGTATGTATGTTCATGTTAGAAATATGAAGATCTCATTTTGCATTATTAGTAATCCTGCTTTCAAATATTGGTTACAGTATTTCTACAATAAAGAGAGCATGGGAGGGGCGACTCAGATGAAAAAAGCAGTTTCATTTCTTTGCCAAAGATTTTGGCTTTCATTTTTTTGATTGTCTTGGGGTGTTTGTTTATTATTTTTTAAAGATTTTATTTATTTATTCATGAGAGACAGAGGCAAAGACACAGGCAGAGGGAGAAGCGGGCTCCACACAGGGAGCCCGATGCGGGACTCAATCCCAGGACCCCAGGACTACGCCCTGAGCCAAAGGCAGAAGCTCAACCGCTGAGCAACCCAGGAGTCCGGGGATGTTTGTTTTTTAATTTTTTTTTTAAATTTTATTTCTTTGAGAAAGTGAGAGAGCATCAGGGAGAGGGAGAAGTAGGCTCCCCACTGAGCAGGGAGCCTGATGGGGGACTCAATCCCAAGACCCTGAGATCATGAACTGAGCCAAAGGCAGCTTAACCAACTGAGCCACCTAGGTGCCCTGTTTTTAAATTTTTTAATGAATGTATAACGTGCTAATTGCAAATAAAATCCAGCAAACACAGGAAAATTTAAAGCAAAATAAGGAAATCACAAAATCTCACTATTTTGAAATAAACCTCTACTAACCTTTTGGTATATAGTCTTGTACAGCTTTTTCTTTACACTTGTAGATAGTCACAGATCTGTGATACTTTTTACAAGATACAGTACCATACAAACTCTTCTACAACTAGTTCTTTTCCCTTAATATAGTGTAATTACATTCCTAGTTTCACAGATACCTTTATTACTTTTGTATATTTCTTAAAATGAAAATAAAGCTGTTATTTGCTGTCTTTCCTCAGCTTAGACTGACTTAATGTAGTTACTGTGGCTCCTACAAATGCTGGCTTTTTTTTTTAAGACAGGATTCTCTTTCTTTTTCTTTTCTTTTTCTTTCTTTCTTTCTTTCTCTTTCTCTCTTCCTCCCTCCCTCCCTCCCTCCCTCCCTCCCTCCCTCCCTCCTTCCTTCCCTCCCTCCCTCCCCAGTGTGGGGCTTGAACATACAACTCCCAAGATCAAGAGTCTCCTGCTCTACTCACTGAGCTAGCCAGGAGTCTCTTGAGTGCTGGAATATTTTTAAATGTAAATCTTAGCGTATCCTAACATCTTGATTACAGAGATTTAATTTATAGTATAATATCCCTAACATAAAAGACAGTTTGCTCATTGCTTGATAATTTTGTGTTTAAATGCTCAAAATTGCATGAGCACAGAAATACAGAGACTTTTTAAGGTCGCAGGCCATCTTTTCACTGCAGTGCACTTTAGTTCACATGACACACAAAAATGATTTCCAATTCAGTATTAAATTTTTCATGTTTTATGAGCAAAACAGGTTCTTACTCCTCTTGAATGCTTAGTCACACTTGGTACATCATAAAGCAGAGTCTGTGCTGTGTCACTTCAGCTGAATGGAACCATCAAATGATTTTATTAGGATTATGGAAAGTACTCTATAAGCTATGACTGCCTCGGTAAAGAAGGTCGGTCAATTCTAAACAAATACTAGAAAGATTCAGGACCGTAATATAACAGTAAAAAGCCTCGTGATGTCAAACTGTTTGCACCATAAGCCTATGGAAGCCACAAACTTTCAGGAATTTTTTTACTCTGGAGATTTTTACAATGTAAACCTCATTGGTTTTATCCATATTCATAGTATTGTGAATCCCTTTCTGAAGATTCCCTGGGTCCCATCCCAGTCAGCCTAGTTTTTCTCCCAAGACCCTTCTTTCTGGGTAGATTCTGCAAAGCCAGCCACTGACATGAAACCTGCTTTGAAAAGGAAGAAGGAATTGATGTCCAGGAGGGCCTACTGTTATTTCCTTTACCATGAAGAGACAGTACTCCGCACAGTAAAAGCTCAGAATTTGCTTTTGTTTTTCAGAATTTAAAGGTAGTGAGGTCTTTCTACTCTAGAACTAGGGCAGCACCAGGCAGTGGCTCTAAGTGAGAGGTGGGATTGAAGACTCACACACACCGGTCTGTGTTTGAGGAACAGGGGAAGAAAAGCACCATTGAGGCAAGAGTCACCTCTTTTCAGTTTTCTTTTCACATGTCTAATGGAAAATAGATGAAGGTTTTGTTGCAGAAATAACCCTTGAGCTGTTTTTATACATAGTGAACATGTTGTGTCTGGTTCTTATTTTTTCACCCGGGAAGTTTATAAGGTTCACCAGTACACTTGATGCTTTATAGTAGTGGTTACAATTAGTAAAATTTTTATATCACTGTGCGTTTGTATGCAGTTTCATATGTATGACTTTACTTAATCTGCACCACAGCTCTGAGAAGTAGGTGATGGATATGAGGTGCTGGGGATGTTTCCATCATCCAAAAAGTTACTGTGAGCTCTTGAGAGACTCATAGATCACATAGCAAATAAATGTTGGCATCTGTTTTCACATTCAGAAGTTCATTCTTAAAATCCCATATGCTTGATGCTGTACCATTAAGCCTTAGGTTTCCTTTGTGATTGAACCCTGCAGTGGTTTGGAGTAACTGAGAAGGAAGCAAAAATGCAGATTCCCAGGTCCCCATCCCCATCCCCAGAGAGTCTCTCTCTCTCTCAGGTCTGGGCCGGGGCTCAGGCACCTCATTCTATATGTAAACACCCACCCTAGCCCCTAATATGCTTCACTCAGAGCAAAGGAGATACTATTTGAAAAACATCTTATAATCCCAAAAGTGCTGTGCAAATGTTAATTGCTATTTACACCTCCACAAAATGGAAGACACTTTTGTGGAATTACTTTCTGAGTAGCTGCTTTTTACCAGAGGTGCTCACTATGTCATTTTCCTCCGAGCCAACAGTTAATAATGAAAAAATTTTAATTGCGCACACATATATGCTGTTTATTTTGAATTCTTCTCTGTAGTTATTACAAGGGCCTCCAACTTACAGTATGTGATCATAGAAAAGCAGCAAGTCATGCCTACATTTTACAGTTGGAGAAATAGAACCAAGTGCCTCGATTATATGAGAGCAAGCCAGAGTGGAGAGTTAAGGTTCTGTGCTAGATAACAGCTTGCTTTACTAAATTTCAGAGTAAAGGTTGCTTTTCTTGAGTAGAAAAGTCATGCACTCAGTGAGGAACTTTGTTGTTATATACGAAGTAAGATAATACCATACGTATCCGTATATGATTTTCACACATTAGGTGTTCTGGCCTGCTTGCCACCCCCCCTCCCTCTCTCCCTCTCTGCTTCTCTCCTTCTCTTCCTACCTCCCTTCCTTTTCTTTCTTCCCTTTCTTTCTTTATCGGAAGGGGGCAGAGGGAGAGGGAGAATCCCAAGCAGGCTCCACTTCTAGTGCAGAGCCTGACAGAGGGCTCGAACCCAAAACTCTAAGATCATGACTTGAGCTGAAATCAAAGAGTCGGATGCTTAACCAACTGAGCCACCAAGGCGCCCCAATTCCTGGCCATTTCTTGATAAGAATGTGGTGATGTGGGATGCCTGGGTGGCTCAGCAGTTTGGGGACTGCCTTCGGCCCAGGGCGTGATCCTGAGGTCCCGGGATCAAGTCCCGCATCAGGCTCCCCACATGGAGCCTGCTTCTTCCTCTACCTGTGTCTCTGCTTCTCTGTGTGTCTCTCATAAATGAATAAAATCTTTAAAAAAAAAAAAAAATGTGGTGATGTGACAAGCCTGCCTCCCAGTTGGCCCCATTCAGGGGGAAGCATGTGAGAACTGCTGGAAATGCATGATCACGTCCTGCAGAAGCAGCAAGAACTTGTGTTTGGTGGAGAGGAAAGCACTTACAACTCCTGGAATGTCACCGAACATTGCTGAGTACTGATACTTAAAACCACTCTACGTAGAAGTGTTGGTGTGCCAGTTATGTGGCCCTCTCCCCTATCCAGGAGCATAAAGGAAGGGAGAAGAACATAAATGAAGAGAGGAATGTTAAACATTTTTATTTCCTGACATTGGTAGAATCGTGTGCAGCTATATATACTTTCTTTGCACTTGGAAAATAAAACAGAAGGCTTTAGTCTTGGCTATATCACCTGCCACTTAATGTAAATATTCCTGTATGGATAGTTTTTTCAGCCTGGCTGCTTACTTTCTTATCTTCCTTCTGCAAATACTGATTGAGCACCTATCACGTGCCAGGCACTCTGGTGTCTCTTCAGTAATATGTAAACAATTTGGAAGTGGCTTCTACGTAAAACTGTTGAGAATATATCAGCTATTTAATTAAGTACATGTCTGTGTCTTTACCTCTCCAAGGATTTGAGTTTTCAGGTCCTTTCTTCAATTTTTAAATTGATTTGAGATGAAACTGACAAGAATTGGGTTTAAATTTCTTAAAGACACAAAGACCATCTGTGTGTCCTTGCTTGAGATGATATATTCCTTAAAGATTATATATGAAATTCTTATAAGCCAAATTAACTGATGCAGCATTAGGTTCCATCTGAATTGTCCTGCATTCAAGCACTGAGCACCTGTCTCCATTGCTGCTCATCTGGTCCAGGCCTTGATCATCTCTCACTGAGGACCCTGGAACAGCCCCCTGTTTAGTCCCTGTGCTGTTCCTCTGCTCCCTATGGTTCTTCAACAGAAGAGCAGGCCTTCCAGAACCTAAATGAAATCCCATATCACTGCCCTACCTAGTATCCTCCATTGGCTTTCATTGCGCTTAAAATAACCTCCCAACCCCTTGATGTGGCCTGCGGTGTCCTCATGAGCTGGGCTTTTCCAGTCTGTAAGGGCCTTTCTAGTACTTTCCTCCTTTGTCCCTAGTATGAGTGTAATACCGTCTTCCTGCTTCACCAGGTGGTAAGCTCTGGGAGCAGCGCCAGACATAGCAGCCTTGCTCACTGACCTTGGGCTATGTGGTGAATTGTCTTATAAATCTGATGACTCATCACAATTCCCGTGTTTACATGCTTATAGCACAACACACCTACCTGGAAACAAGGCACTTGGGGATGTGACAGTTTGGGACTAGAACACAGGTCAGCCTGCTTCTTTGTAAAGGGCTAGAGAGTAAACAGACATTTTAGGGTTTGGGGCCACATGGTTTCTATCGTAGCTACTCTGCTGCTGTAGCAAGAAGGTGACCATAGGTAGTACTTTAGTGAATCTGTATGGCTGTGTTCATAAAAACACTGAAATTTGAATTTCATTAATTTCCATGTTAACATGAGATATTCTTTTGCTTTTTTTCCCCCATTCATTTAAAATGATAAAAATGTACTTCGCTCACAAGCCATACAGAAACAGCTGTTGGGTTAGATTGGCCCCGGCTGTAATTTGTCAGTCCCGGGATGGAGTAAGGGCTGCTTTCCTCCGAGTGAGCAGGTGCAGCCAAGTGTTTCCTTTAGGATTTAGTCAGATCATTTCATCAAGGTAGCTGTGACTCAGTTACACAGCTCCTGGATCTTCTGTTTAACAGCTGGTCAGGAGGCTAAGGCAGGCAGAACCTGACCATAGCCGAAGCTGGAAACCAAAGGCACAACTCTGAGAGAAAATGTGCCTATTTGCCCACCTTGTAATAATTCTCGAACCCAGTGCAGAAAATGGCTTTTTAAAAATACCCTAAAATTGCTGTTTGTTTTTGTTTTTGTTTTTTTACTTTTAGGTACACAACAAAACATTTGAATGATGAGACTACCTCCAAGCAAATCAAATCCATGCTGCAGTAACCGTCGTGGAGTGCGCACCTGCTGTGGACGGAAGACAGTATTCTGCAGTGACTGGGAATGCACAGTTTTTAGTGATTGCAATTACTATCTCATGTACTCTTGCTTTTTATTTCTTTCCTCTGTTCCTCTTCCCTCTTTTTTAATCATGTTCTCGTTCTTAAGACTTCTTTTCTGTGCCAAAATCAGTAAAGTTATACTCTGGAGGGATATTGTCCCTTCAAACGGGCCATCTAAGGCAGCTAATTATGCATTGCATTGGGGTCTCTACTGAGAAAAATTCTGTGACTTGAACTAAATATTTTTAAATGTGGATTTTTTTTGAAAACTAATATTTAATATTGCTTCTCCTGCATGGCAAAACTGCCTATTCTGCTATTTAAAAACCCTCAATGACTTTATTTTCTACTGCCGCTTTTTTCATGTGCAGCCAAAATGAAAATGTTTAAATTAACTGTGTTGTACAAATGGTACCCAACACAAACTTTTTTTAAATTAGTAAGACTTTTGTTTTAAAGTTTTAAGTTTGCATTTGACTTTTTTTGTAAGGATGTATGTTGTGTGTTTAACCTTTATTAACTAACGTTAAAAACTGTGATGTGTGCGTAGAATATTACGTATGCATGTTCATGTTTAAAGAATGGCTGTTGATGATAAAATAAAAATCAGCTTTCATTTTTCTAAGTGTGGCTTGGTTTACTGGTGTGTTTTGAGGCTTCTAATGCCCTCCCCATGTTGTTTTACTGGAATGCATAAACACATAATTTCCCATTCCTGTAGAGGAAAGCTGGTTCTTTTTAATAGTATTTTTCTTCATTATTGTCTGTGTAGATAGTTTTAATTGCTTTTAAAATCTTGCTAAATGCAGTAAGACCAGTGATTTTTTTATTAACTTGCCTTTTACTCTTGATTTACTCTTGCATGGTTGTAGTAATAGGAGGAAAACTCTACTTGCCTGACTCACAGTTCCCAGGAGTGAGAGGGTAGTCACAGGAAACAAAGAGGGTGGCAGGAAGAGCAACCCTCAGCACGGGAGGGGATGACATGTAAGCGAGGCTCGAAACCAAAGGCCTTGACACTAGTGGTGAAAAACTAGCGTGTTCGTTATTTGAAGATCATAAAACCTTGTTGCAACATCTAAATGTCCTGATTGGGAGAAGCAGCTTAAAGGTTGTTTAGTCCGGCTGTGCTGGTGATGTGATGAGTATCTTAGTGTCCGTCCGAGCTCTAGTGCATTTAAAGTGGAAGAGAGTCTCAGAGGTTTCCACCAAATCCTTCTGTTGTGCTAGTGCCAGGATCGTGATGCCCACACCGCCACCTTGGATTTCCTGCTGACCTGCTTGGCCTTTGTCTCATGCTCTCCCAGTGCATACCTTGTGCTTCTTCAGGCAGGCTCAGCGGCCTGCAGTTTAGATCGCCTCTGGTCCCCGAGCCTGCCCTCCCTTTCCTCTCTCATGTCCATCTGATGAGCAGTAGCTCTCGCTTTTTGAGACCTTCATGAAGCCTTCAGGATAACATTAACCTTCAAAGCATATTGTAATGAATTAAGTAATGGCCCCCTAAAAGATTTGTCTACCTGGAACCTGAAAATACAGATTTATTTGGAAAAAGGGTATTTGCAGATAAAACTAAGGATCTGGAGATGAGACCATCGTGAATTAGAGTAGGCCCTAAATCCAATGACAGATCCTTATAGGAGAAAAGAAGGGGAAACAGACACAGCAAAAGGCCATGTGCAGATGAAGGTAGATTGGAGCAGTGCGTCAGCAAGCCACGGAACCAAGGATGGCTGGCAGTCACCCGAAGCTGGGAGAGCATCATGGGACAGGTTCTCCCTCCACAAGTAGGGAGTCTCCAGAAGGAACCAGCCCTGCCACAACCTTGATTTCAGACTTCTGGTCTCTAGGACCAACTACTGAGAGGACACATTCCTGTTGTCTTAAACCACCTGGTTTGTAGTAATCTGCTGTGCCAGCCCTGGGAATCTAATACAGGTGCCTCATCAAACACTTGTGATACTTGACTGCACCTGTGGGTACCTTTTCTGACCCTGTGAGAACTCTGAGAAGAGCCACATCTGATTTTCCCTCAGTGACCCAAGGATCTTGTACAGTACCCAGATCTGAGTAGGGCCAAGTGAATGCTCGAATGGAGTGAATGAATACAAGTTAAAAATAATGAGGCCACTGGAAGAGAGGAAACAATACTGCTAAGGCCTTTTTGGTTAGCACAGTTAAGGCTCTGTATATTGGAGAAGAAGAAAAGTTTCTAACTCTATAAGGAGGGCTAGCAAACTGGTCTGCATGTCAAGCTGCCCAGCACCTATTTTTTGCACAGCTTGTGAACTAAGAATAGTTTTTATGTTTTTAAAAGGTTGAGAAAAATCCAAAGGATATTTCATGGCATGTGTAAAGTATACGAAATTCAAATTCCAGTGCCCATAAATAAAATTTTATTGGAACACAGCCTTACTCATTTGTTTACATATTATTTTTGGCTACTTTTGCACTCAACAGAAGGGAATTCTTGTGACAGAACCCATATGGTCCTCAGAGGCTAAAATATTTACTATCTGGCCCTTTGCAGACAGTTTGCTGACCCCTCCACTAGTTACTGCTAGAATAAACCGCTAGAGTAGAGCAGGTTTATTCCAGAACTGGGTGTGATAGAAGTGAGGTGCTACAGTGCGATAAAAGGAGCCATCCTTGCCTGCCGCCATGGATTTAATTTCTGGTCAAATATTTGCCATTCAGATGGCCAAAGAGAATAAACAACTTCCCACCTACCAAGTCTGATCTCTTACTCATAACATCCATCCTAGAGTGAAGGATTATGGTACTGGCCATGGGCTCATCAAGAAAGGGAGCCAGGGTGAGTTAGGGTCTGTCTTGCGTACTTGAGGGAGGTGGGACCCTGCTCTCCATAGGTAAATTGTGACGTCACTTGAAACTGGCCTCCTCTAACCCCTCTGCCCCTCTAAAACAAAGTTTCTGTTATTGCAGGCCAGTGATTGTGCCTCTTTCCTTAAAATATGAAGTACCCATTGCATCATGCCTCTGTTGGCCACTGCCCCATATCTATAGCCTTCAATGGGGACAAGTAGAACATTTAAATCAGCTATTTTCCCCCTTACAGATTGGGATTAAAAAGCACTGAACTATTTTCAGATTGCTCCAAATATTTTAAGACTTATAATTAGCATTCGTGCTCAAATCTAGGTCTTTTTAAGTTAAAAATGCCATTCCGGTTCCATTTGAGATTGCAGTAAACTCCATTCCATAAATTCTTACATAAAATAATCCCTTACAGGGCAGCCCGGGTAACTCAGCTGTTTAGCACCGCCTTCAGCCCAGAGCGTGATCCTGGAGACCCAGGATCAAGTCCCACGTTGGGCTCCCTGCATGGAGCCTGCTTCTCCCTCTGCCTGTGTCTCTGCCTCTCTCTCTCTCTGTGTCTCTCATGAATAAATAAATCTTTTTAAAAAAATAATCTCTTACAGAGCATATTTCAAACTCTGTTGAGTACGGTGTGATCACAGAAGATAGCACAGAAGGATCTGTGCATAGGAATCAGGAAACCCAAGCCATATCACTTGTTTGAAACTCTGTCTCATTGATAAAATGAGAGAATTAAAATTCTAATGTTTGATTCCACATCATATACTACATGTCTTGTGTGTACGGTGCAAAAGGCAGTAGGAATGTGAACAGTTAAAACACAAAGACTTTAGAGTTGCTGGGCTGGAGTTTAACTCTGTGTGACCTTGGGTGAGTCCATGTCCTCATTTACAAAATGTGTAATACCTGAGACACCTACCCCTCCACAGTGGCCCTGAGGATTATGCTAGATAATCCCCATAATGTTCTGTACATATCAGACGTGCTCACTGCCAGTCTCACTATGTCCATCATGACATTTTAACTATTAAAAACAATAACACAGCCTATTCCAAGTGTCCTGTCCATTAACCTGTATCATTTTCCATTTATTCTAGAGTAGTCAACAGTACCAGTTCTACTTACCTCTGTTAGTAAGGCTGCTAGGCAAAGCTGCTCAATTTTAATGAACCCTTTAAAGATCCTATAACTAATAAGCACTGTGTGGTAGTTTCAGGTTTCTAAATGGATGTGCAGTTAATTGCCTATTTGAAATGAAAATTAGCAACACAATTAGTTTAAACATCAAGCTCCAGGGTAGTGATACATTGCTTCAGTCTGTGTTCAGAAGCACACCTTTATGTCAGTGAACATTTAGTAAGTACCTCTTCAGAGCCCACATAGGTTGTGTCTGAGGTCTGTAATGATGGAGGCTGGGTAGGGCCTGAATGGAGGGAGGGCAGCATGTTCTAGGTGTTTAGAGAGGACATTCAGATAGAAGAAGCCACAGTAAAAGCAAATGTTGGTGTATATTCTCCACTGTGTGGTCTGAATATTGTGTTGACACAAAACACCAGGAGCTTACAAGAATTTTTTGAGAAATTCCTCAATAATGTGTGGTTGTAGGAGAAAGTATGGCTTTTGTAAGTGCGATAGACTTGGGTTCAGATTTTATGTCATTCATATTTATTCTCCATCCTTTTGCCCAAATGCAACTTCTTATATACACTATTCCAGAGGTTGCTTTATTCACTCAATATGAATTGGAAATTGTTCCATATTATTATATAAAGAGTGTATTCATTCTTTTTTAAATGCTTTGTAGTACTCCATTATATGGATGTACCATAATTTAACCATTCCCCTATTTGATGGACTCTGGTTGTTTCTAGACTATTGTAAGGGATGGTATGAGGATGAGCCTTGTACACACATCATGCATGTGTGCAAGTATCATGCGTCTATTCTGCATCCATCAACCCTGGCCATACTAAGCTTGCTGTTCCTTGAGTACAGGGTGGTCACTCTACTGTCCCAAGTCCTTAGTGGTGGCAGGTCCCCCTACTGGGATTGTGAATGAGTCATGCCCTACGTCTTTGTGCAGATGTTACCTTCCAGGGAAGCCTACCTTGCCCGTGTGCTGTTGAAAATGACAAACTCCCAGGCACTCCGCACTACCCTTATTCTGTTTTTGTCTCCACTGCACTTACCACCGAACATGCTGTTCTAGCCTGGGGTGTCCATGGGAGTATTTATCCACCAGTGACCATCTACCATTGGTCAAAGGTTGCAATAGGAGGCCTGGCTCCTGCTGTTCTTGCCTCCCTTCTTTATCCTTCTTTCTCCATCTTCAGACATATCTCCCAAAGTAGCACAAGAGTTGTCAGTGACACCTGGAAAAGTCATGCCAATGATCAATGTGCTTGACCAAAGTGGAGTCCTAGGGCATGTTCAGCTCTGAGGAGGCCCTGGATTCCCCTAACCAGTGTCAGCAGTCTCCTGCATATCACTCATGGCAGGAATTAAAGGGATTGTGGAATTTTTGTTTGGTGTCTGTGTCACACCCCAGATGGTCAGTTCCATTAAAGCAGGACCAGGTCTGTTCCCAGCACTGCTGTCTGTATTCCGTGTCTAGATATAATCAATTCCTAGACTGATATCAGGCACTACACAGTACAGTTGAAGATACGAAGGGCTATGGAAAAATTAAGGTAGATTGGGAGTGCTGGGCAGAGGTACAGTTTGCAATTTAATAGGGTGGACAAAGGGTAGGTCTCATTAAGAAGGTAACATGTGAGCCAAGACTGAAGGAGGGAAGGCAGTTAGCAGGGAGGTGTCCCACAGAGCTGAGAGCAAGTGCCGACACCTCAAAGCAGAAGAGTGTCTGAGGAGCAGAGGGAGCCAGGGGTTGGAGGGGTAATGGGATCACATCGTGTAAAGCCATAGCAGCCACCAGAAGACTTGAGCTTTTGCTCGGAGTCATCAGAGGGCTCTGAGCGAGGAGTGATATAAACTGGTATATTTGGTGAGGTTTAACTCCTACTGCCTGGCCAAGAACAGACTGAGATGAGGCAAGACAGAAGGAAGGAGACCACTTAAGGAATTGCAAGAGGCAACTAATTAATCGAGGCAAGAAATAACGACAGATCATTGCAGTGGGTGTGATAAGAAGGAACTAGATTCGCTATATATTTTAAGGGAGAGCCATAGGCGTCCCCAGCAGATCAGAGTCAAGAATGATCCAAGTTTGGGACTTGAACATCTGGAAGGAGGGATGAGGTGGGAAGGAGGTGAGTGGAGCATGTTTTGCAGGAGGAAAATATGCTTTGTCTTGTGTAGTAAGCACTAGCATCTTTCACTAGTTGAGGGCTTTTGCCCTGAGATTCTGACCTCCATTGGCCCAGTGAGGGAGTATTTCTCCAGGAGCATTTGGCAGCAAGAGGCTAGGAGATGGGAGGGGCATAGAAGGACAACAAAATGGTTTGGTAGGGGAAAGACTCCTTTGTATGGGTTCTGGTCCCCCTTCTTCCTGTCAGTGGCTTTATGACCCATTCATTCTCCCTATTTCTAAGGTCCCACCTCATATTTGGAAAAGCTGCTAAGGCAACATTGGTATCCAGGTTGTGCCCTATGTGCTTTTGGGAGGTCCCAAGAAAGAGCTGCATAGGGATGGTTTAAAGGCAGAGAGATGCTTCTTTCAGACCCCCGTGGCTAGAAGGTAGCTCATCTATCCCCTCTCCTATGCTGGCCACAAGTTCACAACTCTTGGAGACTCTGACTTAGCTGCTGAAAGGGGATTTCAGACAAGGGCCATCCTGTTAGGATCTCTAGAAGGTCATATGAAGGGAGGAAAGTGATTTTGAGGGGCCACTGTATATAAGCATGTTACTGAAGGGGTACAACACACAGGGTGTTAGTTCACAACCCTCGTGGGAGCTTGAGCTTTCTGAGTATGATCTGGACCTGGCTCCTGTAATCAGAGGGCAGAAAAAGAGACCTAGGCAAGTGGCAGGCCACTCCAGGTTGACAGTTTTAATATCAGTGGAGGGAACTTACATACGAGTTTCTCTTGGGCAGCAAGAAGATGAATGGATTCCCACATGTGCTCTCCAGATCTCAGAAGTTTATAAAAAGGCCCTAACGGTGCTCACATATATCATGCGGGTGTTTTCAACATTACATCACCATCTCAGGGTTATGTCCTTGTAGCAGCCTCTGGAGCAGGAAAGGCAAGTGGAACCCTCTTTCCAAGGACAGGGGAGAGGGTGGGGAGCCTTGGAGTTCCTGGGTCTAGCTCACAGGTCAATTGGCAGTCACAACTTTTTGATGACATTCTCCAACTTGGAGATATTTTACCTCTGCTTTACAGGAGAGGAAACAGAAGTCCAGAGAGGTTAAGAAACTGGCCTAAGTTCACACAGTTACTAATAGAACCAATGTTCAGTCCACACTTGTTGATTTCAGAGCCCTTGCTGTATGTTACATTATTTTTCTCCATTTTAGATGATGATGATGATGGAACCCTTCACTTTTTAGAACTAGTTTGATTTAATTAGTACATTGTTAGTTCAAATCGTGATCACCTCTAATTTCAGGCAAAAGTTGCTTTTCAAGAAAACTGAACTTAAAAATGTATGCATTATGGAACACCATTTTTTATTATTATGTTGACCAGACTATAGGAGAGAATCCTTTAATTTCCACTGGGTGTCCATTCCCTCCCCTGCAAAAGGAGGGGTTCTTGCGAGGAGAGAAGACAGGCCAATCTGTAAAATGAATCTCAGAGAAGGGAGGATGTATGAGATAGAAGGCAGATGGCAGAAGTAAGAAGTCAATGCAAGGGTGCTTAGAGGCATTTGTGCAGCTGCAGGAGGTGAGGGCATGGGAAAGGAAATAAAACTTTTTTTTTTTTTTTTTTTTTTAACAGCAAGAGAGAGTGAGCAGGATCGGGGAGAGTGGCAGAGAAAGAGGGGTGAGGGGGATGAGAATCCCAAGCAAGCTCCACAGTCAGCGGGAAGCCATACTAGAGGCTGGATCTGATGGTCCTGAGATCATGACCTAAGCCAAATCAACAGTGGGATGTTCAACAGACTGAGCTACTCAGGTGCTTGGAAAGTGGATTTTAATGTAGATCATGTGTATGGATTCATTTAATATTCTTTAATACATGTGAATAATGAATCCCTTTTAAAGTATAGTGGCTGTTTAATTTCTTGATTAAAATGTGGGGGTCTCTGAACCTGTGAGAGCAATGTGCAAAAAGATTTGGCTGGTTGGATGGGCTGACTGGATGTGCTGACTGGATGGGCTGTTTGGATGGATGGCTGGATGGGCTGGTTGGCTGGACTGGCTGGCTGGCTGGTTGGCTGGGCTGGCTGGCTGGCTGGCTGGGCTGTTTGGATGGGCTGGTTGGATGGGTTGGCTGGATGGGCTGGTTGGATGTCTGGCTAGATGGGCTGGTTGGATGGGCTGGCTGGCTGGACAGGTTGAATGGCTGGTTGGATGGGCTGGCTGAATGGGCTGTTTGGATGGGTTGGTTGGATGGGCTGACTGGATGGCTGGTTGGATTGGATGGGCTGGGCTGGCTGGGCTGTTTGGATGGCTATTTGGATGGGCTGGCTGGGTTGGCTGGCTGGGCTGTTTGGATGGTTGTTTGGATGGGCTGGTTGGCTGGGCTGGTTGGATGGGTGTTTGGATGGCTGGCTGGCTGGGTTGGCTGGGCTGGTTGGATGGCTGGTTGGCTGGGCTGGCTGGCTGGGCTGACTGGCTGGGCTGACTGGATGGGCTGGCTGGGCTGTTTGGATGGCTGGTTGGATGGGCTGGATGCGTTGGCTGGCTGGGCTGTTTGGATGGGCTCGTTGGAGGGCTCGTTGGATGAGCTGGTTGGATGAGTTGAGGGCTGGCTGGCTAGATGGGCCGGCCTCCTGTTCTCCCCCTGAGGAGGAGCCGGGCCATCTCTCCAGTGTGAGGACAAGGAAGCCGCACAAATTCCCCGAAGGTGTGACACGGTGCACTAGCTCCGAAACTCCAGGGGTTGTCGTAAGCTGGCAAAGATCCACGTTCCGAAAACCTACGTCCCCGAGGAGCGCGGAGCGCACGCGCCCGAGGACACGCGCACAGTGTAATGCATTTTTAAAGAGCAGCTTCGCACGCCCAAGCCAGCGGCCGCGTTCACCCGCAAGAGGGTTTGTGCGAATGCGCGCCAGTGGCCTCCGGACGTTCACGCGTTCCCCGCGCCCTTCCGAGACTCCCGGCCCTTTCTTACAAGGGCCGACTGTTCGGGTCCTTAGGTAGCTCTCGTCAGAGGCAGGGGACCAATCCTGTGGCTGCTGGGCCTGCGGCGCTCCGCTAGGTGGAGAGAACCGGGCCGGGGCTCCGAGGCCCGCCACCCTCTCGGGGTCCTCAGGGCTCTTCCCCCGCGCCCTTCCGGCGCCCTGCGCGCTCACGCACGCACGCACGCACGCACGCACACACGCACGCGCACGCCCCCCTTCACAGCTCAGATACGTCCCAGCCGCGTGAGACGGGTCCGCCGGGCTCTCGAAGCGGGTCGTGACCCCGCCAGCTGCCAGCACCGGGCTCCGGGCCGGCCCGGTGCGGGGACAGCAGGCCGCGAGCGGCGGGGGGCCTGCCCGGGGCTGCCGAGCTGCGGGCGGTGGGCCGCTGGATGGAGACGGGTGCCGGGGCACCAGCTGCCACCGCCTCTCAAGGAGGAATTCTGACCCCAGGGGAGAGCCCCCGGCACCTGGCGCGGACCCGTCCTGAAGGGGACGGAGGAGCGCGTGTGAGCCAGCCCCGGTGGAGCCCCGCAGCCACCCCGGCGGCCTGGGCCAGCGGCTCCTTGGACGAGGGCGCCGGAGCGCGGGGCGCAGGCCTAGAGGGCCGCGGGCCTGGGGGCAGCCCGCATCTGCAGCCCCTCGACGGACCCGCAGAGTGCAGACAGCTGTGGCACCAGGTCGGGGGCCCAGGCGAGTTGGCGGGGCCCCGGCTGCTCCAGCCCCCAGCTCTCCACCGGGCTCAGGGAGAGGGCTGCATCCTCGCTCTGCAGCCGCGACAGGACTCCGCCGCCTGCCGGGAGAGAGAAGGTGGTTTCCTCCATCTGATTACAGTCGGGCCCCAAGATGCTCGCCACCTGCAGGGAGGCGCCCGGAGTGAACCGACAGGGGCCCCGGGTCCCGCATCCGTGGAACCCACCCTGAGGCGGGGAGCCCGGGGCGGTGCTGCGCCATCTCCCACCGCAGCTGAGGCCTGGCAAAACGGTGCGCCTCCCGATGCCACCCGGGCTGCGCCGGCTGGATTCATTGGTTGCCAACACTCCCTGCCTCTGCCGGTGCTGTTCTTCCTGGGTTCTGGCCCAGCCCACCCGCTCCATCTTTTTCCATCTAGAAATTCACAAACTGCATGGGAGGGGGGTGTCACACCCCCCCCCCCCCCCCAGGAAATGCCCTGAGCCCTATAGCTGGTGTCCCCATAGCTGCCTGTTTGAGCTATAAGGCAGGTGCCATCTGTTGACGCTGGTTTGCACAGTCCCTTAACCAGACTGTGAAGGGTGCACTCTCTTTCCCCTTTGTATCAGCCCCAGCAGAGGGTCTGGTGGCACAAGGTATGGATGCAGCATGATCAGTAAACCCGCATGTGACTGAATGTGGCCCACCCGGCAGAGGCTGCACAGGCCTGGGCGCTCAGAAGTCAGAGCCAGGGAGTGCCCCCTCTGTGAGTGAGGGCTGATCAAGCAGCTGGGGACCGGACACCGGACAGACCACTAGGGATATTTCTCCAGATGTCCTCGCTCCACACCCCATCCCGGCGGCTCTCACCAGCTCCAGTTGCCGGGGCACGATCCCTCTCTCCAGGACCTGGGTCAGCAGGCAACGTTGGGTGTCACTGAGCACCGATGAGAGATGGGGTTGAGGGCCACTGGTATCCTGTGTCTCTCCTCACGGGCCCTACACCAGAGTGGCTGGGATACTGGAGCCCTGAAGTGGAGACAAGCTCCACGAGGCACCTCTCAGGCCATGCTTTCTGAGAGTGTTCAAGGAGGTGGGAACCGTGCCTGCCTTGGAAATGCCGAGTAAGTTGCCACCCCTTCCAATCCCTCAGGTTCCCTAAAGTATGATTCATGAGGCGTGTATGGCGCGCTTCACTTTACAGAGAGCTTTCACATGAGCTCATCTGCTCCCCAGTGGCTTTGTGAGGTGGTTATTAGCCAGGATAAGGGGGATTCCTCATCCTGTCAGTGGCAGAACAAGGATGAGAACCCAGGTTGGCCTGATTCCAAACCTGAAGCTTCAGTCTTGGGAAATAGCATCCCTCTAGCTCCATGGGGGCATCTCTGCCCCTCAATCTCCTTTTCATGCGTGAGGAGGGACCTAATGGATGTTGGGCATCCATGACGTACAGACATGTGTTCAGTAGATCAAGCATGTGGGAAACAGACCACAACCCCTGCTTTCATGGCACTTGCGTTTCTGGCACAGGGAGACTGATGACAAGCAATAAACACAGTTAGCCCTGTGAATATCTGGGAGGAAGAGTATACGAGGCAGAGGGACCATCCAGTGCAAAGATCCTGGAGCAGGGGCAGGTCTGACTTGTTCAAGCAATGACAGCACAGAGGGTGCTGCGGCTGGCATGCAGGAAGCAAGGGGGGAGAGTCAAGAAGGCTGGTGGTGAGGGGGCTGCCGGGGTGCAGCTGGGGAGGCCAATGGGGAGCTGCAGCCTGTGTGTGGTGACAGGTCACGGCCTTGCTGGCCAGCCACCAGCAGCTGGGAGGAAGCACCAGTCCACTGTGGAGCCTTCATAGAGGAATGGCTGCTGCTTCACTTCTGGCCCCCACATCACATGCTCGTTCCTCTTTGGGGGATTCTCACCCAGAACCCAGGGAGGGGGTACTTGGAAATGAAGATCCCAACTTCCCAAGGTGACAACAGAATAGCTTGGCTCCGTCTTCAAATCCTCCATCCTCCTGCCTGCCCCAGTGCTTCTGTCCACACCACTGACCACCAGTGTGGGGATCCTGATCCTAGCTCCCTCAGGGAGCCTCGCATCCATTCTGGGTTGGAGCAGGGCCTCTTTTAGACACTCTCATGCTGTTGGTAATTCTCTGTCTATATCAGTGTGACGTCTGTCCCCACTACAGACTGAAAGAGGAGAGCAGCTGCCTCCATGTCTCCTGGTGCCTTGTTGGCACACAGCGGGTGCTCGGCAGATCATTACCGAAGGAGCCTCCTGCAAGGTGAGTGCCACTTACCCTCACGTAATGCACAAGTAAAATGAGGAAACGGGCTGTGCTTTTCCATGCTGACTCTGAGCAGAGCTTGGACACGGAATCAGATGTGAGTGGGAATGGCCTGGGACACAGAACAAACAGGAGAAGGCTTGCTCGGAGGGGGTGGACAGGGATCACAAGGGCTGCTGGGCAGGGGCCTTCTCTCCGGACTCTTCCTCCTCCACCTAGCCCCTCGTGCATCCCTCTTACCCATGAGAGCTCCAAGAATGCAGAGGATGGCCTTGCCTTGCCTTTCAAGGTCAGCAGGCTGCCTGAGGGGTTCCTGATGGTGCTTAGGATGAAGCCCCCAGGGCCACCCAGGTATCCCAGCACCCCAGTGTCCAGGGCATGTTCCAGTTGCAGGGCAGGAGCAAGGGGAAGCAAAGGAAGACAGACTGTGGGTCTCCTCCTCTGCCTCCTGCCCCTGCACCCTACCCCCCTGCTCCTGTCCCACACCCCCTGGCACTGTGTCCCCTCTGGTGTCAGTGAGGATATGAGCCTGGGTTCTAATACCAAGACTGCTGAGCCGGGTCCCTCCTTTGGGCTTTAGTGAGCAGAGGCTCAGTGAGTATCTGACATGACAGCTGGCAAAGGGCTGTGCATGGTCACCACGGGCCGGCGTCACCATGCCATCCAAGGTTGGGCGCTGCCGAGACTCAGAGCACATCCTGTCCTGCTTCTCATTCCTCTGTTCCTTCCCACTTTCCTGGATCCCAGTCCCCTGTCCCTGTCTGGCCTGTGGGCCCCTTACCGTGTCCTCAAGTTTCTGCAGAGCTGGAGGGTCTTGGAGCAGGTCTTGGAGGGCACTTAGCAGTGGGTGTCGCAGCTCTGCGGGCAGTGTGGCCAGGTCCTGCAGCTGGGCACCCACCTGCCTCTGTAGGCCCTGGAAACTGGGCTCCTCACCTAGGGCCCAGCTGAAGGATGAGCCTGTAGAGAAAGAGGAGAGGCGCCCCTGGCTCCTGGGCCCAGGCCCCCTGCCCAGGGCCAGCCTGTCCAGATCCTCAGCCTAACCAGGAGGTCCTGGTGTCACGGTCCTGGCCTGGTGAAGCTCCCACCTCATGCAGAGCATTCTTGTGTGTACCTACTTTCCCTCCCTCCTTCCTATAAGCATTTATTGAGTACCCACCACATACTAGGTAGCAGTCATGGATCTTATCCTTGCCTTTCCCTATTTTCTGCACCTCACTCTCCTTCCTCCTTCTCCACCTTGCCCTCCCTACTCCAACCTGTTCAGGGCCCATGCTTCAGTTAGAAGACAGCCCTCCCTGCCCCTAGAGTGACATGGGGTGACATGGGGTGATGGCATGGTGGAGGGAAGGGACCCCAAGAACAGTGTTAGGGCATTCTCTGTGGGAAGGGATGATTTGTGGTTGGGTTCCAGGCCCTGGGCAGGGCTACTCACCTGCACTAATGTCTCGACTGAGCTTTCCTTCAGGCAGGTACAGAATAGCTGTGTGGAAGCACAGGTAGGACAAAAGAGGAAAGTGCCTGAGAGGAAGGCAGTTAGCAGTTATGGGGCTCCTACAGTGTGCTGGCCAGGGACATCACAGCTTGATCTCCTGTGGCCTCACGGCACCCTGCGGGCTGTCAGCATGAGCCCGTTTACAGATGAGGCTGCTGAAGTTTGAGTCATTTGGTGACGTCTCCAGGGTCACACAGAGGGCAAAGGGCAAAGCCACCACTCAAACCTCAGTGCACTGGACTCAAGCTCATGCTCTTTTCGTGAGGACAAGGGTGGCTGGATCCTCCTCTTCTGCCCACCCAAAGTCAACCCTGCAGATTCAGATTCAGCTGGCCAGATCTGAGAATCTGAGCTGTCCCACCCGGGGCTCAGTCCCCAGCCTGCCTCTGGGCTGCAGCATTGATGGGAGAGCGAACCCCCAGCTTCCTACTGTCACCCCTAGGCCAAGGATGGGTAGGACCATCCAGTCCACATGATTCTCTGTGCTAGTTAGATGTAATAGCCCTTCCTCCCATCAAATGCAGCTCCCCTCTGGGCCAAGTGGGGTGCAGACTGGGTTGTAAACCCTCCTGGACAGCTGATGTCAGGGCCCTCTCTGCACATCAGATCCTCTTAGTAGCTGCCAGAAGGTAGAGTTGGCTGGCTGAGTGCTCAGGCCCCCAGGAAATAGCTTCCCTCATCCTCTTCCTGCTCCATTCTTGCAAGTGGCCCCTACCCCTCTGCCACCCCTCCCAGAGGGAGAGTCCTGCTGCTGTTCCTCCACCTCTAGCCTCCACTTACCCCAGCAGTCCTCTTTGATCACCAGCTGCAGCACCCTATAGGCCAGGACAGTGCCCTGGGGGATGGTCACTGTCTTCTCTTTGGCCATGTGGCTCTGACCCTGGAGCTGGGAGGGAGGCAGGGAGGACAGGACCTCAAGTCCACACAGGATTCGAGGACCTGCAGGAAGGTGTCGTCAGGACACACAGGAATAGGAGACGGGAGACACAGGAGGAGGGACTGCAAGAGTCTCTTGATGATCAGTGTAAGGTCTTTAGAGGTTGGAGAGGAGGGGAAGATCCAAAAGCAGGATGTCGGGGGACACCCAACATGAAGAGCAAAATAATGCTGCTATCTTGGAATACACAAGATATTTCCAGAAAAAAAAACAAAACAAAAAACAAGGCATTCTGGGGTCAAAGCAAGATGTATTGTCACGGGTAAAGCTCTAAATAAAGTCCCATAGCAAAGAAATAGATTTCATTTAGTGTTGTTCAGCACTGTCCAGAGTGTGGAGTACTGGCTTTGGGATGTGCCTCGCTGGAGTCATGAGCACAGCAGCTGGGCCACCTCCAAGTGGTCTCTGAGTCATCACTTGGAGGCGGAGACCATGGTGCAGCTGGGGCAAGTGCAAGGAGGCACGGGGGCCCACTGGAAGCTGGGGCTCCTGACGTGGCACCGGTAGTGTCACCGTTACCACCCTACTCCCACAGGGAAAATGCAGTTTAAAGGCAACGGTAAGACGGGGCGCCTGGATGGCTTGTCAGTTGTGTCCCGACTCGATTTTGGTTCAGATCATGATCTCAAGAGTCTGGGATCAAACCCTGCATTGGGCTCTGTGCTCAGTGGGGAGCCTGCTTGTCCCTCTGCCCCTCCTCCCACTCGTGGGGGCAGTCTCTTTCTCTCAAATTTATAAATAAAATCTTAAAAAAAAAAAAGCAGCTTTCTTCTGGCACTTGGCTGGCCTGCATAAAGACGGTGAATCCAACTCCTCTGCCACTAGACGTGGCTGAGTAGCCAGGTTCTGGCCAGTGGGATGCAAATGGAGGTGGTGTGTGCAGGTCCTTTTCTTCCTTCTGCCAGCTGCAATGTGGACGTGACAGATGGAGCTAGAGCAGCCATCTCGGACCAGAAGGTGGCAGCCATACATTGAGGGTGGCAGAGTGACAAAATAGAAGGAGCTGTGTCTCTGATCACTAGGATCTGCCACTGCAGAGCCACTGCCTTAGGCTCCTATCTGGATTTTTCCCTGAGACAGAAATCGTTTTCTTGTTTAGAGCCACTGTCATTTCAAGTTTTCCATCACTCACCACTAGGGTGACTAACTGACCTGGTTTTCCCACCCAGAATCCCCTCACTCAGGCAAACTGGGAAGGTTGGTTACCCTACACTGACCCCAGGCCCATGACACACCTGGAGTCCCATGTCGGGACTTTAATCCCAAGATGGTTCCCTGCTCCCCAGCTACTCCCACCCTCCCCTTGTATGGTTCCCTGTCTTTCCCACAAGTGGCAAGTGGAGTGAGCCAGCATCGTTTATTAACATCCAAATAATCCTCAGTGAGAAGGCCGGCTGTCTACACTACACACACGGTAGTGTAACAGGTTTGATTCAACACATGAGTGTTGGAACCAGCTCATCCCAGTCTGATTTTAGCCACACTTGCTGGCTGTGTGCTTCTGAGCAAGGAGCTTCATTAACCTTCTTTTTTTTTTTTGAGAGAGAGAGACAATCTCTCTATATAGGAGATCTAAGCGCAGAGCCCAAGGCAGGGCTCCTTCTCACGACCCCAAGATCATGACCTGAGCCAAAATCAAGAGTCGGGTGCTTAACTGACTGAGCTACCCAGGCACCCCTGGCCTCTTTGAGGTCTAGGTCCGGTACTGAGAGAACCTGACATACAGCACCTGCCTTATAGAATCCTCAGAAGGGATGGATGCGAAAAATTGACAGAGAACATTTTGTTCTCTGTGTTCCAGCATCTAAAGTATTCAGCAATGGCAGCTGGAGACTGACCAATAGGTGACCCAGACTCCCCAGCATTCCTTGGCTCTGAGAGGTGAGGCCAACAGTGAGGCTGAGTCACAATTGGTGGGAGACGAGAGCCCCAGAGCCCCACGATATTGGTGTAGGGCCCACACCTCCCTGCATGACCTTGGGGACCTGAGGCTCACAGGTGCTGTATGACCTAAGGACTGAGCTGATGAGGAGCAGTTCCAGGCCTTACAGGCACGTGGAAGGAAACAGAGTGTCACAACACCAGTGTCATCAGCACCTTCCCTACACCACTGCCTAATCTCCCCTGGTTCTGCAGCCCAGCCTCTGGGGCGAGAGCCGGAAAACTCAGAGGGTCAGGTGGCTTGCCTGAGGCCACACAGGTGGCCAGAGGCACTCCAGGTTCCAAAGCTGATACAGTGCATAGAATCACCCGAGGGAGTTAGAAAAAGACCAGCCAATAGGGCCCGTTTCAGACCAATGAAAACAGAATTGGGCAGGGCACTGTTGGGCACTGGTATTTAAAACAAAAACAAAAACAAAAACAAAACGGCTTTCCAGGTGACTCTAACATGTCATCAGAGTTGAGAACCACGACACAAGCGCCCAGGAATGCCATTCTTGTTGAGATGGGGCAGTTTTTAGTGAGGCAGCCATCTGACAGGAGTCAGGGTGGAGGGGGAGCTTTTTGGTGGCTGCCCGCATCCCCAGCACACCCGAATTGGCACCCCTGGGGCACACCCTGCACCCACCTTTAAGTGGCCTGGCCCAAGGAAGGCCAGCTGTCCTGATCCCTTGGCATCGTTGAGGCTCTGAAGCATGGTGTCCTGTGTAGTCTCCACGGCCTCTGTCACCACATACAGGCCCTCCTTCTCCTTCCGGTGTTGCAACTCCTTGAGGAACGAGGGCTTTGGGGTCCTCAGTTTCCTGCAAGGGTGTGTAGGGGTGGGACAGGAGAAGAGCAGAGCTGGGGAGAGCCGCTGCCAGGGCTCCGGGGGGCCAGGCCTTCCCAGGTACGACTGGCCTGGACTTCGGGACTGCTTGTTTAAGGTCACTTGGGGGTGACAGAAAGAGGAGAGAAACTGAGGGGGAGTGTGACATCTGTCTTATACACGGTGCAAAACGTCCAGAGTAGAGAGGCCACCCTATGGCTTTCTATAAGCTGAACTGTACAAAAAGCTTACTTGGCCCATGTGGTGTTCAGAATTTTTGAGATAAAATTTGTAGGTTTCACATAAAAATCTCAGTTTCTAGCTTCTTGGAAGAAATGGTGCCACGGAGCTCACAGTCCTGCCTGGAGCAGTCCTGGCAGCTGCTGCTCAGCTCAGGGCAGGCTTGTTTCGCGACTTGCCATAGTCTTCCACACTCCCTGTCACCTCCACTCAGCAGCTACCATGTTTCTGTTTTATTTCCACCTGGGTTGAAATCTCTGACTTAAAATAAGCCCTTCTTACCACCCACTCCCTGGTCCCTGGTCCCCTGGGCTCACTGCGAATGGTGGGCTCCCATCCCGACCCACTCGTCAGAGGGGCTTCACTGGAGGCCTCAAGCTGGCCTGAGCCTTGGGCTTTTCTCTGCTGCCCCCTCATCCCTACTCCCACCTGGAGGCCCTGCGCCCACAGAGCTCAGCCAGGAGGGCCCCCCGGTCTGCATGGCCCACCTGACTCTCACCTCTTCTCCACCAGTTTCCCAGGTGTGAGGGGAAACCCTGAGGGTGTGTACAGTCAGTGTGGAGCTGTGGGTCACCCCACTGCTCCCTGTCACCTGCACCGGCAGCCCGATGCTCACATTCATGGCCCCTGTCACGGCTCCTGCCACCATCTCCTCGATCTGGATGGACTGGCTCTGGTTCAGCTCTGTGGGAAGAGAGGTCCAGGCTAGAGCCAGGTGGCGAGGGAGGCAAGTTTGAGCATGGCTAAGACATCAGCCCTGAGGTCCACGTTGGCCTCCACTACTTACTGGGGGATGGGGTGGGGGGGTGACCCTCAGCAAGCCACTTAACTCTTGGAGCCTCAGTTGCTCCATCTTAAAAAGGGGAGGGAAGGATGACAAGGTAATGCCCAGGGGAGGTTGTCGATAAGCTGTTACCTTGCTTTTCTGGGGTAGTGGGGTGTCAGGGGTGGGGGGGGGGGAGGAGGAGGAGGAGATGGGAGGGGCATGAGAAAAGCAGGGATTCCTCTCCTCCCTCCTTCGGATAGAGGCATCTAGGGGGAGCCTCTGTTCCCCTCCCCAGTAACATTTTGATCTTCTGTCTTTGATGGCACGGGGTCTGTGAGCACCTCCTGAGGTGGGCCCTGTGAGCAGGGCAGTGACACTGCAAGTGGGGAGGTGGCTTTTAGGATGAGCACCCACAGCCCACTGGAAAGGGGAGACTCCAGGAGCGGAGGACCACAGCCCAGGGGAGTGTGACCCGGGGGAAAGCAGGTGGGTGAGGGGCGAGCTTCTCCACTAGGCGCGGTGCCCAGGGCTCACACTACTACTAGGGCCCATGAAAATGTTTTAGTTTACTTTAAAATCAGAAGAAAGAAAGAAACTTTTAGGTCTACGAGGATGTCTTCTGTTAATATATTCGTCTAATATATTCGTCTTCTGTTAATAAATTCGTCTAATTTGAGGCCAACACAGCCTCAAATGACAATATTTGCTATTTCTATGGAGGAAGGGGCTCAGGTAGGTAGGTGACCTTGGCCTGGGGAAGCAGGAGGAAGATGTCCCCCCCTCTCCCCCCTGCCGGGGACCGCCCAGGGGCAGCACCAGCTCCAAGCAGCACTTTCCCAAGTGGGACGCTCTCCAGGAGGGAGGGGGTGCCCAAGAAGGACAGGTTGGAAGCAGCTGCGGGAGCTGCTGGCCTGCCATGGCCTGCTGTCCTGCTGGGGGCCCCTGTGGCCCCCAAGGCCGGCCGCCCTTCTAGGACCTGGGGTCCCTGCCCCCTGCACCTACCTGAGGCCCTGGGCGGCTGCCCTGGATGGTTCGGGACTGTGGGCTGTGCCCAGCGCAGGAACTCTCTAGAACCCATGTCCAGCACTACAGGGTTTCCAGCCCTGCTCAGGGGTTGTGGTTCCCGCCGTCTCCAGCCATCTCCAGCCCCTGGGGTGATCCTCCAGCTTTCAATAAGGGCGTGTGCACTTGCAGGAATATCAGTGCTTTGTGTTCTTTAATCAAAGCCGGTGTTCACAGAACTTGAGTTTTCTTTTAAATCTCAGATCCCATCCTACCCCTCTTTCTGCCCCCTTCTCCCCCATTGTTTCTCCCCAGAGAAGATCACTTTAAATGTGCTTTGTTGCTTTTGGTAGTTACCTCCCTTATTTCTTGTTTAAAGGGCATTCTTTTTTTTTTTTTTTAAGATTTTATTTATTTATTCATGAGAGATACAGAGAGAGAGGCAGAGACACAGGCAGAGGGAGAAGCAGGCTCCTTGCGGGGATCCTGGGTCTCCAGGATCAAGCCCTGGGCCAAAGGGGGCCCTAAACCGCTGAGCCCTCCCGGGCTGCCCTAAAGGGCATTCTTGAGATTATAATTCACCTACCATACAATTTACTCCTTGAAAGTGTACAAATCAGTGGCTTTTAATGTATTCACAGAATTGTGCAGCCATGACCATGGTCAGTTTTAGAACATTTTCATTACTCCCCACCCTAACCACTGATGTACTTCCTGGTCTCTGTGGATTTGCCTATTCTACATATTTCCTATGAAGAGGATAATATAATATGTGGCCCTTTGTGTCTGACATCTCTTAATAATAAGCTTGCTCAGGTGCCCTGTGTAGCTCAGTCCCTTTAAGCATCTGCCTTGGGCTCAGGTCATGATCCCAGGGTCCTGGGATCAAGCCTTGTCTGGCTCCCTACTCAGCAGGAAACCTACTTTTCCCTTTCCTTCTGCTGCTCCCCCCTGCTTGTGTGCACACTCTCTGTCAAATAAATTAATAAAATATTTTAAAAAATAAGCTTGCTTAATTTTAGACATTCTTCATGAGCTTATACCAGGGAAGATGAGGATTTAGGGTCCCCTTGGCTCTGCACCATGTACAGGTCCCATCACAGTTATGACTATGTGAATACTTCTCAGCTATTAATAAGCCATAATTATTTTCCTTTCTTGTAGGACTTTTCTCATTGTCATTTTTTGTTTATTTTTCCTTCTATCTTCAGTGTGTTTGTATCTAATTAAATCCAAACTGCCAGTTCCTTAAATCTTGTATTAAATACCTCAGAATTGAGGTATTCTATCAATTTTCTCTTCTGGAGACATCTCCCCCAAAGCCTTCCTCTTTGCTCAGATGGGGACTACTTGTCCTCTGGCCCCCATACTGTCATCCTGGGCATCCCCCTATCTCTGTTCTACACTAAATCTTTTTTTCTCTGTAGCCAATATCTTCCTCTTGGGTCTCTCTCATTTTACTGTATCACGTTATCTCATAGCTTTCTGGAAAATGGAACATAGACAGTAATTTTAAAAAATCTGCCTGAAAATGTCCTTTATTCTACCTTCAAATTGATGTAGACTTCTAGTTAGAGATAATTTTCCATCAAAATATAGGAAGTCTTTGTTCCATTGCTTCTAGTTTGTGTGGTTGTAATTTAAAGTTATTATTTATTTATTTATTTTTAAATTTTTAAAATTTATTTATGATAGTCACACACAGAGAGAGAGAGAGGCAGAGACATAGGCAGAGGGAGAAGCAGGCTCCATGCACCGGGAGCCCGACGTGGGATTCGATCCTGGGTCTCCAGGATCGCACCCTGGGCCAAAGGCAGGCGCCAAACCGCTGCGCCACCCAGGGATCCCTATTTATTTTTTTTAAGAGACGGGGAGAGGCAGGGGAGAGGCAGAGGGAGAGAGAGAATTTCACATAGGCTCCCTGCCCAGTGCAGAGCTGGAGGCCAGGCCAGAGACTGAGCCACCCAGGTACCCACTTAAAAGTTACTCTTTCATTTTTGGTCTTTTGTAAATAACCTTTGTACTTTTCCCTGGATTTTTACTTTGTCTTGCATGTTCTGAACATCACCCAAATGTGTTTTGGTACGGGCCCATTTTCATCCATTTGTGTCAAGTATGCGATGGACTCTTTAAATCTGGAAACTCATATTCTGGTTATGGAATATTTTATTGAATTGTTGTTGATTTCCTTTCCATTTGTGTGTGTGTTCTCTTTTTATTTTGAGAACTTTTTTTTTTTTTTTTAAAGATTTTATTTATTCATGAGAGACACAGAAAGAGGCAGAGACATAGGCAGAGAGAGAAGTAGGCTCCATTCAGGGAGCCCGATGCGGACTCGATCCCAGGTCTCTGAGACCACGCCTTGGGCAGAAGGCAGGCACTAAGCCACTGAGCCATCCAGGATCCCTGAGAACTTGTTTTAACCAGCTGTTAGGCTTCCTAAGCTACTCTTCTCAATTTCTTCTTTTTTTTTCTTATTTTTCATCTTATGACTTTTTACTCTACTTTTTGGGAAAAATTCCTCAACTTTACCTTCTGATCCTTCTATTGGGCTTTTGTTATATTAGTTTTAATTTCTAAGACATCTTATTTTGTTCTCTCAATGTTTCTTTTATTTTTTAAGCTTTTATTTATTTATTTGAGAGAGAGAGAGCGCACGTGTGCACAAGTAGGGGGGAGGACCCAAGGCAGAGGGAGAAGCAGACTCCCCACAGAGCAGGGAGCCCAATGTGGGGCTCCATCCCAAGATCCTGGGATCATGACCTGAGCCAAAGGCAGACACTTAGCCAACTGAGCCACCCAGGTGTCCCTCAATGTTCCTTTTAAAACAGCTCAAAAAAGCATAATTTGGAAAAGTCACACATAATGATCAGTACACAGGTATAATTTTGAGGGAGCTAATTTTAAAGATTTTAAAACTGTATTTGAGAGAGAGAGCACAAGCTAGGGAGGGGGACAGAGGGAGAAGCGGACTTCTTACTGAGTAGGCAACCCAATGCAGGACTGGATCTTAAGACCTTGAGATCATGATCTGAGCTGAAGGCAAATGCTTAACTGACTGAGCCACCCAAGCGCTCCCTCCCCGCCTTTTTAGAGTTTTTTTTTTTTTTTGAAGCAATTCCAGACATACAAAATGTTTCAAGAATTGAAAAAAAAAAAGAGAGAGAGAGAGAGAAAGCCCAGATGTCCAGCGACTGAGGAATGGATATAGATATGGTACATATATAATGTACTACTACTTAGCCATCAAAAAAATGAAATCTTGCCATTTGCAACAACATGGTTGGGACTAGAAGATACTATGCTAAGTAAAATAAGTCAATCAGAGAAAGACAATTATACGATCTCACTCATATGGTATTTAAGAAACAAAACAGGATCAGAGAGGAAGAGAGGAAAAAATAAAACAAGATGAAATCGGAGAGTGAGACAAACCATAAGAGACTCTTAATCATAGGAAACAAACTGAGGGTTGCTGGAGGGGTGGGGGGTGGGGAGACGGGGTAACAGTGATGGACATTAAGAAGGGTATTTGATGTAATGAGCACTGGCTTTTGTATGCAGCTGATGAATCACTAACTTCTACTTCTGAAACCAATACTACATTATATGTTAATTAAATTTAAATGAAAAAAAGAAGAAAACTTCTCTTGTTTTTAAAATCTGATATCTGTCTCTCTATCCATTCATTAGTCCCCTTATTTTATGATGCATTTTTAAAAAGATTTTATTTATTTATTTATTAGAGACAGGCAGAGACATAGGCAGAGGGAGAAGCAGGCTCCCCCTGGGGAGCCTGATGTGGGACTTGATCCTAGGACCCCAGGATCACACCCTGAGCTAAAGGCAGATGCTCAACCACTGAGCCAGCCAGGCGTCCCTTATGATGTATTTCAAAGTAAGTTGCTGATACCAGTACACCTCACCCCAAACAATTCATATTGTTACTGGAGTTTAATATTGGTTTACATTGTTTTGGAGTAACATTGCTATACAGCGAAATGCTCACATCTTTAGATACTATTTGATGAGTTTTGACAATTGCATGAATCTTCATCAAGGTACAGATCTTTCTGTGATTTCAGAACATTCCCTCAAGTCTACTGACTCCTGGCTGTGTCTGACCTAGAGTGGCAGAAGTTGTGGTCCTAAGTCCTCTGAGCTCACCAGGGACACTTCCAGTATAGACTGGTAGGGCCTGGCCTCTCTGACTGCCTGCTAGCTGCTGCAGCATGGAAAGGGTCGCATACAGGGCAGACAGGGGCTGCTTGACTTCCAGATCCCAGGTTGACCTGGGACTATTCAGCTCTATATTCAGGCCACACTCCTGCAGCAGGCCATAGGTGATGGCCAGACCTTCACCCTGGAGTGGGGCAAGGAGCTCAGGTTTGAGGGTGAAGGGGATGTTCCAAGGGTATTTGAAGTTGGGCTCCAGGATGCTCCTTACCTAGAATAAACAGCATCCCACGTTACAGGTTAGCATTTGAGGTTGGGAAGAGAAAATTGGTCCCAAGAGGGTCATTCAGGGTAACTGAAAAGGATAAAAGCTTTGGAGTCAAGTGGACCAGGAGTCATATCCAGGTCATATCCTGTGATCAGTGTGAGTGTGGACATGTTATTGGAAAATGCTGAGCATTGGCTTTTCAGCTGCTAAACAGTTATACTAACGTTTCCCTTCTAGAGTAGTGGCATCTGTAGTAGGATATGTATTCATGTACGCACATGTGTGCAATGTGTGTGTGTGTGTGTGTGTGTGTGTATAGATGTCTGCCCACACATATGTATTTACATATATGTATGTGGAGAAAGGGAGAGCAATTCTCAAATGGTAACTGCTTAAGTAAAGCAGGGATATGACTCAGAGCCCTTGGGTTCCCAGACCTGGGTTCACTATATAGCTCTTTTAGAACTGTGGGGGCCCCCTGCAGGGGTTGCCATGGAAATGGAGACCCTCCTGAGATAGACTCATACCCGCTGGGACTGTTCCCCAGAGGCAGTTGCAGCCAGGGATTTCCCAGTTGCCACACAAAATCCCATCTCCCTTCCTGGCAGAAACCTCCATCATGATCTCTTTTTTTTCATCAGAGCCATTCTTAACTCTGATTTTCTCACCCTCCTTCCTGGATTTTGGCCCCTGGGGATTTCTCACCAGCTCCTGCTGCTGGAGGAGGATCCTCTTCTTCATGGACTGGGCCAGCAGATTGTGTTGGGTATCACTCAGCACTGGGAACAGGGGGACATTTGGAGAAAGAGGGATGAAGAGTCAGATTTTCCTCTCCCCACTGTGAACTAGGAGACCTCCTGAGAGGGGAACTCTGAGGCAGGCAAATAAACCATTGGACATGGAAGTCAATTTCCCTGTACTAAGTCCTCCTCCTATTCTTGGGATGGTCTCCAGGATGCTACATAACATGGTTCAGAGGAAGGGATTGTGAGGCTGGAGCCTGGAATCATCCACCCACAATGATCTGTTGGATGTACTTGGGCAGATCACTTTCTAAACCTAAGGCTGGTTCTCTGTTAATACAGCAAATTTATCTCCCTAAGCCCTCCAGACTTTGGAGAGAGCTGATATGTGAGGATAAAGATCATGGTATTTGAAGGGTTTTGGAGAGGTGGCATCTAACCCATGGCTTTCATGAGGTCTGCAGGCCAAACCTTTGACTTTCCTACATTTCTCCCAAATCACTCTTACCTATTATGGCTTCGAGGAGGTAAATGATGGAGGATCTTCCCTGGATCCATAGATTTCTTGTGTCTTCTTGTGTCTCATTTAGGATTTCGCCACCAAAGCCATCCAAAGGATCAAAGGGGTCCCCATCCAGCTGTAGGACACTGGTAGTATTGGTAATATGATACTACTACTACTACTACTACTACTACTACTACTACAACTAGTATTAGTAAGTAATTTTGCCTGTGTCTTCTAAGTCTGTAAGTCATTGATGAAGCTGTAAGAGTCAGTGCGCTTTACTTGCCCCAGGGGGTTTGGCCCTGTTGTGCAGGGCCCTCAGCCCCAATATTTGGAGCTGCACTCACTGGCCCTGTTGTGCCTGGGGCCAGTGTCCTGGATCTCTGACATCCTACTCTTTTCCCTGGCATTGTCCCATTTCCTTTTCCCCCCGTGTGCATTGGTAGCAGTATCGCCTAAACCTGCCCCCTTTACCACTTTTGATCAGCCCTCAGTAGCTGTAGGAACCCCTTACCCTGTCCATAAGTTCCAGCAAAGCCTTTCGGTTCCCAAGCGTGTTCAGGATATTATGGAATATGGCATCCTGAGTGTCCTTTGAGAGCTCGTCCAGGGCCTCCACTTCCTGGAAAATCTCTTCATGTAGTTGCTTGAAATCTTCTCTCAGGAATCAGCATCAACCAGAAAATGGGTACAATTCTTTGATTAGAACATTCCTGCAATGATCAGCCCTTTCCCACCAGTGTGAGCCCTTTTATCAACTAAAGCATCTCTGTGGATGGCACATTTGATCTCCGGAAATAGTTAAAATAACAGACTGGCAAATAGACAATCCTAGTGCTATGAGATGAGGGGGGTTTAGAATACAGGGAGCAGAGATGGAGATTCTGGACAGGGGTCATGGGAAGTGGAAGAAAATGACTAGGTGCTCATTACTGGGACATATCTGACATAACGTGGATTCTAATATTGGGCTCTGGGAAATAAGGATCTCAAGTGCTCTGGGTTTACATGTGTTAAATGGGGATGTTAAGAGGATTCAGTTGAGTTTATGTATGTAAAATGCTTCGAGTAGTTCTGGGTACACGTGAGCTATCCTTATCATGTAATTCTCCCTGTATTGTCTATGTCCATACAGAATTAACCAAGGAATGGATTCAGGGGCTCTCTGCTTCTCCTAGCAGATGTCAGGTGACCTCAAGATGATCCGCTAAGTGAGGGATCACCAGAATGGAGGCTGCAGTGACAACAGGCATTTCTGTTTGGTTCACCTGCTGTATCCCCGTTGCTCAGAATAATGCCTGTTGCCCAGCTCTTTTTTTTTTTTTTAAAGATTTTATTTGTTTATTCATGAGAGACAGAGTGAGGCAGAGACATAGGCAGAGGGAAAAGCAGGTTCCCTGCAAATCCCCCCCGTATCTCCTGATACGAGACTTGATCCCAGGACCCTGGGATCACGACCTGAGCCAAAGGCAGATGCTCAACCACTGGGCCACCCAGGTTCCTCGCCCAGTAAGTTCTTAATAAATGTTTGTTGCAGGTGTGCACAGATGAATAAAAGAATGAATAGGGATCCCTGGGTGGCGCAGCGGTTTGGCACCTGCCTTTGGCCCAGGGCGTGATCCTGGAGACTCGGGATCGAATCCCACATCGGGCTCCCGGTGCTTGGAGCCTGCTTCTCCCTCTGCCTGTGTCTCTGCCTCTCTCTCTCTCTCCGTGTGACTATCATGAATAAATAAATTAAAAAAAAAAAAAGAATGAATAAGTGGAGCTGACCAAAGTGTATATTTGGACATAGAGCTCAGTTTTCTGAGTTGCATGGAAGCTCCAATTTGGGTTCTCAGGTTTGCAGTTTCCTATCCTAGAGGCCTCTTAATTCCCTCTTAATAAGCACTCACCTTGCCTAAAAGGTTCCTGTGTTCTTCCTGGAAAGAGAATCACAAGTGATCATCTCTTTTCTCATGCTCAAATATGCTTTTCAGACGCTTTGGAGGGTTCTGTCCTCTTACCACTTCCTCTTGTTAAACTTCCTGCCCAAACCTGGGTCAATCCCTCCACCCCCTTGGCCTTCCTGGACCTTTCCTATTCCATAAAAACTAGGACCAGGCCCTGGGGGCAGTGGTGGCAAAGGCCAGGGCAATCTGCCCTGGTCACCAGATGAGTGCAGGTTGGGATCCTTATCCTTACCTCCAGCAAACACATATTCACCTCTTGGAGGGATGAAACCACTGTTGATGGTGCCTGAAAGAGAAATTACATTCCCCATCCAACAGTTAACTTCTGAAGCCATTTGGTTTCTCTGACCTTCTGTCCCGACTTCCCTGACCCCCTCCTTTCCTTCTACTCCTGCCCTTTGCCCAGAGGCCAGATCCTCCCGCCTTAGGTAAGGACAGCAGAGGCAATCACGTGGGGCTTTTGTGCAAGGTGGCGTCATGGAGGATCCAGTCCCACCTTCCTGGCTCAAAAATCACCCACTCACTTGGAAGTGATTTCGACTGCATGCGCAGTTTCTCTGGAAAGAAAGAGAAGTGTTTACTCACAAAGGTTTACTCTCCTCTCCCCCTGCCCTAACCCCACGGCTCTCCCTCCTCTTCCTACCCCCGCCCCTGGATTTCTTACCTCTTCCCACTACTTCAGGTGACTTGGTGCCTAGGCATATGGAGACCCAGGCAGCACCCCCACAACCTTATCTCAGTGGCTAGGGGCCTGTGCCAAGGTCAAAGGCAGGGGAGAGTAGGAGGCAGTGAAGGAGACTGGCTGGAAAGGTTTCCCTATGGGTCTGTGGGGGCTGAGCCCAATGCACTGCTCTTACTAGCATCCAAAGGGGGTCAAGGTTCAGTAGGGTCTGCGTCTAGGAAGAGAACCTGCCCAGCTCTGGAGCTCACCTTCTGGAAAGGTCTTCTCCTTGTCGTCATCTGAGATGAGAATATCTGGATGGGAAGAAGTCAGGCCAGGAGAGCTAAGGTTATTCCTGTTGGACTCTTTCATATTCCTGCACCCCCAGACCCAGACTTCCTCATCCAGACCAGGCATGGCAGCTTTTCTCAGCGTGGCCTGGGGACCCCTCCCATCATAGGCACTTGTGATGCTGGCTAAAACTCAGAACCCCACCCTGGACCTGATTCTGTATCTTCGGAATTCAATTTTCTGAAGAGGACCCTGGAGCCTGCCTTTTGACCAAGCACCTCGGTTGATCACTGTGCTCTCTGAGATTGGACAACTGGCTCTGTAAGGTAAAGGAGGCTCTGTCCTCCTTTCTTTGGGTAGGATTGTCTGTTTGTTGCCGTTTATCCTATCCCCTGAGCTCTCCTCCCTCACCTGTGTGCTCCCAATCCTGCCCTCTTCCTGAGTGATTTCATAGCTGCATATAAGAAATGTGCTGAGACAAGATGTTGCAGTGAGGATACTGTAGAGAGTAGTGGGTGAGTGAGTATATGTGTGCAGGTGCATGTGTGTGAGTGTGTGTGTGCTAGGGGCCTGGGGCTAGCAAGGGAGGGAGAGGTGTAGATAAAACCCTGCATTATGCTCCTAGGGCATTATGTTTGCAGTTTTGTTTGGGATCCTGCTGGTGTCTCATGGGCTCTGACCTCAGGTTATGGGGTCTCCCAGGTAAGCTGCTGAGAGTGGCTTGAGTGAGTCCTTGAATGAATACAGGTGGTGGGATTGTGCACTTTGTTCAGTGCTAAGGTCACCTCTGCACTGGGCCCCTTTCCACATGGGAGACTCTCTCTCCTCATAGCAGCAGTCCAGGCTGTGCTGGAGGGGGCCATGGGTAGTGGGATATGTGTGTGCCCCCAGAGCTGGGAAATGTCCTCAGTCTTCTCCATGAATAGGCAGAGCAGTGGGTGGAAGCATGCTGATGCTCCTTCCCTCTCGTTTCTCTTCTGAGGAGAAGCAGATTCCCTCTCCCCATCTGCCTCTTTCAGCCTCTGCTTACCCCAGCCATTCTCCTTAAAAACCAGCTGCTTCCTCTTGTAGGCCATCACTGTGCCCTGTGGCAGAATCAGTGTCTTCTATCTCACTTTTAGACCCTCTCCCTGGCCTCGACCCTGGGGAGAGAAAGCAAACAATATGCCCCATATGCATATGATTTTAAAACTCAGGTAGATCTAGAAAGCTCATAATCAAAGAACCCACCAGCCCCCTGATCTCACCCTCTGTTGTTCCTGATTTCCAGGTTCTGCTCTTTTTCCTTCTTGGTTCAATATTTATTTCTCATTTTCATGATTATTTTGCATTTTCTCATTTTCATGATTATTTTGCAGTGATTTGATTTTTTTCCTCCCAGAATGAAGTATATTCAGTTATTTTCTTCTTTGGATGATGAGGATTTCATTGTCCTACTCTTCTCTCTGCCCCACCTCCACTCCTCCTAAAATGTTCATGTCCCAATATCTAAGTTAATACTCATTGTTTACTGTTGGGGAGACTGCTTCTCCTCACTCCAGATCTTTCTTTTAGCAGTTAATTCCTATGAACCCGGGAAACTGGCCTCCTGTTGGTCCTTCCAACTGGGAGCATATGCTTCAGGTCTTACCTTTCTGGAATTATTTCCTGGATACTTTTCCCTATTTTACTGTGTTACTCTGTTTTCCATTTCTCTCCTGGACTAACTCTCTAAATTTTAAAATTAATCTTTCCCTCTCTTTTTGCTTACTTTTTTTGGGGGAAAATTTGATTTTATCTTTTGACTTTTCTATTTAAAAAAAAAATTAGACTCTTGGTTTCTGATCTGGCATGTAGAAAGCTTGAAAGTTATTATTCTGTCCTAAAATCAAATAAAAAGCTGAATAAACTTTACTGAGTATATCAGTCTGAGTTTTCCAGAAAAACAGAACCAGTAGGCTGTCTGTCTATATATTTATCTACCTAAAAGGATTTATTGTAAGGGATCTGCTCATGCAATTAAAAAAGTTGAAAAATCCCCAGATGTGCAGGCACAGGAGAACTAATAGTATAGTTCTAGTCTGAATCTAAGGGCTAAAGAACTAAGAGAGCCCATGGTGTATTGTCATAGTGCAAATCTGAGTCTGATGGCAGAAGAACAGTGTCCCAGATGAGAGATACTCAGGCAGAGAGTGAAGTCTCTCTCCGCCTTTAGTTTTATTCAGACCTTGAGTGGATTGGATGAGGACCACTTAGACTGGGGAAAATAATCTGCTTTACCGGTCCACCCATTTAAATCTCATTCAGAAACCCCCTCCCAAACACACCCAGAGTAACACTGAAACAAATATCTGGGCACCCCATGGGGCGGTCACATTGGCAACATAAAATTAACCATCATATTGAATAGTAATGACTATATTCTAGAGACCTGATAGTCAAAATGTATTATAGTGGGCTTTTATGTAAGTGTTGTATTTAATTTTATGTATGAAGGAACCCTATCTCAGAACCATGAATACCATTCTCAGGCAGCCTAGTGAGTAAATAGCTTCCCCAGAATTCAGCCCTATTATTTGAATGTCCTGGAGAATCAAATACTACCTAAGAGAATCAAGTGCAAACCAATGGCATGGGAAACTGATGCAGCCATGAGCTGGGGGTGGGGGGGTGATATATAAACTGTTTAACAGCATCACAGCTCAAGAGCCCATGCTTAGATTGGCACTGGCTGTGAACAGCTGGGATGGCAGCTGGACACACAGCTGGGCAGTTGCCCTATGCAAAATGCCATAGGGTGTTCTTCACCTGTCCTTACAAAACCCAGTCCACCCATCTGAACAGGTGGGAAAACAGCTGAACATGGAAATAATCCTCCAAGCTGGAGTTGAGTTTTGTTTCAGACTTCCTTGTCCACTGGGTGGTGTCGTGTCCTCCTCTAGGGTTCATTCACAGATCTTGGGAAAGTTAGTGCACATCTCAGTTTTTGTTTTGTCCTGTTTTTTTTAGTTCCTAAGTCTCTTAAGTGAGGACATATTACATATAAAATAGATTGTGTATAAAATGTCCATTATGACACATACACACTATATATGTCCCTGAATCACGGTTCATGTTGACTAAATATTTGATAAACTCGTGTTTAAACCGTTTTTTAAAAATTGTGGTTATTATAAATTACGTGCATCAGATGTGCTCGAAGATATTTAATCTCAATCCAGAAAACTTTCTAGTCAGGGTATCACAGTATTTAGGATCTTTGAACTGCTAAGGTTTTGTACTGTGTGGTCCCTTGTTTCTTGCAGCCATAGAGCTGCACATGTATGTAGTAGAGCAGCCATACTTTCAGAGTATCCAGGATCCATCATTTATCCAAAGCAAATATAATCATTGCAAATAGTTAAATTTCTTTTCATTTTATCAATATTGAATAATCTCATATATATTAAAATACTAAAGTGACCACGTCAGAATATACTCTCAGGTCAGGAGTCAGGATTCCTCAGCACATGAGAAGTGGGAAATGCTGACCCATTCATTGCACCCCCAAAGACGGGTCCTAATAGGATGCAGAGCCCCTGGGAAGTGAGGCTGGGCTGGCTGGGCTCTTTGTGTTCCCAACCCACTTCAGGACAACCATGTACCTTGAAGAAAGTATCAAAAGGGAGAAAGCAGCTTCCCCAAACATTCACACTTCTGTTGTCACAAAGCACAGTAGTGTCGGTCAGTTCCACGGTGTCTGTCACCACATAGAGATTATCCTGTCTGTCCCGGCACTTCACCAGAAATAGCAGCTCTGGATCTTGCACTTTCCTGGGGTAGGTGGGAAGAGAAAGGTCATAGTGGAAAAGGGATGCTTTCTTAGGTTATTCTAGATTACTCTTCTAGGAACCTGGATGGGGTACAGTGCATCTGGAAGATACTGGCTTACAGGCTAGGTTACCTAGAGCACCAGAACATCTCTTATATGCACAATGCAGGGCCCCCCATTCTCTGACAGGGTATGGGTGTGACAGTATGCATCCCGTGTGATGAAAGGTAGCTGCATTTTCCAGAATTATTTTGGTCCTGTTAGGGTAGTTTTCCACTAGTAACTAGGGCCTCTCAGCAGAAGGAGACTGGACGTAGATGAGTCCAGGTGATTGAGAACAGGGCTTAGAAAGCCCTGTAGTCAAAGCTGGCCTCACACCCCCCGTGTGCCCTTGTGGAGCAGGGGGATAGAGTATGCTGAAGCAGGGCTGATGCTGGATTATTTTCCATGAGCACAGGTGGGCTTTATGGGCTGACTGTCCTTAGTAGATGAGTTGGATGGGGAAGGTCTGCAGTGCTGAAGACAAAAGTCTATCCCCATTTCAGTTCTGAGACTCAAGTCAGATTCTATCCCAGGCCCCGCTGGGCTTGGTGCCCTGGCGTGCAGAATACTGAGAGGTCCTTAAATTCTCCTTTCACTGCAGGCAGTACTGAGCATCCAGTGGGGGCTTTCCTGTTGCCCTTGGAGACAAATGCAGACTTCTTACCAGGCATCCGAGGGGTGTGTCATCTGACCCCTCCTTACCTCCTAAGCTTTGAATCACTTTCGTCCTCATTGACTAAGGTTTGGCCTCCCTGGCCTCCCCCTGGCCTTGGAATCATCATCCAGCTCTTCCATGCCCCAGGGCTTCTAAACCCTCATTTGAACCCCTTTCCTCCTGTTCCTCCTTGCTTCCATCATTCTTTGGGGTCTGAGCTCAGCTGTTAGTGCCACAGAGAAACCTAACCAACCACCAGCAGTGTCTCTTTCTCTTTGTCTTGTTATTCCTTATCTCAGAGCTCCTATCATGATCTGCAAGTGCCTTCACAGATGAACACATTATATGCCCACATCCCATTTATTAGAAATAGCCAACTGCTCCCCCTCAATGCCTCCATGTTTAAAGGTTTGACCTCAGGCTTACTTATTTCTCTCAGAGCTAGCAATTAAAATGTATCCTAGAAATTGCCTCTTTCCCTACTGAAATACTGAGAATTCTTTTTTTGTTTCTTTCTGAGCAGTATAAGAATCTGAGATACTCTTTTGCACCATAAGCAGTCTTTGCAAATGTTATTTTTAATAAGGGCCTTGTAAGAACCCAGGGAAACAAAAATTGTCCAATACCTTGTGAAAGTAACTTTTAGTCTCTAAAAGTACTGTGATTTTTTAACTCCTTGCTTACCTAACAATGTGTTTTGCCTTTGTAAACACACTATTTAAGATGATTTAAGAAGTTGTCTGTTAAGCACTTAGAGGATCATTTGATACCTACCTTTGCCCATGTACCCATATACATGGAGATAAGTGGAATCCCAGGACACTGCTGCATACTTTATTTATTAAGCACAGAGAGTTTCAGATTCTTTGTCTCACCTAAATTAATACTTTTAAAATTTATTATTATTTTTAAAAGATTTTATTTATTCATTCATGAGAGACACACAGAGAGAGAGGCAGAGACACAGGCAGAGGGAGAAGCAGGCTCCATGCAGGGAGCCCGATGTAGGACTCCATCCGGGGACTCTAGGGTCACGCCCCGGGCCAAAGGTGGCGCTAAACCCCTGAGCCATTCAGGGATCCCTATATTTATTTTTTTATTTCCTGCTTCCTCACTCCCTGGTCTTTGCCTGTCCACACTGAATATAAGTGGCTTGGGGTAGAGATTTTTATTGGTCTTGTCGTTATTCTATCCCCAGCACATGACAGCACAGTTATGGGTAATTACTGTTTTTTTTTTTTTAAGATTTTATTTATTTATTCATGAGAGACAGAGAGAGAGAGAGAGAGAGAGAGAGAGAGAGAGAGAGGCAGAGACATAAGCAGAGGGAGAAGCAGGCTCCAAGCAAGGAGCTGGATGTGGGATTCGATCCTGGGACTCCAGATCACACCCTGAGCCAAAGGCAGATGCCCAACTGCTGAGCCACCCAGGTGTTCCAGTAATTACTGTTTTAATCAATATATACCAGATAACTAATAACTATTAGTTGAATGAATGAATGAATACCCAAGAAGAATAGTATGGTCTGAGATGTCATTTTCTGTACTCTTGAGCCTAGCAGTAAAGCCTGCGAGGTGCCTTTTGGCACATGAGGAGAGTTCAAGGGCCTCATTGACCAGTTCTTTTTTTTTTTTTAATTAAAAAAAATTTTTTTATTTATTTATGATAGTCACAGAGAGAGAGAGAGAGAGAGAGGCAGAGACATAGGCAGAGGGAGAAGCAGGCTCCATGCACCAGGAGCCCGACGTGGGATTCAATCTCGGGTCTCCAGGATCGCGCCCTGGGCCAAAGGCAGGCGCTAAACTGCTGCGCCACCCAGGGTTCCCGACCAGTTCTTTCCTGTCCTATGGCCTCACCTCTTTTGAAGGTCTTTCCAGTTATGGGGTGGGATGGTAACAGCCTGAAACTGAAGGGAGGATCCATGGAACACAGTAGCTTTCCCTGACACATTCATTTCTAGCCCAGTGGTCACGTTGGCAGAAACCTGTCCCTGCTGGACCACAGTGTCACTGAAGAGAAACGGTCCCATGACAGCAGTTTCTGGGGACAGAAAAGATGACGTTAGGTTCAGCCAAGAATTTACTCCAGAATGGTTGGGAAACCGAATGGAAATCGAATGGCTGAGTCCTGTGTTGCCCTGACCCTCCAATTCATTTGCATTTCTCAGTTGAGAAGCTATCACATCAGTGGTTAATTATTTTTTTCCTTTAAAGATGTATTTATTTGAGAGAGAGAGGGGGTAGAGGGTAGGGGCAGAGGGAGAGAGAATCCTTAAGCAGACTCCTCACTGAGCATGTAGCCCAGCAGGGGGTGGGGGTGGTCGGTGCCTTGGTCTCAGGATCCTGAGATCATAACCTGAGCCAAAATCAAGAATTAGACGCTCAACAAACTGAGCCACCCAGGTGCCCCTGAGTTAATGTATTAAGTATAAATTATTGCTGATGGCAAATGTTTGAATCAGCCTAGGGGTTGGATAACAGAGGATAGTATCCCAAACCCTAAGCTCTGGTGACATCATGTGTGCACTGGTACAGGGAATCCACAATGTCATCTTTTCCTCTGTAGCACGCACAGCCTCTAGTCCCAGGAGGCAGCACCCTGGAGCAGAAAATGTTAAGCTTATGGACCCAGACAGATCTGAGTTTGGATTCTAATTTTACTAGTTCCTGGGTGTATCACCTGGAACAGATTATTTTATAAGTTTCAATTCACAGTTCTGTAAGTGGAGATAATGTCCCTGACTTAAGAAGCTATCCTAAGTATCAGATGAACTAATAAATGCCTGCGTCCTGATATTAGATTTTTAAGTATTGTAGCTTCTTGCCCAGTGCCTTTTGGCAAAACCAACCCTGATGTTGACCTGTGTGGGTGCCTAAGGGATCCTTGTATGCTGCACTGCCTGTGAGCACATGTGTTTTCTACTCCTTGCCCCCTTGCCCTTGTTGACAATACCGGGAACTGAAGAACTTGGCTCCAGGAGGTCCATGAGGGTGTATTCGGCTGGAATGTCAGGTTGTTCCCAGAAGGGTGAGCGCTTCTTCCTCTTCTGTAATATTGCCAGCTGACGGAATTGGTTGGCATTTGACAGGCATCTCATGGGCCTCAGGTCTTTGTCTCCAAGCTCTCTGACCAAGTTCTTGCTAATATGCTCAAAGAGGGAGGGCATGTTTCTAGGAACAGGTAGAAGGGGAGTCCAAAATTCAGTTGAGAGGGGAAGCTCCCACGGAGCTTGATATTTTTCCTAAAGAAAGAGCAAATTTATGAGATTAACTTTGGTCTTAACTTAGAATGGTGACTAGATCATAATTTTCTCAACTTTGGTATTCTAAACACAGCCTAGGCTTTGGAGGAAAGCAGTGTTGTGAAATTCATTGCTCTTTGGGCTAGAATAGAAAAGCCTGTGTGTGCCCCCAGCCCCAGCCCAACGGCACTCTAAAGGACCAGGAAGTACCCTATACTGTCATCAGCAGAAGGGCCTGAAAGGAAGTTAGGTACATGTTAAAAATTCATGGTGGTGGTGGTGGAAGTGGGGGCAGTGTTTGCAAGGAGAAAGTGAAGGCCTCACTGGAACGTGACATTTGAACAAAGACTGGAACTGGAAGAATGTGGGGAGGACATGAACTATGTGGCTGTCTGGGGAAAGGAGGAATGAGGAAGAGCAGAGATCCTACAGGAAGAAGTACCTGGCGCCAGCCCAGGCGCAGTGCCTGAGCGAATTCATCAGGCAGGGAGGGCAGGTGGGGGCAGGCCCTTGTTGCACATGGTTAGGACTTGGTTTTTACTTGAAGTGGGACTGGCAGCTGTCGGAGGGGAGTGAGCTCAAGAGTGACAAGTGGGACACGTCTTTGGAAAAGATGCCAGTCTTTGTTGTGTTGTCCACAGACAGACATAGTAAGGCAGTAGGAGCAGAAGTAGGGAGTCTGGTTAGGAGGGACTGCGGTGACCCTAGTGAGAGCTGATGGGGGATGAGGCCAGGGTGCTGGCACAGACAGTGAGATGGGAAGTGATTGGGTCCTGGTCTGTGTTGAAGGCAGAGCCAGCATCTACAAAAGGAGTGGTGTGGTGAGGTGGTCCCAGTGGCTACTCAAAGCTCTGACACTTTGAGTCAGGAAAGTGCCATGTAGACATCAGCAATAATAATTCTGAAATGAGTTGTTTGCTAGAGAGGGAGATGAATAAGGAATGTGAAGGAGTGGAAGATGTTGGGGAAATAAGGCAAGATGGAGGAAACAGGAGTCTTGGCAAATAAAGAGGAGCCAGCCTGGGGAGCCAGAGAATCAATTATAGGTACACGTGTCACTCATTGTGCTGTCTGTGAACTTGTAAGGACAAACTGGGTGCTTTTTATGGGCTCCTTCTGTTCTTACAGAAGAGATTAAATAGGTCTTAAAAATGTCATTCAGAGAGAGTTGACCATGATTTGAATACTTCACAGAGATGTAGACCTTTATCACATATGCTCAGTGAAGTAGTGCACATACATAAATATGCCCTTATTTGTAGCTGGAATGAGCCTTAACTGTTACTCAGGTAGGTACCTAGCAGGTGATCTTTAGAGGACAGAAATAAAATCTAGGCCATGAGACCTTGACAGAATCAAAGAGTCAATGAGCACCTGGTTCAGGTGTTAGAAGTGGCAAAGAGAAGAATTTCCCCTCCGAAGGACATCTATATGTGTGTTCCTTTGCCTCTGTAGATAAGATTAAGACAGCCAAGTTGTACAATTTGTATATACCAACTGGAGAAGGGCTTTATATAGGTTTTGTGAATTGTCTAAGTGTAGTGGTGCAAAACTCATGCCTTTGAAGATTTTATAGATTCTTGCTGTGATTGATATAGGACAAGGGAATCACTTTCATGAAGATGGGCTGAAATGGTAAAATAATAAACCCAGAAGCCTATATTGTGCTGGATAGGCCAAGAATCACTAGAAATCTAGTAAAGTCAATCCTGCTAGGTGTCAGGAACTTGAATGGGTAGTCATCATCTTGGATAATGCTGTCATGCTTCATAAACATTTTCAATGTCAACAACATGAGAAAAGAACCCAGGATCCCCACTAGTCATGGTATAAGAAACAAAGACCAGTGCTTAAGAGGAGAGAGATGATTCCTAGGGAAATCGATCCTCTGTAAATTGACTTGTTCATTTATTTTATTTTATTTTTTTAAGATTTAATTTATTTATTCATGAGAGACAGAGAGAGAGAGAGAGAGAGAGAGAGAGAGAGAGAGAAGCAGAGGGAGAAGCAGGCTCCATTCCATACAGGGAGCCTGACGTGGGACTCCATCCCAGGTCTCCAGGACTATACCCTGGGCTGAAGGCAGTGCTAAACCGCTGAGCCACCCCGGCTGCCCGACTTGTTCATTTCTTTATTTACTCATTCATTTAGCAAATTTTTAATAAGCACCTATTATATTCTAGGCCCTGTGCTGGAATTGACAATACCATGGTGAAAAAAAATAGAAATGGTCTCAGATCCATTGAGGCAGTCTAGTGAGAAAGGCAGGTATTTACCAAGCGATCTCATTAATAAATACATGTGCACGTATAAATCATGATTAGATCCATAAAGGAGAGGTATTTGATGCTCTCAGAATCTATGATAGATAGATTTTCCTTGTTCTTTGGTCAGGGTAGTTGGGAGGTCAGGGAAGTCTTTCTTAAGGGAGTAATTATTCAACTGAGATATTAGATAGTAGAAGTTAGCTAAAATAAGAAGGGAAGAAAGAGGACCCTCAGTAGAATAAACAGCATGTACAAAGGCCTTGTGATGAGAGACAGTTTGGTCCATTCTAGAAAAGCACAGAAGCCAGTATGGCTGGAGTGGAATAAGTGGTGGAATGGGTGGGAGATAATGCTCAGGAAGTAGATGGCAGTCAGGTGGTACTGTTCTTTAGAGGTTATTTTGGGTCTTTGATCATTCTTCTAAGAGCAAAACAAAATCTAATGAATAGAGAATTGTAATAAGGGGAGTAATTAATGTAAAAATGGGTCCCTGATTGGATGTAACTCTGGCAGGTCAATAGTAACATCACTTTGCAGACTCAACATAGCCCTACAGAAGACACAAAGTGCTGTGTAAGACCATCTCACAGTCCAAAAATAGAAAACACACGTGGGAGGAAATCACCCTTAGTGGAGCTCAATAGACACAACATTCATCAGGATTAGACCTACAGAATGGCATAAAATTGAATACTCTGATAGAGACTATAGGAGAAGTATGTGTAAAATATTAAAAACATAAAGAAACAAAACATGAGAAAAGAACAAGGTAACATAAAAAGTGACCAGGCAAAGGTATCTGGGGGGCTCAGTGGGTTAAGCCTCTGACTCTTGATTTTTGGCTCAGGTCATGATCTCAGGGTCATGAGGTCCAGCCCTGTGTTGGGCTCTGTGCTCAGCAGATAGTCTGCTTCTTTCCTCTCCCTTTCCCTCCGCTCTCCCCCCTCTAAACTAGATAAATAAATAAATCTTTAAAAAAAGGTGACCAGGCAAATTGGAAAAAAGATTCAAAAGAAGATTTTAAGATGAAAAATAGTTGTAGATAATAGCTTGGTGAATTAGACAAATAGTTGACTAGACCTAGCTTAAGTGAGAATTAGGAACTAGAAGGTGGATTTTAGGAACTTTACCATAATTCATCAGAGAACTATAAAGAGAAAATAGTATAGAGATAGTAAGACATATGGAGGACATAATGATAAATTGAAACACACACATATATGTGTATATACATACATGCACACATGTATATGGAAGATGTGCATATATATGAGAGAATGGAAAGAATGGGAGTAAAGCAATAGTCTAGATGCAATAGGCAAAACTAGTCAAACCCACAGCTAATCAGATATTACTGTGAAATAGTAAAGATAAGAAGATCTTAAAAATCTCTAAGCAATAGGTGAATCATCTATAAAGGAATGCCTATTATATAGAACAGAGAATTTTCAATTGCAAATAATAGACGCTAAAAGAAAAGAGAACATTTTAAAGTACTAAGAGAAAATAACTCTCCACCAAAAATTCTTAGTTCAGCTAAACTACCAGGCCAATATTAATGCAGAATAAATACATTTTTCAGACAGACAAAAAAAATGGAAGGCTGTATCAATAATTAAATTAACTCTCTGACAATAGTGATGTTCTTAAGGTGGAGTGACATTGAAGTTCTAAAGCCAGGAGTGAAATACAAGAAGGAAGTGTGAGCAAGAAGTTGGTAAACAAGTGCATAAATCTAAACAAGTATTGCATCAAGTATTACATAAAAATTATATTTATACTAACTAACTTGACAGCAGAAAACAAGGTGAAACCAAAATTCTAGATTATAATAATATAGAAGTCATGGAAAAGGAAGTCAGAATTAAAATATTAAATATCTTTGTATTTTTTGACAAGGAAGTCAGTTTTACATTTTGTTAAACCCAATATGTATTTCTAAATTTAGGGATAACCAGTAAATAAGTAGAAATTGAATATTTAACTTCTAGACCAGGAGAGGGGGGGAAACGAGTAAAGAAAATGTATCTAATCCAATAAAACAAAAAGAAGAGGAAGAAAAGGCAGGGAAAATAGAAAGTTCAAATGAAGTGGTAGAAATAAATCAAAATGTACAGTAAATGGAGTAAATATAATAGATAACTCTTCCTCACTCAAGAATCAGAGGTTGTTGGATTACATTAAAAAAACCAAAATGTAGAAGTACACTCTATAGACAAAAGACATATTTAGAACACTACAATTAATAAATAAAAACTAAAAGAATGGAAGAATAAAAATCAGATAAGTACCAAAATAAAACCTGTATGTATATATTCATATATTAGTAAACATTATGGGGGTAGAATGAGATCACTTTATAATAACAAGAACATGTAGTAATTCAAACCATGAGTGAACCTCATAAAGCATGAAAACATATAAACAAGTGTTGTTAGACAAAGAGGTCAATAAATGATGGATCAGGTATAAAAATATAGGAGATACTCATAGAAGATATGAACAATGCAGTTATCAAATTTGATTGAATAGATATATATAAAACTCTGTTTACCCCTTACAAAGAGACTAATTCTTTTCACACACACATCCATCATTAAGCAAGTCTCCACAAATATGAAGAATCAGTCTTATCTAGAGAACATTTTTATCACAATGCCATTAAATTAATTAATTAATTAATAGTTTTTTCTGCTTAATAAAATTTTTAAAAAAAATATTTATTTATTTGAGAGAGAGACAGAGAGAAAGCACTACAGGGTGAGGGGTCGAGGAAGAAGCTGAGAGCCTGATGCAAGGCTTGATCCTAGGACCCCAGGAACATGACCCAAGCTGAAGGTAGATGCCCAACCAACTGAGCCACCCAGGTGCCCTTTAATAAAAATTTATTGAGAATTCCTGGGTTGGTGGTTATCACCTCCCAACCTGGAGGGAAGAACCAACACTGTAGGAAATCAATCACTCAGAAATCACACTGTCCCAACATCTCTGGCCAACACAGGGACGAGCAAAATCATTCTACCTAAAATTGGTCAGGCTTTATTCATCCAAGAAGGGTTGGGAGGACAGATACAGAAGGGACCATCACATGATACTGGACCATCACATGAGCCCAAGCTGGCTCCTCAAAAAACCAGAGAGAAACAGATTCACTTCTCTGGGGGTGGAGTTCTTGGTCACCAGGCTCATTTCTTGCCCTAGATAAGGCTGTCATTGCCCCTGGTAAAACTTTCATCTTGTAGGTTCAGGACAAGTTTGTCAGCAGGGAGACAGATACGGTTCTGTGATACACAATGCCAAGTAAGTATAGGAAAAAGTGCTCAACATCAGTAATCAACAGGGATACACAAATCAAAAGCACAATGAGATGTCATCTCACACCTGGTGAAATGGCTATTATCAAAAAGATTAAGAGGCACCTGGCTGGCTCAGTCAGTTGAGCATTTAACTCTTGATTTCAGCTCAGGTCTTGATCTCAGGATTGTGAGATTGAGCACTGCTTTGGGTTCCTCGCTGAGCGTGGGGCCTGCTTGGGATTCTCTGTCTACCTCTTCCTCTGCCCTCCTTCCCCTCCCCCACCGATTGTACTCTCTCTCTCTGAAAAAAAAAAAAAAGACAAAAATAACAAGTGTTATTTTAACAAGTGAAGATATGGAGAAATTGGGATTCTTGGTACCATTGGTGGAAATGTAAACTAGTATAGCCATTATGGAAGACAATATAGAAGTTCCTCAAAAAATTAAAAAATAGAATTACCATAAAACTCAGCAATCTCTTGGGACGCCTGGGTGGCTCAGCGGCTGAGCGGCTGCCTTTGGCTCAGGTTGTGACCCCAGGGTTCTGGGATTGAGTTCCGCATCGGGCTCCCTGCATGGAGCCTGCTTCTCCCTCTGCCTGTGTCTCTGCCTCTCTCTGTGTGTGTCTCTCATGAATAAATAAAATATATTAAAAAAAACAGCAATTTCACTTTTGGGCATATATTTGAAGGAAATGAAACAGTATCTCAAAGAGCTATCTATATTCTCAAGTTCATTGCAGCATTATTCATAATAGCCAAGATATGGAAACAACCTAAATGTCCATCAATGGTTGAATGAATGAAGAAGATGTGAAATTCACACACACACACACACACACACACACACACACTGAAGTATTTTTTTCAGCCTTAAAAAAAAAACGAAATTCTGCTATTTGCAACAACATGGATAATCTGGAGGACATTATGCTGAGTAAAAACCAGACACAGAAAGATAAATACTGCAAGATCTCACATGTGAAATCTAAAATAGCCACACTTAACAGAAGCAGGGAGTAGGATAGTGGTGGTTAGGGGCTAGAGGAAGGAAATGGGGTGATGTTGATCTAAGGGTTCAAAGTTTTCATTATACTAGATGAAAAACTCCTGGAGATCCAATGTACAGCATGGTGACTACAGTTAATATCATATTCTGTACTTGAAATTTGCTAAGGGGATAGATCTTAAGTGTTCTCACCCCACACACAAAAAGATAATTATGTGAGGTGATGGATATGCTTATTAGCTTGGTTGTAGTGATCATTTCACAATGTATATCAAAATATCAAATTGTGTACCTTAAACCTATACAATTTTTGTCAGTTATACCTGAGTCAAGCTGAAAAAAAGGATAAAAAAGACTCCTAAAAAAACCCACAAGAACCCCTACTCCCCCAGACAGTTTACGGATTGGGGCTTAGAGCTGAGACCTGCCCTGGAGATGTAAATGAATTATCTGTGTATAGGTGGAAGTTGAAACCAGTGTACTGTAAATTAAGATGTAACTGAATATTTAATATAAGAGCTGGATGGGGAAAATGCAAAGTGCATCTTGCCGACCACAAATCAGCAAATAGAAATAGGGTTTCCCAGCTATATAGAATTCAGCTTTTGAGTATTTATGAACTATTTATTGGTTGAACGGAAACAGAATTTTCAACGGTTCCTATAAAATCCTTGATATGACCTTCAGTTCTATCTAGTGTAAGTCATAGAAGAGATCAGTGGATGGCAAAGTAATGGGAATAAAATATTTTCTGAAAATGGACCTCAGTAGAGGTGTATCAAAGATAAATCCCTTAGCCTTACCCGCTGGCATGTTATTATCAGGAATTCTCCTGGGACTCCATCTCGGGTCTCCAGGATCACGCCCTGGGCCAAAGGCAGGTGCTAAACCGCTGAGCCACCCCCGGATCCCCAGAATTCTCCTTTATTAAGGAGACCTTTAGAAAGAAGTCCTACCTTCTTTTGGGGCAAAATTATGCCAAAAGCAAAACAAAGCCCCCTGTTCATTCCATGAACTCATCCTGAACATTTCTGTCTCTGACCATAATAATCTTATTCATCCTCTGACCCTCAGTTAGAATTTACCAGATTGTAGGGGAGCCTGGGTGGCTTAGTTGGTTAAGTGTCTGCCTTCAGCTCAGATCATGATCCCAGGGTTCTGGGATCAAGCCCTGCATTGGGCTACCCCCTCAGTAGAAAGCCTGCTTCTCCCTCTCCCTCCAGCTCCTCCTGCTGGTGCTCTCTCTCTTGCTCTGTGTTAAACAAATAAATCTTAAAAAACAAAACAAAACAAAACAAACCCCAAAAAGAAAAAAACAACTTACCAGATTGTGTATTGTCTTGTAGAGAAAGATTCCAGTTGAGTTGGGCTCCTTGCAATCTCTGGATATCCTGATATTAAGCAGAATGTGTCAGATTTCAGAGACCAGATAAATGTGATTTTGCTCACTGTTTCTTTTCTTTTTTTTTTCACCAATTATAGGTCCCTGCTTCAATTTCCAATGCAATATCCCAGAAAAAAATCAGCATATGATGGGCCCTCTTCTCTTTCAGGAGGCCAGCCAGATATGGAACTTACTCTGGATCACATAATCTTAGCTTTCCAGTCCTTCTTCTTATATATCTGCTAGGTGAGGAGGGTACTAGAGAAAGTTCTTCGGAACTCACACCCATTTCTTACTAACAGAACTGGCTGACCAAGTTTTGATTCATGGTTTCACAGTCATTGTGGATGGAATAAGTTTTTGGCTCATATTTTGTCTTAAGTGTGCTATATGTAAACTGTAAATGTGCTAGATGTAAACTGTGCTATATGTAAATACTCTTGAGTTATTTAGAAAGGTAGAAAAACAATTCAGAAAGAGGGAGTGGCAGGTGCAAGTGCCAGGGCCCTAGGGAGAGCCTCTGAACTGCCTCGATGTGGAGCTCTGTACAACAGGAATTTTTAAAACACCTCCTGTATGTCAGGTAGTATGTATATATTATGGAATCCAATATTACAACAACCTTTATTTTATTTTATTTTATTTTTTTTTAATTTTTATTTATTCATGATAGGCACACAGTGAGAGAGAGAGGCAGACACACAGGCAGAGGGAGAAGCAGGCTCCATGCACCGGGAGCCCGACGTGGGACTCGATCCCGGATCTCCAGGATTGCGCCCTGGGCCAAAGGCAGGCGCCAAACCGCTGCGCCACCCAGGGATCCCAACAACCTTTATTTTAAAGATAAATTAAAAGACTTTCAAAGAGGACAAAAACAACTTGCCCCAAACCCATTTTCTTCCTGGTGACTCTCTGTTGACTTAAGGATTAGATGAGATGCTGTGGGAGGGGAAAATTGTAAGAATAGGAAGGCCACACCTGCAAGTTTTTGTAATATACGGGAACAGAGGCTCACAAAGACAACATTCCTTTTGGTTCACAGGATTTTACAACGCATTTATATCACTTTTTTGTTCCTTTTAATATTCATAGACGTCCCACATCCACCTTTCTCCATCTTGGGAGTCTTGATACTCAACTCCGTTCGGGACACACCTCACCGCATGACACCACCAGACCAAAAAATTTGCCAAACCTCAGTTTTACTTTCTGTAATTTGCATTTTAGGAACAACAGACTTGTCATGTAGGATTTGGATAATATGGACCACTCTTTGACACACCAGCATTCCAAGGGATGGGCTTGCTGTTGGCTCTTCTAGAAGCTGAAGGAAAGTAACTTAGCTTTTTGGGAAGAGTTATGTGAGGCTGGTGAACCCTGAGTTGTTTTTCTGGTTCTGTTTTTTCAAATACGGTTTAGAACCAAGATCGAACCCATGGTCTTAACTCAACCCTCCCTGTTCTCTCCCAGAGCCTGGAGCCTACACACACCCCAGGCAGGTGGGAAAGTCCAGCAGGTAGCAGCAGTAAAGCCTCCCTGATCCTCCCAGGCTGGGAACATCCTTTTGCCGGGGTGGTGGCAATCTTGAAAAGCATGAGAAAAAGCTCCAGATTCCTTCTTAAAAGAATCTCAAGTGTGTAGACAACACTTACTTGTTTTCATTCCTTCAGCAGCCATGCTTCACTCCTACCACACCTCACAATAGGATTCTTGGATTTTTGCACATAATCATTGGGAAGCTCTTAGCCCAGGAATTAGAGGCCAAGAGTGAGTGATGTCGATTTACTTAAGGTCACATGTGGAACCTGAAGTAGTGGCCCTTGCACAGCACAGGGTATTATCTTCAAAATTCTCCATTAGTTACTCTTCCTGCTTATTTAACCTTTCTCATAGGTTTTCATGCAGATCTCTTCTCTCCTCCTCTCCTCCCACCTCCCCCTCCTCTTCTCTTCCTCCTCTCTTGTCTCCTCTTCTCTTCCCCCCCCCTCTCCTCCCCTCTCCTTCCCCTCTCTTCCTCCTGCTGCTATAAACATTGGGTGAGGTGCCCCTTCAGATCACTACATTTGTATCTTTGGGGTGAATACCCAATAATGCAATTGCTGGGCCATAGGGCAGCTCTATTTTTTACTTTCTGAGGAATCTCCACACTGTTTTCCAGAGTGGCTGCACAAGTTTGCATTCCCACCAGCAATGTAAGAAGGTTCCCCTTTCTCCATATCTATGCCAACATTTGTTGTTTCTTGTCTTGTTAATTTTAGCCATTCTCACTGGTGTGAGGTGGTATCTCATTGTAGTTTTGATTTGTATTTCCCTGAGGGCCAGTGATGTGGAGCGTTTTTTCATGTGCCTCTTGGCCATGTGTAGGTCTTCTTTTCATTAGGCCACTCCTTTTGTAGATGTCTGCTCTGCCTTCAACACAGACCAGGACCCAATCACTTCCCATCTCACTGTCTGTGCCAGCACCCTGGCCTCATCCCCCATCAGCTCTCACTAGGGTCACCGCAGTCCCTCCTAACCAGACTCCCTACTTCTGCTCCTACTGCCTTACTATGTCTGTCTGTGGACAACACAACAAAGACTGGCATCTTTTCCAAAGACGTGTCCCACTTGTCACTCTTGAGCTCACTCCCCTCCGACAGCTGCCAGTCCCACTTCAAGTAAAAACCAAGTCCTAACCATGTGCAACAAGGGCCTGCCCCCACCTGCCCTCCCTGCCTGATGAATTCGCTCAGGCACTGCGCCTGGGCTGGCGCCAGGTACTTCTTCCTGTAGGATCTCTGCTCTTCCTCATTCCTCCTTTCCCCAGACAGCCACATAGTTCATGTCCTCCCCACATTCTTCCAGTTCCAGTCTTTGTTCAAATGTCACGTTCCAGTGAGGCCTTCACTTTCTCCTTGCAAACACTGCCCCCACTTCCACCACCACCACCATGAATTTTTAACATGTACCTAACTTCCTTTCAGGCCCTTCTGCTGATGACAGTATAGGGTACTTCCTGGTCCTTTAGAGTGCCGTTGGGCTGGGGCTGGGGGCACACACAGGCTTTCCATTTGACCCCAAACGAATGTCAGGGCTCAGCAGGGTCTGCGTCTAGGCAGAGAAGCTGCCCAGCTCTGGAGCTCACCTTCTGGAAAGGTCTTTCTTCTCCTTGTCGTCATCTGAGATGAGAATATCTGGATGGGAAGAAGTCAGGCCAGGAGAGTTAAGGTTATTCCTGTTGGACTCTTTCATATTCCTGTACCTGCAGCCCCAGACTTCCTCGTCCAGGCCAGGCATGGCAGCTTTTCTCAGCGTGGCCTGGGGACCCCTGTCATAGGCACCTGTAATGCCTTTGACATAGGCACCTGTGATGCTGGCTAAAACTCAGAACCCCAGACCTGATTCTGTATCTTCGGAATTCAATTTTCTGAAGAGGACCTTGGAGCCTGCCTTTTGACCAAGCACCTCGGTTGATCACTGTGCTCTCTGAGATTGGACAACTGGCTCTGTAAGGTAAAGGTAATTGGCTCTGTCCTCCTTTCTTTGGGTAGGATTGTCTGTTTGTTGACGTTTGTCCTATCCCCTGAGCTCTCCTCCCTCACCTGTGTGCCCCCAATCCTGCCCTCTTCCTGAGTGATTTCTTTCTTTTTTTTTTTTTTTAAAGATTTTATTTATTTATTCATGAGACACACACACACACACACACACACACACACACACACACACACAGAGAGAGAGGCAGAGACATAGGCAGAGAGAGAGAAACAGGCTCCATGCAGGGAGCTCGATGTGGGACTTGATCCGGGATTCCAGGATCACGCCCTGGGCTGATGGCAGGCACTCAACTGCTGAGCCACCCAGGCATCCCTTTCTGAGTGATTTCATAGCTGCATATAAGAAATGTGTTGATGTGTTGAGACCTGGGATTTGCCTAACAATAGGCTTTAAGTGTTGGGCCAGGGACCAGAGCCGGGAAGGAGGCAGAATGGAAATGATCCCTTAAAGGAGGCCCCCTGGACCAGGTGTCCTTGTATCTAGGCAGGGAATAGCCAAGAGTGTGCTCTTCCTGACTTCCGTGGTGTAAACTCACTGGGAGACAGACTTCAGTGGGTGGAGGTGTGAATGCCAGGGAGGAGTGAACGCGCAGCTTCTAGATGGTTCTTTAGGGAAGTGGTCTGAGAGGAGACAGTGTTTGGGAGGAAGGGGTCACTGGAGGGGATACTTGGTAAGGGCTTTTAAGAGCTGACAGGGACCTGACCTGGTTGTCAGTTCACAGGGGAAGGATTCAGGTGAAGTTGGGAGGATAAGGGTAACCTTTGTCAGTCACCTCACCAGACATCTCTACTTCTCATAGTGACTCTGGAGAGGAGAGCTCATTTCCATTTTATAGACAAGATGGGTGACAGAGTCTGATTTTCTTTGAAATTGCACAGCCAGTGCTGTGGTGAGTTATTGAATTGTTCTACACTTATGTTCCTCTCTGATTTGTCGTGATGATTACAGTAGTTCCTGTAAATCCAGTCTGCTGTCCTGGGCCATACTTAAGCTTCCTTCTCTTCCCCTATAAGCCTAGAATGTGTAAACAGTAAGCCCTACTCGCCCCCTCGTGGACTTGGTGGGACTTGCATGCACTGCTGGCGGAGCCTTTAACTTCTGTTCACACTTGCCAACACTTAGAAAAATTAAGTGTCGTTTCCCGCCCCCCTCCCTAAATATATAGCATGTTTTCATTTACCATGAGCTTAATAGCACTAGCATCTCCTGGTGCCCTCAGCAGGAATCTCTGACCCAGCTCAGACACCTGTCACCACAAGTGTGCAGTGAACCTGAAGCACTGAAGGCCAGATGGTGTTACCAGCAAGCACCGAGTGGAGCAGATGTGGGGGCTGAAGGAGGTTTCCTGGGGCTGCAGAAAGGGGTCCGAAATTGAGGGATGAGGCGTTAGGTGATCTGGGGAGAAAACATAGGCAAAGATAAGGGAAAGTGTGTTCAGCAAAATGGCAGGCTGTGTGGTTGGAGGCAGAGAGGCGGGATGATGGATGAGGCTGGAAAGAGAGGCAGAGAGCTGATGTGTCCTGGAAAACCCTGCTAATAGGACAGTAGCAACTCACCGAAGCCCTGGAAGCAGTAGACAGGGGTGATCAGGAGTTTTCATAGAGATGTAATTTTTTTCTGTGTTTTTTATGAGGTTCAGCAAATGCATACAGTGTGTCGCCACCCTCCCCAAGGGTCCTTGTGGCTTTTTGTAATCATCTGGTCTCCTGACCCTCAGCCCCTCCTGACCACTGATTTCTGCCTCAGCCTGTAAGCGCGATCCTATCATATGCGCCCTTCAGAGTTTGGCTTCTTAGTATAGTGCATTTGAGCCTCATGTCTCATCTTGTGATGTACTGTCCCATGTATCACTGGTGTGTCTTCCTTTCTGCTGCTGAGGGGGCTTCTGTTGTATGGGCGCGCTTATCTGCTCACCAGCGTGGGATATTTCAGTTGTTTCCAGTTTTTGGCAATTCTGCATAAAGACTCATTTGTACACATTTTTCTGCGAGCGTAGATTTTCATTTCACTTGTGGACTGCTGGGTTTTATGGTGCGTGCTCTTTAACTTCATGAAAAGTTACTAAATAAGGTGGCTGCACTATTTTGCATTCCCAACAAAGTTCTAGTTCTCTGCACCCTTGGCAGCACTTGGCCTTGTCATGTGTTTTGGTTTTAGCCGTTTTTGCAGCTGCATAGTGGTATCTCATTGTGGCTTTGATATGCTTTTCCCAAATGACTGATGGTGTCGAACATCTTCTGCTGTTCTGTTGGGGGCTGCCCCTCCCCCAACCCATGTATCTTCTTTGGTAAAATATTTAAGTCTTTTGTCCATTTTTAAAAAAGATTTTATTTATTTATTCATGTGAGACACACACACACACACACACACACACACACACACACACAGAGGCAGAGACACAGGCAGAGGGAGAAGCAGGCTCCATGCAGGGAGCCCGATGTGGGACTTGATTCCAGGTCACCAGGATTACACCCTGGGCTTAAGGTAGGCGCTAAACCACTGAGCCACCCAGGGGTCCCCAACTCTTTTGTCCATTAAAAACTTTTTGTCTAATTTTAAACTTTGACAGTTCCTTCGCCCTCCAAGTTTATTGAGATCTGATTGACATACAGCACTGTGTAAGTTTAAGGTATACAGCATAATGATGTGACTTACGTATATTACAAAATGATGAACAGTGTGTTTAGTTAACATCTGATCATCTCCTGCAGATAAAAAAGAGAAAAACATTTTTTTCCCCTGTGTGATGAGAAACCTTAGAATTTACTCTCTTCACAACTTTCAAATACACCATACACAGGGGTACCTGACTGGCTTAGTGGTGTGTGTGACTCTTGATCTCAGGGTTATGAGTTCGAACCCCATGTTGGGTGTAGCGATTACTTAAAACATAAAGTCTTAAAAAAAAAAAACCCGTACAGTAGTGTTAGCAATAGCTATCATGTTGTACATTACATCTCTAGTACTTATTTATCTTATAACTGGAAGTTTTTACCTTTTGACCACCTGGTTTATCTAATTCTTTCTGTCCTCCTCCACCCTATCCCTCGTTAACACAAATCTGATCTCTTGTGAAGTTTTTTTTTTTTCCACATATAAATGAAATCATAACAGCATTTGTCTTTCTCTGTCTGACTGACTTCACTTAGCATAATCTTCTCCAGATCCACCCATACTGTTGCAAATGGCAGGATCTCATTCTTTTTTTATGGCTGTGATATTCATGTGCGTGCATGCATCACGACTTCTTAAACTTCTTTACCCACGTATCTGTCAGTGGACACTCAAGTTGTCTCCATGTCTTGACTATTGTAAATAGTGCTGTAATGAACATAGGGGTGCAGATATCTCTTCGATACAGTGTTTTTGTTTCCTTTAGGTAGATTCCCAGAAGTTGCATTGCTGGATCATATGACAGTTCTGCTTTTAACTTTTTGAGAAGCCTCCAGACTATTTTCCATATTGGCCGCACCAGTTTACTGTCCCACCAACAGTGCACAAACCCACCAATACTTGTTGTTTGTTTGTCTTTTTGACAATGGCCATTTTGACAAGTGTGAGGTGATATCTCATTGGGGTTTTGATTTGCATTTCCCTGATGATGAATGATGCTGAGCATCTTTTCATGCACCTACCCATTGGCCATCTGGATGTCTTCTTTGGAAAAATGTCTTCTTTAGATCTGCTCATTTTCTAATTGGGTTTTTTTTTTTGTTTTTTTGTTTTTTTTTTTTTTTGCTGTTGAGTTGTAGAAGTTCTTTATATATTTTGATATTAACCCGCGATCAGAAATGTGATTTGCAAATATCTCCTTCCATTTGGTAGGTTACCTTTTCATTTTGTTGACGGTTTCCTTTGCTGTGCAGAAGATTTTTGGTTTGCAGTGGTTCCACTTACTTGTTTTTGCCTTTGTTGCCTTTATTTCTGGTGTCAAGTCTAAAAAGTCATCACCAAGGAGCTTCTGGCCTTGTTTTTTTTCCTATGATTTTTATGGTTTCAGGTCTTACAGTCAAGTCTTGAATCCATTTTGAGTGAATTTTTGTGTGTGTTGTAAAGACAGTGGCCCAGTTTCATCCTTCTGCCTGTGTTTCCCAACAGTATTACAGAGACTGCCCTTTCCCCAGTGTATATTCTTGGCTCCTTCGTTGTAAATTAGCCACATATGCTTGGTTTTATTTCTGGGCGTGTTCTCTCTCTCTCTTTTAAAGATTTATTTATTTATTTATGAGAGACACAGAGAGAGAGAGAGGCAGAGGGAGAAGCCGGCTCCCCACAGGGAGCCCGATGTGGGACTCAATCCAGGATCCCAGGCTCACACCCTGAGCTGAAGGCAGATGCCCAATCGCTGAGCCACTCAAGCGTCCCTATTTCTGGGGTCTCTATTCTGTTTCATTGATGTGTCCTTTCCCCCCCCCCCCCCCAGTACCTACTGTTCTGATTACTATAGATTTGTAATATAGTTTGAAATCAGGAAGCATGATGTTTCTAGCTTTGTATTTCTTAAGATTGCTTTGACTCTTTGGGATATTTTGTGGTTCCACACAAATTTTAGGATTATCTGCCCTATTTCTGTGAAAAATGCCATTAGAATTTTCATAGAGACTGCATTAAATCAGTAAATTTCTTTTGGGTAGTATGGACATTTAAACAATATTAATTTTTCCAATCATGAGCCTGAAATATCTTTCTAATTTTTTGTGTCTTCAATTTCTTTCATTAATGTCTTAGAGTTTTTTTGTCTTATAGTTTTTAGTATACAGAATGTTTACTTCCTTCATTAAATTTGTTCATAGGTATTTTATTATTATTATTTTTAAAGATTTTATTTATTTATTCATGAAAGATACAGGGAGAGAGGCAGAGACATAGGCAGAGGGAGAAGCAGGCTCCCTGTAGGGAGCTTGATGGAGGACTCAATCTCAGGACCCTGGGATCATGACCTGAGCCAAAGGCAGATGCTCAACCTCTGAGCCATCCAGGTGCCCCCTTAGGTATTTTATTCTTTTTGATGGAATTGTTGATGTGATCATTTTCTTAATTCTCTGATAGTTTGTCATTGTGTAGAGAAACACAACAGATTTTTGTGTATTGATTTTGGAAGACAAAATGTTTTTTCCCCCCACTGAATGCTCTTAGCATGCTTGAGAAAATTATTTGATGGTGTTTATGAGGGTTTGTTTCAGGGCTCTTTATTTTAGTAGAAGATATAGAAAACAAATAATGTATTAGTTTCCGAAGGCTACTGTAACAGAGTACCATAAACTGGGTGGCCTAAAACAGCAATTTTTTCTCTCATAGTTGTAGAGGCTAGAAGTCTGACATCAAGGGCCATGCTCTCTCCTATGACTCTTAGGGTGAATCCTTCCTCGCTTCTTCTAGCTTCTGGTGGTTGCTGGCAGTTTTAGACATTGCATGGCTCTTGGCTTAAAAATGCATCACTCCAATCTCTGCCTCTGTCTTCACATGACTTCTTCCTTATGTGTCTTTGTCACTGTGTCTGTTCTTCTAAGGATGCCGGTCGTATTGGATTTAGGGCTCCTTTTCACGCATGTGATTCCTTCTTCACTAAGTATATCTACAGGTATATCTATTTCTAAATAAGGTCACATTTTGAGGTTCTGGGTGGATGTGAATTTCCGAGTGAGCTTTCTTGACTTCGGGGGTGTGAAGATGTATGCCTATCTGTATGTGGTATAGGTGGAGGTGGCGACCCACTGAGGAGGTAGGGAGTGCCCCATTTAAAGCACTTGAAAATATTGTTCTCTGCACATACACACACAGACACACATGCACACTCACACACACTACTGAAATTGGGCTACTGAAATTGGGCTTGTAGGCGGCTAGCTTGGGATCCCTCATGGGCAAGAGCAACAGGTTTGTCCCCAAGTAAAATTAAAAGTCTTTGGAGGCTCTGACTGTTGGGTGGGGCAATGGATTGGAAGGGGGACATGCATGAGGGTTGGGAGAATATTGAAGAAATTTCTCTAGTTGTCCAGGTACTAGATGACATATTTTAAAAGGTAAGAGCCTGAAAAGTGAAGATACGTACTTAGTTCTAGCTTAAATAGATCCCAGGAGTGCACTGGGGGGGGGGGGATTTTTTATTCCCTAATTTTATTGGTATGTAGGGATCACGTCTTTGTTGGCTTATCTATTGAATGGTAGGTAGTGACTGGTAGTATTTTCTCACGAATTTTCACTTTGTGCCAGAAGGTGGCAGCATCGTCAAACAGCAGGAAGCTAGTTGGTGACGCCAGGCGCTCGTTCCTTTCTTTGCTTTGGGGCCTATGGAATGAGAGGCAGTCTCCTCTCCGGGCTCAGCTCTAGGCCTCCCTTCCCCCCACTTCTCCCTTCCTTCCCCTTCCAGCTTCCTCCCTGCTGGGTTAGTGTGGAATAGGCTGGGAGAATTGGGGCAATGGCAGATGGCATTAGCACTGGGTTCTCTTTTTATCCTCAGAGTACAATCTCCCTCTTAAGCACTACATTGATTGTATTATAAACAGCTCCCTTAAAGATCTCTGGGAGGTAAGACCTGAATTTTGGGGAACTTAGAGCTATGTTCAACATCTCAGAAAAGCTGTACCTTTTATAAAATGTCAGTGGCTTAGGCCAGAATTATTATGGATTCTGTGTTAGATCTGATTGTCTCATGCTGAGCAAGAAGCCCAGATTAAGAGTTTTGAAAGTCTTTTAATAAGCAAGGGTATATTATTTCTAAATAAATTCAGCCAAGCAATTAAACTCTTTTAAAACATTGGAAGCTTGGTTAACACATGTGAAAACACAGGGGGCAGCAGTGTGGGGTTCGCTATCGTGATGGAAACAAAGCTTGTCTTCAGACACTTAGTAGAACGTTGGGATTGGTTATTGGGGGCAGCTGCAAAAATCTGGGTTTGGCATTTGACACCTCTCTAGCTTTGTGACCTCTGGTAGATAATACAAATTCTCTGAGCTTTATTGTTCTCATTTATTGAATCATTATTGGACCAAATTAAATAATGTGTGTCAAGAACCTACCACAGTGCCTACCACAGAGCCCATACTCAGTAACCTTTCCTTGAAATAACTCAACTAAGACAACAGTAATGCATTAACTTTTAGGGGCCCCGCCCTGCACTTGATATTGTGGCGCTAGGAAGACTCAAAAGCTGTGCATGACAAGAAGAGTGGGATTCTCTGGTCTGGGACGCTTAAATTATTTTTAATTTTTAGGTATTCGTAGGGAATTGAGCATATTTAAAAATGTCCCCTCTCATTGGAGCTGATTGACAAATAACTGGGACTCCACGTTAGATATTACTTTCCTTGCATCCTTCACAGCAGGTGGTAGAGTGCACAGTATCAGTTGTTCAAAAGAAAAGGAAACATCAGTAGGTCTTTGCATTTGAATACAGTTAGCCCTCCATTGTCAGAGGTTGGCAGAGGGCAAATCTTGCTTTTTTTTAATATGCATTGTCCTAATTGTCATTGAGGAAACAAGACAGTGATTTGCTACCATTATTTACCCTCTCTTATTTCTACAGAGAGGTGTGTAGTATGTCCTAAAACTGATAATATCACAAGATAATGGAAATGAGTATGTGAGCCTGAATGTTGGCAGTGTTGGTGGCAGGTCTTCCTCTTTAGCTCTCTTGGGGCCAGCAGAGGGCAGTCGTGCTCCCCACCTTTCTCATAGGTGTGCCTGGAGCACAGGCAGGAGGAGGTCTTCCCATTACAGCAGCTCAAGTCAGAAAGGTACTGGAGGGTTATCCTGTTCAACTGGCCTTTGTATACTTGAACTCCTTTGATAACATTGCTTCAAGAGAACTACAAGAAAATCCCACAGTGGGATCTGAGACCCCCAGGTCCCTTGTGTCTCAAGCTGTGATGCTTTCTCAGGCTCTGCCCTTTGTTGGTTGTTCTTACCTTGGATTCTGTATATTCCTTATATGCCTTATATTCCCTCTAGATGTAGCTCTTTTTCACCCCAGTAAGTGAGGAGGATTATGCAAATTCTAACAGCACTGTTTCCATAGTTTCTAATAGTTCCTTTTCATTAAATAACTTTTAAATAGTCTTTCTTTTTCTACAAATTCAAGTTAATAGTTCCTTTTTAAATAATTAAGCTCTCTAATAGTTCTTTGTTGAAAAGTCTTTTTTTCTTTTTCTTTTAATTGGTGAAGGATGCTCCTGTTTCAGTGTGTGAATCTATATGTATGGGTTTCTATAAAAAACATTAGGGACAAACTTGTCATTAAATGAGTCACTTCCATTGTTTACTGAATGACAGGTGTTTACAAGATGCCAGATGTTGGGGACATAAGACTATATAAGACACCCTCAAGGAGTTTCTGCTTTAACCATCTGTCATGTCCCAAAAGGAGAAAGAAGATTATCTGTTGCTGCATAACGAATCACCCCAACACATAGTGGCTTAAAATAGGACACATTTACTTTATATTTCCTTGTTCCTGTGCCTCAGGAGTTTGGGAGTGGCCTTCTCCAGGTGGTTCTGGCTGGGGGTCTTTTGTGTGATTGCATTTGGAGGTTGGCAGTGGCCACAGTCATCTGAAGGTTTGCTTGAGGCCAGAGAATCTGTTTTGAAGATTGCTCTCTCACATTGCTTTTGGCAGGAGACCTCAGCTCCTTACTACGTGGGCCTCTTTATAGATGGCTTGAGTGTCCTCAGGACATGGCAGGTAGCTTCCCCCAGAGTGAATGATGAGAGAGAGAGAGAGAAGAAAGTTTCAGTTTTTTCTATGATGGAGTCACACGCTGTGAATTCTATCACATTGTATTTGTTAGAATTAGTTGGTAAAAGCCCAACTCCCACTCCTGCTTCATCTCCTGAGGGGAGGGAGACCAAGGAAATTGTGGACTTTTTTTTTTTTTTTTTAAGATTTTATTTATTTATTCATGATAGACAGAGAGAGGGGGGGTGGGGCAGAGACACAGGCAGAGGGAGAAGCAGGCTCCATGCAGAGAGCCTGATGTGGGACTTGATCCCGGGACTCCAGGATCACGCCCTGGGCCAAAGGCAGGCGCTGAACCGCTGAGCTACCCAGGGATCCCCTGTGGACTTATTTTAAAACCACCACATAGATACATAACTTTGTGTTTATATATCTTTCAGGCAATGACTCTTCAGGATGCAAAAGCAGGCCCTTGTGCCCACATATCCATTCATTCATTCATTCATTCAGCAAATATTTATTGAGCACCCACTACTTGCCAGGAATCCCAGCACTGAAACATTTTTCTTTGTTTCTTTGTTGAGTCTGAGAGAAATAAATAACACTTTCAGCTTCATTAAAAATTAGAAAGGCTATTTCCTAGAGTTCCCAAGAAACAGACCATCTAACCAAGGTGAGGTTATACTCCAACCAATTGCAAATTAAGTGTGCAATTGTACTCAGTTCAAGTGTATTCTGGGTCACTTTTTATTTTGGAAATTCTTCTTTTGTAACAGTTGCCTAGCAACCAGAGCTTTCCTCAGTTCACACCAGGAGTGTTTGAGCAGAGTTGCTCAAGAGCATTAAAATTCACTGGGTTTCCCAAGCAGCAGAGAAACTGCTGGATACTGAGCCCGGAAGGCCACCTGGCAGGGCCGAGGGTGGGCATTGAGGTGGGAAAACCCTGGTAGGAGCTGAATTTGCCTGGGGCAGGGGGAGGGACACGCATATGGGCCAGCCTTTATTTCTCCTCATAGAAAGCTAAAAATGACATGATTTATATCCAAGAATGGATAATGTTTGTTTTCAAATGTCCTTGACACTTGCTTCAGCAGCCCTTGCGATGAAACAGGAGTGACGCAGAAAATAGAACATGGCTTATTTGCGAGTACCTCACATCTGTGAATGTTCTATGGTTTTATGATTAGAGACTGTAAATTTTAGGGATGCTGGCACAGAGATAACTCAAATCCAGCTGCTTCCCAAAATTTGCACTAGCCCCAAACAAGAAAATCTGATTAGGATCCTTTTTTTATATATTTTGAAATAAATAAGATCCACTAAACATCTATTGAGCATGTGCTATATACCATACTCTGGATTAAGTGCTGTCAAAGAGCAAACAAAACAAAACATGTATGTTTGGACCCTCTGATTCATTCATTCAATCAATGAATATTTATTAAGGGTACAACTTGCCAGGTACTCTGCTAGGGTCTGGAAATAGAGATGTAAATAAAATTGATCTATTCCCCATCCTTGTAGTATTACATTCTAGCAGGGCTCATGACACAATGAGGAGGAAAGAAAACTGTAGCTCTCCTGAGGATGGAGGAGGGAAAAAGGACTCCAGGAGATGAGTGAGGGTTCTGACAGGTGCACAGGAAACCCAGCGCCGCCAGAAGCCACGTTTCTGGATGCTTTACTCCGAATGCCATCTTGGTTGTGTGGATTTTTATGTCACAGACCTGTGTATGAGCCCTACCAGCCCAAGGTGTCCAGCTGGACTACAGGAAATAAAACGGAACAGTCACGCCCACCCTTCTCTCTCCCTCCCCATGATTCTGTCCTTAAAACTTTGTCTCTTCCCAGGTTTCTTTCTCTCATTCAAGGAGGGCTCTGAAATTCCTCACTGCACTTGCGAACTGCCATTGATGAACCCTTCAGGGCTTCCAATGGGATATCTGTCATTGGAGACTTGGGAACAGAGGAAAGACATGGTCAGAGATGTTTTTAAGATGAATTGAAGTAGAGTGACATTGGAATTAAGAAATACAATTAAGGGGCAGCCTGGGCCTGATCCTGAAGACCCGGAATCGAGTCCCACATCGGGCTCCCTGCATGGAGCCTGCTTCTCCCTCTGCGTGTGTCTCTGCCTTTCTCTATGTCTCTCGTGAATAAATAAATAAAATCTTTAAAAAAAAATAAAATTAAGAGGTGTTTTGGATGATTGTTTTATTCTATCTATCTATCTATCTATCTATCTATCTATCTATCTATCTATCTATCTATCTATTCCTCTGTCTGCCTGCCTGTCTGGTTAGTGTTCCTTCCCTACTTTAGGGTATCAGCTCCTCAGTGTTGCCTTAGGGAACCATCTCTCCCACTTACAGTCATGATTTGGGTGGGACTCCCCTACTCTTTGGCTGGTGTCAGTGGACTGGGTCTGACTATTGAGAGTCCACACAACAGAATATTCTCAAGCCAAGTTCCTCACTTATAGGACATCTGTTGGAACAATGGACGAGTCCCCTTGGTGGGGTTGCCACCTGGCAGGGTGTGAACCCAAAGCTGTGTTTGCCTTTACATGAGGGCAGCCTGACGGAGAGTGAGCAGAACCACGGAGAGTGATATTTGGTAACAGTGAGACCCTGGATTTAACCTTATCTGAAGCCTGCGTATTTGTCATTTCTATTACTCTTCTTCTTTTTTATTTTTTAAAGATTTTATTTATTTGACAGAGAGAGAGAGAGAGAGAGAGAAAGAGCACAAGCAAGGGGGAGTGGCAGGCAGAGGCAGAGGGAGAGAGAGAAGCAGACTCCCCGCTGAGCAGGGAGCTGGATGTGGGACTCCATCCCAGGATCCTGGGGTCATGACCTGAGCCGAAGGCAGACACTTCACCGACTGAGCCACTCAGGTGCCCTGATGGTGGTGTTCTTAACTATAATATGGAAATCAGGACAGTGATTGGAATGAGACGAAGGCGTGAAACCCAGCATAGATCGTGTTGAGCTGTGGGTGCCGGCTGGGCCTTCTATCTGGCAGCTGGACATTTAGGACTGAAGCAGAGGAGAGAGACCATTTCTAAAACGAGAGGCAGGGATCCCTGGGTGGCGCAGCGGTTTGGCGCCTGCCTTTGGCCCAGGGTGCGATCCTGGAGACCCGGGATCGAATCCCACGTCAGGCTCCCAGTGCATGGAGCCTGCTTCTCCCTCTGCCTGTGTCTCTGCCTCTCTCTCTCTCTCTCTCTCTGTGACTATCATAAATAAATAAAAATTAAAAAAAAATAAACCCACCATTCCAAGTTTAAAAAAAAATAAATAAAATGAGAGGCAATAGTTGAAATAAGTCATGGTGAAATAACCAGGAGAGGTCTTAGGGGTGGGTGTCTAGGTCTGCTTGGGCTGCTGTAAGAAAATACCGTAGATGGAGTAGCTTCACAGAACTTTATTTTCTCACAGTTCTGAAGGTTGGAAGTTGAAGATCAGGGTGTTTGCACTGTCAGATTCCTGGTTTGCAGACAGCTGTTTTCTTGCTTTTTCTAGGTGTTCTGCGTGGAGAGACAGAGACAGAGAGAGAGGAGAGAGAAGGGAAGGGAGATATCTTTCTTTTAAGGACATTGTCCTGTCAGAGTAGGAATCCATCCTTATGACTTCATTTAACTGTATTGCTTCCTAAAAGCCCTAAATATAGTCATATTGGGTGTTAGAGCTTCCATGTAGTAATTTTGAGGGGATACAGTTCAGTCCATAGCATATGTATGTAAGAAAGAAAGATGGGGCATGGGTAGACCCAAGGAGAGGTCTCAGATTTAGGACTTGAGCAAAAAGAGGAATGAAGGTAATATCTTGTCTCCTTGCCTTTGTGTGTGGTTCTGACTTCCTGGGATCCATGACTCTATGTCAGTCACTTCTTTGAGACACTCCAGATGGCACCTCTTCCAGGCAGTCCTCTCTGCCTGTCCCTCACAGGCCCCTACAGTTGGGCTTCTTAATACCTATTTCAGTTTCCCACCACACTCACCACATTTTATTATCATTATATCTGTGAGTTTGCTTCTGTAACAGATTTGGCTAGGATTCCAAACCAAGGGTGCCTGGGTGGCTCAGTTGGTTAAGCGTCTGCCTTTGGCTTGAGTCTTGATCCCAGGATCCTGGAATCCAGCCCTCTGTTGGGCTCCCTGCTCAGTGGGGAGTCTGCTTCTTCTCCCTCTCCCTCTGCTGCTGCTTCTGTGCTCTCTCTCTTACTCACTCTCTTAAATAAATAAATAAAATCATTAAAAACAAGTAGGATTTGAAACCACTTCTTCCTGTCCCTAGAACCCATGCTTATCCCATTATGCTTTGCTGTGATGATTTCTAGCCCTAATGTAGTATAAGACAGTTGAGAACCGAAAATGAAATGGTCAATATGAAATTACCATGTAAGTTATAAATTAATATGTGAGTATAAACTGAAATTACTGTTGTAAGCCTGTAGTTGACTATATGTTTGTCTGTGGTTAAGGTGGCATCATTGCAAATGTATATAATGTTTGTGCATGTGTTTGTTAATATGTAATAAATTATGTGTATATATAAATATGTAATTGCATTAGTGTTTTATGTGTTTGGAATTATTCTGAATGTCTTCATGCATGATATATATATATGGTATGTACCATATGTGTATGATACCTATGACGTGTATGATATGTGCGATATGTGTACACAAGTGTGATGTGTGTGTATGTATTTCAGTACTTAGGAAACAATGAATTTTCTAGCTTTTAAAATGCTCTCTGTTAAACAAGAACTTAGGCCAAAAAAGAAATGTATGTGGTATGTCCTGGTATCAGAACATTGTGAGTACGCACATTCATAATCTTGGATGTTGATATTATAATAGTGATTAATTGTTACATTGAGTTGGTGGTTTTTAGCTTCTTAAAATATGGTCATGAACACTATTCTGTTCATTCTTACCACAACCCCATGAGGGTATCTGATTTCTGTGTTGGGAGAAGCACAGGCTTTGACTGTTGGCAAACTCAGGCTTCCATTCTGGCTCCTGCCAACTTATTAGCTTTGCTGTCTTTCTTTCTTTCTTTCTTTCTTTCTTTCTTTCTTTCTTTCTTTCTTTCTTTCTTTCTTTCTTTCTTTCTTTCTTTTCTTTCTTTCTTTCTTTCCTTTCTTTTTTTAAGATTTATTTATTTACTTATTTGAGAGAGAACACGAGTGAGTGAGCGAGCACAGGGTTGCAGAGGGGCAGAGGAAGAGAGAAACCTAAACGACTCTGCACTCAGTGTAGACCTGGGCTCAATCTCATGACTCCAAGGTCATGAGCCAAGCTGAAAGCAAAGGTTGGGTGCCCACCACCCAGGTGCCCCTAGCTTTGCTATCTTGAGTGCATTCTGGTAGTTATACTATTTCATGCCTTCTGTGTTGAGGTTATTTTACATATTACTGTTTCTAAACTTCATGGGAACTCTGGAATCCTTACCAGGATTCTTATTCTCCTTTACAGATGAGAACACTGCAACTCAAAGAAGTTATATAGTGCATTGTGGTCAGGGAACACATTTTGTGTGACTTAAACCCTTTTAAACATTTTGTGTTATTTTATGGCCCAGGATTATAACCTGTTGTGGTGAATGTTGGGAAAGAAGATGTATTATCCTGCTACTGGGTGGTGTGTTCTGTAAATGTCAATTGAGTCCAGTTGGTTGGTAGCGTTTTTTGCATCTCCTGTATCCTTCTTGTTTTATCAACTACTGAGGCATGGATATTGGAATCTTAGAATATAATTGCTGACTTTTCTATTTCTCTTTTTGGCTCAATCAGCTTTGACTTTGCAGAGTTTTTAGTTGCAAATGGTGGGAGAGATGTGTTCTGCTTACTACACAGTGGCTGGCACTGGAAGTTTTCACTGGTCTGTGTCTTCTGTTAGATACAAAGTTCATGAGGCAGAGGCTGTAGGTCATACATCAGTGTTCTTTTCACAAGGTGAACTGAGCAGCTGTGTTTAAGGAGGTGGGCAGATGTGGGCAGAGATCTTCACCTGCTCTCATGAACTCATTTTCTGATGAGAAGATGAACACTTGATTGCCCTATGTGGACATAAGTGCAGTTTATATGGATGAAAATAGCACAAAATACACAAATTTTTGGTCACTTTTAGGGATAACATTTGAGGTTTCATTCACAGAGTCCATGGAAACAGAATTGTCAGATATTTTACTTAACATTAGCCAATAATTTGGTACTGAATAGATTATAAAAGAATACAACTTTATAGGAAGATTCGTGTTTTCAGAACCTCCACTCCTGTGATTGTGTCCCAGGCACTGACTGCTCTTGAGTGACATTAATCAATGAGAGCTCAGGACCTCCCTGCTCACGTGCTGGCCACATGTCCACCAGGATAGGTCTCCGCCATTCTCTGCATTCACATCTAAACCTGTTCATGTGGCACATCACCAGCAACAAGGAAACAATGCAGAGTGTTGTGATTGTCTTAGTCTGCGTGGGCCACCATAACAAAGTACACAGCCTGGGTGGCTTACACAACAGAAATTGATTTTCTCATAGTTCTTAAGGCTGGAAGTCCAAGATCAAGGTGTTGGCAGGATTGATTTCTCCTGAGGCTCCTTTCCTTGGCCTATAGATGGCTGTCTTCTCCCTGTGTCCTCACATGGTCTTTTCCTCTGTGTGAGCACCCCCCCTGGTATCTCTCTCTTTGTGTCCAAGTCTCTTCTTCTTTTTTTTTTTTTTTTAAAGATTTTATTTATTATTCAAGGGAAAGAGGGCGTACAAACATAATTGGGGGAGGGGGAGAGGGAGAAGCCCCTCATGCGGGGCTCAATCCTGGGACCCATAGATCATGACCTGAGCTGAAGGCAGATGCTTCCCTGACTGAGCCACCCCAGATGCCTCTTCTTCTTTTTTTTTTTTTCATTTTTTTAAGATTTTATTTATTCATTCATGACAGAGAGAGAGAGAGAGGGGGAGAGAGAGAGAGAGAGAGATTGGCAGAAGGAGAATCAGGCTCCAGGCAGGGAGCCCAATGTGGGACTCGATCCTGGGACTCCAGGCTCACACCCTGGGCCGAAGGCAGGCGCTAAACCACTGAGCCACCCAGGGATCCCTGCCTCTTCTTCTTATAAGGACACCAGTTGGATTGGATTTGGGTCACACTGACACACGCATTTTAACTTGTTTAAAGGCCCTACTTCCAAATTAGTGATATTCTGAGGTCCTAGGGGTGAGGGGTTCAATGCATGAATATGGGGCAAGGGCACAACTCAGTCCCTACCAGTGACTGATTTTAGAAAATGAACCAATAATAGGGTTATCCCAGTGACAACAGGAGTCAAAAGAAGGACAGAAAACTCACTGAATGTATGAAGAGGAACTTTAAAAAGAGGTGACTTACTTATGGGTGCTTTCTGCCTTGGACAGCATTAACTCTAGAACTGTCTCTAATCAGTAAATGTTTGTTGAATGTGGTATTCTTCAAGGTTTAGTTAGTTTTGAGCCACCTTTAAGATTTTTGCCATATCCTTATAAAGCCTGTGGTATTACTTAATTGACTATTTTTATTTCAGTTGACTCTCTTGCATGAATAAATTTGAACACAGAATTTTTGTATCACTACCACAAATGGAAAATCAGTATTGTGTACCCTATATAGATGACAAGGAGAAAATATATATGCATGATGTAAAACATGATTAACTGCTCTCTTTAAAATATGTACCTGGTCATGCCCTTGGGGAAAGGCTGATTGGATGAATAGTTGGGGGAAGGATGGATGGATGGATGGATGGATGGATGGATGGGTGGGTGGATGGATGGATGGATGAAAAGAAACAAACTGTTTTTGTCTGTTTGTTGAGTCAATTACCAAGCATCTGGTCCATGATGGACAATGAGCTGTCTTGTGTCACAGTGATGGTGGAACAGAAGAGGTCTAGGCCCTCATGGTGCTTTGATACTAGCAGCTCACATGAAGGACTGGAACCAACCTTGACCCCATAGCGGGTTTGGACGGGGCCAAAGCTAGATAGAAGGACAGCTTGAAAGGGTGTATAGTGGGGATGCCGGTGGAGATCCAGGCCAACTGCCAGCTGCTGGGGACTGCCTCCCTGTGGCAGCATCCTGGGTTTTCCTCCCCGTCAGCTTGACCTCGGCTGGGATGGGTAGTGTCAGCTGCTTCCTGTGATGTGTTTGGAACCATCTCTTAGTAATGTAACTGTCTGTTCCAAACATTTTTGCTTAGCATTTAGGGGGAGCCCGACCTTTTTCCACCCAAAGCCATCACTTCTAGCCTCTGTGTGTGCTCTTAGCCAGAATAAATCCCCCCGGAGTCAGGGGCAATAGATCATGGGCTCTATCATTTACGGCCTATAAATTAAAGGGTGGCTGGCAAATCTGGCTTCTGTGCCTGGCTGCTCACTCCTTAGATACACAGTGTCACTCTTTTATCAGGGGATAGTGAGGGCAGGCTGTTTGGTCTCCTTCTGAGCCCCCTGAAAGACAGTATTTACAGGCTATGGAAATACCTTCACCGCATGTTTATTTCTTTGAGACATTCTGCCCCAAACTCATTGGCTCCTTGTCCCTGCCTCTGTCCCGAGCTGTCTGGGCATTTAATGGCTTGGGTGGTACACTCTCCACATTTTCAAGGCTTCTCAGTGGTAGCAGAATATGCTTTTAAAGACTCCACCACACCCAGAGTGTTTGGGGTTTCATAATGGCAAAGAGTGGCTGTCTTCAGTGCTCTGAGGTTGCATTCCTGAGACAGGGCGTTCCTCACTTTCCACTGAGGCCACAAAGCTCCATTGACGGCTGGGACCATCTCATCCCTGCTCCTCGAGAGACTTGGCGCCACTCTTGGGGCTCCTACCTCTCCACTTCACCTACAAGAACAGATGTACCACTGTGGAATCTTAGATCTCAGGATGAGCATTGGCTTTATGGGGAGATTGTTCTCGGAGACATCTCTGCCAGGTTCAGATTTTGGAGAATAGTGCTGTCTCCATATTTGGAACTAAAGTGGAATCATGTATGCAGTCCTAATTTGCCTTGGTTGGGCCCAAAGATGGCTCATGATGATGTTGGGAGGGATGTGGGGGAGTGCGAGGGAGTGAGCCTATTGGCATCATGGGAGGGCAGAGTGGAAGGGGTGTTAGGGATCATCTGATGCAACACTTTACCAAATGCAGGACCCCCTGCCCCCGACATCCAGCCGCAGTCTGAGCATGTGGGACCCCCCCTGGTCGCCAGCCTTGGTGGGCGTCTTCTGTCAACTGGAACCTGCCATCCTCCTCCATGCCTTCCCCCTGCACCAAGCTCTCAGGACCCCTGCTGTCCCAAGTCAGGAGAGCTTTAAAAAAACTCCAGGTGAAGTGCATGAAATTCAGCTTTGGGTCCCATTTGGGCTCTTCCTCTTATCTCCCATTTTTGCCCAGTCACTGGGACAAAAGTCTCCTGACCCCAGCCACCCACCCACCCCTCTTTTATTCTCTGTACCAAGTCCTTGTTTTCCTGAGGTAGATACTTCTGAGCCCTGCCTTGCCCTAGTGAGATCTTCTCCTTGGAGCCTGGGGCCTGGTCTCTGAGCCCCAGGCCACGATTGAGGTCTTGCTGGCTGAAGACGGTGCTCCTAGAACTTCAGAGTATAGGCTGCTCCTGGTTTCTGGCTGCTGTGTTCTGTCTTCCATGGCTGGTGGTCATGCTGAACTAGCACTCATCATTAGTGAAGGCACCCTGCCCCAGAGTCAGCCTGCTGGGCTGCATGCTTTCCCAGGACTTGTAGCTCAGCCTGGGCACAAAAGGTTCGACTTCAAACCCTGGACCCCTGAACCATCTGTATCATCCAGCTGCAGCTAATCTGGTTGTTCTTAAGCACTTACTAAAAAATGAGAATCAGTCTCCTGAGGTGGGAAATTTAGTTAATGATAAAATGTGCTGTGTATTAAATACATACTATAGGCCACTTTGCTATGCATTTTACATGCATCAGATCTCCAAAGCCTGTGAGGTAGGTGGTATTTATTATTATTATTACTATTATTATTATTATTATTATTATTATTATTATTGCCTTCAGAGCACAGGCACTATGGCTAGAGCACCTAGATTGAAATCCCAACTCTGATTGAGTCCCGGGGATAAGCTGCTTAGTCATTTTGTGGCTCAATTTTCTAATCCATGAGGAAGGGCTAGTCCTGCCCAACTTAAATGGTTATTTTGCCTCTAAAGCATTTAGAACAGTGGCTACCCTGGCTGGAGATGTTGAGTCACTTGTCCAGCAATACACAGTAAGTGGTAAAGATGGGATTTGCAAGAAGGTCCTCTGGCCCAAGACCTGGCTCTTTCCCTGCCCATCACTGCCTCCCTCCTTCCAACACCTTGGAATCTGGGAGATTACCTGGCTGATGCCTTAGGTGGCAGTTCTTTGCAACAGTCAAAGGCCTTGTTCTCATTGATTTTGAACTAGTCACCTTTCATGACCGTGTTATTCACCTGCTTGTGCAAAGAAAAAAGAAAGAAAAAAAAAAAAAAAGAAAGAAAAAAGCATTGTCTCGGTTAAGAGAATGGAATTGGCTTTGGCAACGACTTGCATCTCAGATCTGGCTCAGCCGCTTCCCAGCTGGGTGATCCTGGGAAAGTCAGCACATCTCTCCCCCTGTCCTTTTCCTCCTCTGTACAAGAAAGTGAATGACATTTGCCTCACAAGGATGCAGCCGATTCCTTTCAATGACCTGAATCAGAGTAGCTGTGAAAGTACCTTGTAAACCTCTTTACACTCCCCTTTCCTCATCTGGGAAGTGGGATGGTCAGAGGTGTCATGCACATCGCATGGTGCAGAGTGACTGCTCAGTAGATATTAGCTGTCATCGTCATGGTGCTTACGAAGTCCTGTGTAAACGTAAACAAGATCTTGGTTGTTTTTCTCTGCTGAAAGGTTTCACCTAAGCCATCCCTAAGAAACCCTCCCCCTCCTGGACAAATGCTTGAATTTGCAAGATTGTTGCCCAGCGTTAATGTTAGCGCACAGAGTATGGCTGTGAAGCAGATTTTTCCTTGGCCTACAGATAACTAGTCTCCAGGGAGCCTCAAACCTGTGACCCTGGCTTCATTAGCCATGTGAACCGGCTGGCCCAGTCTGCCCTTGGTAATAATTCCTGCCAGGTCACAAAGAATATTTTACCCCATGAGCCTTGGGTTAATACCAACCTTTGACCCTATTCACTTAAAAGGTAATAAGCAACAGAAGCATTCATTCATTTATCCAGCAAACATTTATCAAAGGACATTCTTGAGTTTCTTAGTTCATCGTGACTCAGTGTGCCTGCTGCTGACTCTTTGAGGCTGTGCATTCTTGCCAAGATAAGAACAAAGTCAGGTATCTGAGTTTCCTTGTATTTGGGCCATTCATCACCTTTTCTTTTCTCTCCACACCCAATTGAGTCAGGAACTCACATTAAAAGGGCTTTGAGCTGATGACTCTGAGAAAGCCCAGGACCCAGATTCCCTTTCCTTTATGATCCCATTAGCAGGCTGATGGGTGACGGCCCTACGAGGGAGCAGAGCACAAGAAAGCCCCACTGACAAATGCAGAACACATGTTCGCTGTCGTGAGGATGTGGCACTTCCTTTACACGTGCAGGTCGACTGAATTCAGTTTAGTCCAGCAAGTTTTGGGTAAGTGCCCGATTGCTCATTTATTCCATGATTTATTCATTCCTTCATCAAACATTTTTAAAGTGTTGTATACAAGCACGGCACTGTCCTGCACACTGGGCTAGAAACAAAAGCAATCTATAATGCCCACCCTGCCTGCATTCTAATGGGAGATACGATTTGCATTTGCAAAACACTCAGAGAAGAATTGTGCACATAAGGGAGAAGAAAAAAGATATTTATTTCCTTTATCATTCATGTGTTAGTTCATGAACAAATCCTTATTAATTACCAACTGTGGGTCATGCAGTGTGCTAGATGCTGGCACCCAGAGATAAGCAACAAAGGTAACTGTTTCTACCAACAGGGCAATGTGGAAGGCCGCCCTGGACTAGGTGGTGAAGGAGCACCAGCTGTAAGCTGGGGTCTCAGACACAAGGGAGAGATCGCAGGGCCAAACGTGGGGAAACGGCCTTCTAGATGGAGGGAACGGTATTTGCCAAGCCTATTGTGGAAAAGAGATGGACATTCGTGGAGATATTTAGAAAACAGGGTACCAGATCGGAGCGTCACGGTGGAAGGGAGATGAGATTGGAGAGCTACAGAGGGACCAGATAGTGCAGGAGTTTGGATCAGTTGATATTCCTCTCTCCTTCCTTCCTTCCTTCTCTCTCTCCCTCCCCCCTCCTCCCTTCCTAGTGTTTGAAGCTGGGCATCATCCTAGTTCTGTCTGTCGTGTGTCTCTGCCGTGTCAGGTTTGGTGCCGAGGACTTTCCTATCAAAACAAATACCGTGGGGCACCTGGGTGGCTCAGTGGTTGAGCATCTGCCTTCAGCTCAGGTCATGGTCCCAGGGTCCTGGGATCGAGTGTTACATTGGGCTCCCTTTGGGGCCTCTGCTTCTCCCTCTCTGCCTATGTCTCTGTCTCTCTCTGTGTGTCTCATGAATAAATAAGTAAAATCTTTAAAACAAAACAACAAATTCCATGAACTTAGAAACTCTCTCAGTGCTATTTATTCCCTTTCCGGGAGCATCAGCAAGCCAAATGTAACCAGTTGCCCCCCTGTGTGGGATAGAAAGACCTACTTCTTGAGTGTCTGGAGGGGGAGTTTGGTGAGAGCTGGAGATGGAAGCCCTGTGGATGGTGTAAGACTTGCGTGAGGTCTTCTTGGATTTGGTGGATGGAGAGAGCATCCTGGGCAGGCAGGACAGGAGAAGCAGAGTGACAGGGAAACGTGAGGAAAATCCTTCCTCCCAACCTCCATCCCCCTTTCTTGTCTCTGTACATTGTTTCCTTGTTTGTTCTATGTAACACCCCTATGGAGCAGATGTGATTATCCCTATTTTCAGATGGGGATGTTGAGGCCCAAAAAAGTGATTAGCCAAGGACACTCAGCTAGCTGGTGAGAGAACTGGGGAGGGGTTTGTGTTAGACGAGAAATTTCAGCCATTTTTGTCTACTGTTGGTGAAGGATGGCATTCCACATTTCCATTTGGCAATGCTTGGATAAGGCTAAGAGTAGGCCATGTGATGGGGGTAACCCACCTGTCTGCACTGCCAGTGCCAAGTGGCTGGTCCCATCCAGTGCCCTCCCACTGCTGTTCTTCTGGCATCTGTCACCAGCACCTGTAAGGCACCTGCTCTGGTTAGGACTGGAATTGCCTGGGGCTCTGAGGCCTGGTGAGTATGGGAATGTTGTCTTGGCCATTTTTCCCATTCTAGGCTCAAGGAGGTTACTCTGAGGCTGGGCTTAGCAGGATTGCTTTGCTTTCTCTTGCTTCTCATCCCTGAGCTCCCCAGGGAGACAGGGCCTCACCTGCCGTGGTCTTGTAGGACCTCCTTGCTAAGGAGGCTGGCTCCCAGAAGGAACCAATATGCCCTCTTTATTCAGGCCTAACTAGCTAACCTCGCCTGGGTCTGTGGTGCTCTGGGCACTTTGGGAGCTGTTGATGCTCCAGCCAGGGCCCTACTCAGGCTTCAGGTATTGTTCCCTTGGCTGAGACCTTTGGTCCTGTCTAGGCAGAGCTGGCTTCATGGGCATGGGACCTGTGCAAGTGCACAAAGTCCATGCTCAGAGAGGCCCCATGCAGGGTTTAATGCTGTGTTGCCACAGTCTCGAAATTCTTACTAGTTTATTGTTGAACTTGTACTTTTAAAGTGGATCTAATGAGACAGGGGAACATCACAGTGTGCATATCCATGGTGCATGAGGGTTTACATGTAGTGTGTGTGGTGCCCAGGAGCACTGAAGTCTGCTGGACGTGCCATGTGGGAAGTCAGCATGACTCAGAGTGAGGAAGGTGGGCATGTTGTATCTACACTTAAATGAGTGGAGGTGCCGATAGCCTCAAGAAGCCATGCTTCCTGTTTGAGCCAGAACTTGTGTTGAGCACAGAAAGAAGGTGATGATGTTCTAGAAGCATGAACCACGGAGGAATCCAACCCCCTCATATCCATTGTTGTGTTACTTCCTGGTGTTCATCCGCCACTTGTGCCAAAAGTGATGGCATAGAAGAGAAGGTGAAGATCGACTGTCCATAGTTCACTTCCTTTATGTCCGTCATTGTCATCAGTGGGCCAAAGGTAGAGTGTTGGTAGAATGTGTGTGTGTGTCAAGAAGTCAGATAAAAATAGTTGACTTAGGTTTGTGCTGTTTCCAATCTTCTGGCAAGAATGGGATACCAGCAACCAAATTTGAATTGTGTAATTTCAGTGATTCTTCATGAGTTAAGTGTTATATTTGCATTTAAAATTGGCATTGCACAATATAGAGATTAGTAGTTCATGCTAATTAAGGTTTCAAATTTTTTTTCCATAGAATGATAAGAAGGTAAAGAAATAAGAAAACACCATGACTAATTGAAAGAGAGGAAAAAGCTTTATATTTTAGTTTCTGTAAGGACACTTTTTTCTTCTTTTTTGAACAAAGGGCCCTATATTTCTATTTTGCACAGGGTGCCTCCAGTTACAAAGCTATCCCTGCATTCAGTGCTTATTTGATCAAATATTTTTGCAGTGTGTAACCTGAACAGCCACATTTTTTCTGTGCTGAGAAGCCAGCATAGCTTGCCTCTGTTATTAGCCATTCTCTGATCATGAAACCCTTCCAGGTACTAGGCATCCAGAGATGAATCCAGAGCCCCTACTCTTCTGAGAGATTACAGTTTAGTGAGGGGAGCACAGAGCAGAGGCATTACTTCGTCTTTCCTGCTCTGTGTCCCAGAACCGAGTACGTCACCTGGTACATAGTGGGTGCTCCGTAAATGTTTGCTGAATGAACAAATGAGCATGAGAGCATCTTACTAACTGCTGAATCCAATGGCAATGGGCTGGAGCAGTTATCATTAACCGGAGGGGGGGTAAGTGTGGGTGCTAGAGATATTGCAGCTTTCCAAAGGTCAGTCATGGCAGGGCAGTGCAGACTATCCTCTGTCCTTGGAGTTTTGACCGATTCTTCCTCCATGCACTTTTTTGGGGCTGTTGTATGGTGTCCTGTTTCTGTCTGTCCAGATGAGGTTTCTATCCTGGGATGAAGGGTAGACAGGCTCCAGGAAGCTAAGTTCATGAATTTAAAGGATTTTCTTTATTCTGAGATCGTAGTCTTGTTAAAGTGTACTTTTGGGGGGAGGCAGTGGCAAGCGTGCCCCTGAAAATAACAGTGATTGCTGATATCACTTTTCTGTGTGGCAGCCAATGTTCTAAATACATTACATATACTAACTTGTTCCATCTTCAGTGACCCTATGAGTAGATGCTGTTATAGAAGAGGAAACAGTGCAGAGAGGTAAACAGCTTTGGCCTGTGTCTTTAGGAGAAGGGGCATCTCAAGAGTGGGCAGAGAGTCTAGGTAGGGGAAGCAATAAAAGTACTTGGCTTAGCTGCCAGGGCAGGGTGGGCTTCTCCCGGGCTGAGGAGTGGAGAGGGAGTCTACAGGCTCCAGAGCAGTGCAGATCCCACAGCACAGCAGGGAGGCAGCAGGCCCCACAGGTTGTTATGGGAGCTGCCACTCCAGGCAGCTGGCAAGGCATTCCCACGGCTGAAGCCTGGACCGGGAGCAGCAGAGAGATGTCCAGCCTGGAGCACTTGGGGACAGGGACGAGGGCATCTTTGCAGGCCCCTGAGTGGACAGGGGATAATGAGCGAGGCTGCCTCCCCCACCCCGAGTGCTAAGATCTTCAGAACCTTACAGTGACCCTAGCAGGGGGACATTCCCAATGACTAAGTGGGCAGAACTGGGGGTTCATGTGGAAGTTGTTTGTTCATAGTGCCTTGTTTATGTGATGCCAGAAGGAAGGAGGAAAGAAAGAAGAAAGGAAGGAGGAAGGACAGGAGGAAGGGAAGAAGGAGGGAGGGGGGAGGCAGGCAAGGGAAGAGGGAGAGGAATGCCAGCCCAGCGTCCCCAGTGGCTCTCCCCTTTCTCCCCGTTCCCACATTTCCCTCAAGGCAGGCGGTGGCCTCAGCTGTTTTGCTGCACGCGTGAGTGAGAACAGGGCTGTGTGCATTTGGTCATGGGGAGCAAGGAGACCATTAGCTGCAGTGATTTATTGCAGGTCAGAGCGCTGTACTTTTGCGCCTATCACAGAAGCCCTTGAAGCCTCATGATGAATTGGAAGCCAGGTACGGAAAGGAGAGGTGCTCACGCCTGGGAATGGCGCGGTGCTGGGGACAGAGCACAGGCCTGGGGCCCAGGGCGAGGCCGATGTCATCATGGCTGTAGACTGTGGGCCGACATCTCAGGGCAGATCGCTTCTCTCTGGACCCTGTTTCCCTACCTGTAAAGTGGGGCTGAGCGAGATGATTTTCTGCCGTGGTGGTGTGGTGGGGGGTCAGTTCTTTCTTGTGCTTACTTTGTTCTGTGCTCATCAGCAGTAAAAGCAGTACCCTCGTGTCCTACTGCACCTGTTCGTGTCTCTTTGAGGGACCAGCGATGGCGAGTCACAATGTCCATGTGACCTTCCTCACTTCCTTTAACCTCCTAGGTCCTCACCTTCGAAGTGTGTTCTTGAGCTGTGACGACACTGGCCTCGTGTCCTGTTCTGGCTCCTTGCCTCTGTCCTCCCGACAGCCAAATTCACTTCCCTCCATTCTTCTGTGTGTCTCTGAGAAATGGATGAGACCGTCTGTATCATGTTGGGGTGTTAAAACCTACCTTCCATAATGGAGTTAGGCAGTAGACACAGACACAGATTCGTCATGAGAGGGATTTCTCCACACAGCCACTACTCCCCTATCTGCCTTGGGCATTACTGACGTAAAACATGAGTGATATGTTCAACACAGCTCTCTGATGGAGCGGAATGCACAATTCACATACAACTCTAAGGGAGACAGGAAACGTCCAAGGAATGTTCTCCCTCGAGGAGGCTAATTTGGGTTCCCGTGTCAGAATTCCTCGATTACCTATCCACGTTCTCCTGCCATTTGGCCTACTTCCTTTGCAAACTCTGAAAAGCACTTAATTGCTCTGTTTCTCCTTCCTGCCAGACCACATATTTTTGTGATGCCTGAGAACTTCTGGAGGCCTTCGGGGCTCTCTCCCCTGCCTTGCTGGGTAAGCAGTGTGCTCAGGTGAAGTTCTTTGGGGTCAAGGCTGGACCAGGAGAGGTGGGGGTGAGCTTAGGAAAAGACAGCCTAGAGAAGAGAGACCTGAGTCAAGTGAGGGAAGACGGGGAGCTGAGGAGAGGAGTCCAGAAAGCAAAAATTAGTGGAATCCATCAGGCAAGACTGATTTCAGAGAAGGGTCCTCCTGCAGGCAGGTTTTCTCAGCGACATGTCTCCTGAGGTTCAAAACCTGAACCAGTACCTGCTGGCAGAACTGTGGGGCTGTCGAAATGAAGATGGTGGGAGCTGGCCCGGATGTCAGGGCAGAAGCCTGCAGGTCTGAGAGCAGGGATGCCGGCACCACATGCCAGTGCTGGGCTGAAAAAGAAGGGCTTTGAGGCGGCAGCCTAGAAATGAAGTAACCTTTCAAAGTGTAGTCTGGGATGATCTTCTTAAAACCCCACACCCCGCGGATACCTGTTAACCGTGCAAGCATCCTTCTGTCTGGACCTATGAGATCCACGACCCTTATGTGCACTAAGGGTTTAGAACCAAGGGGAGCTTGGGAGGAGCCACACAAAAGAAGTCTCTTCAGGGCTGTGAGAGAAAGGCCCAGAGCAGGACCGGACTTGGACCCAAGCAGAGCCGCAGTGGAGGAGTTGCTTTTGGGCCTGCAGCAGGCTGGGTCGGCCCCAGAGGAACTCTCTGGCCATGTCATGTAGCACGGGGAAAAGCATGCAGCCTGCCACACACCGGGGGCTCCAGACATGTGCGATCCTCCGCGTGGGTGCAGGGACTACCGATGTTTGTGTCCTGGCCTGACCTGCAGCTCTGCCCAGGGGTCCTGGGGTGCTTCTGCGGTCACCCTCCAGCCCAGGGCCACTTTCCCTCAGCAGCTGCCCGGCATCCGTTGCCACCCCTGCCCCACACTTGTGCAGACCGGCAGTGCCCGTGCTGTGCAGACGTCCCTGGCCTGCTTCCAAGACCCTGTGGTAGATAGGCCTCCTCTTGAAGGACGGTGCTGCGCAGAGAGGTGATCTTATCCTGCCCCCCAGCTGGGCCCAGCTGTTCCTCGCTTGGGAAGGACCCTTCGCTTCCACGTCTCCATTTGTTCTGGGATAAAATGCAACGCTTGCTTCAAGGTTTCTAGACCACCCAGAACTTCAGGCCCGTTGGAAGAGGCCCTGGAAATGTTCTTGGCTCTGGACCTATCATGCGGAGGGGAAGCAAGGGCCAGTGGCAGTGGTAGGGCAGTGTCTGGGAAGAGCATGGGCCTTGGACCGGAGGTTAGATTCCTGGTCTGACTGGCAGTTAGTTACCTTGGATCCGTTGACCCCTGGGCATCAGCCCCTTGTCTGCATTACGGGGATGACATAACCATCTCTTCAGGTTCTCGTGAGGACGAAGTGAAAGCATATGTGTGTGCACGCAGGATCTTAGCTCTGAGAACGATGGCAGGGTGCGGTTCATTGCCGGATGAAAGCCACACTGTTGGATGACCGTGTGTGCGGAGTCTGGGGGAAAGGCTGTAGGGAGCTCTGCCTCTCAGCCTGCCGTGGCCATCTGTGAGCCCCTTGTCCCTGATGCCCCACCTTCACTCTCTGTCACAGCGCCGCCCAGCCCATCTCTGTCTCATTGCCCGCCCAGAATTCACCTTGGTTTGTGGAGTTCCGTCTAGCTCTCCTTTGATAGTGTGTAGAGTGGAATGAATGCCTTGGCTCTTGTCAATCCCTCTGCAGCTAGAGGTGGGGGTAGTGATGGAGCTGGGTGGGGAGCGGGGGCCTTTCTCTTGTCTAAGAGCCAAACATCTACAAGGCAAACTTTCTCCTTTGCTAATATTGACCACTGACCACCTTTTGCTGAAAAATTCCCTTATGTCACTTTTTTAACAGCTGCATTTTCTTCTTACTGGAATGTCCTCCAAGGAAAAGACTGGAGGGGTGGAACACCCCCAGCCCCTGCCCCACTGTCTTGTAGTGCAGCCTCTAGTGCAGTGTGGGCAATCAGCGTGTGCTAGCCATTGTTGTAATGGGTGGAAATGATAGATGCAGTGGGATTTTCCACGGGCATGCACATGTTCTGACCTTCTTTCTTTGACATTCCAGAATAGAGTGAGGTGATGGTGAATTGGTGGACTGATGGCAATGTAACCTAGAGCAGAGGACAGTCTGTCAGCCAAGGGGTCTCAGACTTAGGAGCAGGGGTGGGGAACATGGCTGGGTGGAGCTCAGGTTATCAGCAGGCCTTGGTCACAGAAACCAAAATATTATCTCTGGCGAGCACATGGTATCTCCGTCAGTCCCAGCCTCCGACAGCAGAGGAGTCAAGTACTTAGAAATGGATGGTGGCCTGCGCACAAGTGAACGCCTTTAATCAAAGCGCAGAAAAGCTAGAACCTTTAGATAATCAGCAGTTTGGGGGCAGAGGGATGGTCACTGTATTTTTCATACAAAGAGTGATACAGCTGTTGAGTGTCTGTCTACCTTGTGGTTTTATAGCCAACACTTGAAATAATGACATTTATCTTTATTTGAGAGATGGGACAATGAGGCTCAGAGAGGTTAAGTAAAATATCCAAAGACACACAGTAATGTATAGAGGCAGGATTCGAACTCCAAACCCAGTGCTCTTTCAGCTTTATTATGCTGTCTTTCGTGAGAGATATGTTGTAAGGAAACACACTTTTGTTTTTATTAAAATCTGTATTAGTTTTCTGTTGTTGCTGTGAAAAATTGCTGTCAACTTAGTGGTCGATAACAGCATAATTTATTCTCGTGCAGTTTTTGGAGGCCCAAAGTCCATGATGAATTAAAAAAAAATTTTTTTTTAAAGATTTTATTTATTTGAGATAGCGGAAGTGAGAGAGTGAGGATGAGCAGGGTGGAGGGGCAGAGGGGGAGGGAGAAGCAGACTCCCCGCTGAACAAGGAGCCCGATGTGGGGCTGGAGCCTAGGACCCTGGGATCCTGACCTGAGCTGAAAGCAAATGATTAACTGACTGAGCCACCCAGGTGCCCCCAAAATGAGTCTTAATTGGCTAAAATCATGGTGTCATCAGGTCTTCATTGCTTCTGGAAGCTTCCTTGCCTTTTCCAGCTTCTGGAGCTATCGACATTCCTTGATTCATGGCCAACAGGTCACATCACATCACCTTCCTCCCTCCCTCCATCATCAGTATCACCTTCTGTCTTTGACTCTGATCCTTCTGTCTCCCTTTTATAGAGACCATGTGATTGCACTGGGCCCGCCTGTTAATCCCAGATCACCTCTTCCTCCCAGAATCCCTAACTTAGTCATGTCTTCAAGTCTCTTTTGCCATATAAAGTTCCAGGTGCCAGGGTTGGGGACATGGATATCTTTGGGACCATTATTCTGCTTGCCACAATACTCAAGTAAGGTTTTAAGTCCATGTGCTCTCAGGGTAATCTCTTCCCCTTTTAACAGCCATACTCTGTACTGTTCAGTACAGTTACTGTGTGAGGATGAAGACCCTTAGGACCTGCCACATGGTAGTAATTGCTCACATTCATTAAATGTTTATCATGAATCTGGCACAGTGTTAAACTTACTTAATACCAGCTATATAAAGTTGGTGCTAGTATTAGCTGTATTTTTCAGGAAAGGAAAATAATGACACAGAGAGGTTAAGGAGTCTGCCCCAGGTCACTCAGGTAGGAAGTGGCTGATGGGAACCCCGCTGCCTGGTCCTAGATCCTGCACCCCTCTCCATGAAGCTGCCTACCATGGCTGTGAGCTCCCGGAGGACGAGCCTGAACCCAGATCATGGGCTGTTGTTTTCTCCCTCGGGGTCCGTATGGTGCCTGACCACAGCAGGCACTAAATAAATATACAGTATTAATGAAAGCACAAAACCCCAGACACCAATGATTCGGTAGTTTCTCATGAGTGGAATCATTAAGCGAGAGCAGAGATAGAAGAGGGATTAGGTATTTTTTTGCAATTTTGCTTACCTCATCAAACCTTTTCTTTTATGCCAGAAATTTTTATTACTTCAGTATTGTGCTTAACAGATTACCTAGGATGGGGATCCCCTGAGGCTGTCATGGTCATGACTCATGGGTGTGCAGTACAGGTTTGAGACCTGGCCCTTCAGATGGTGGGTAGGGAGGGTCCCCCAATCTCCTCTCTCTCTCTTCCCTGCCTTTGCCAACTGCTTGCCTGGTGATGCCACTTCTGTCCTGCCCTCCTCCCTTGCTGGAGGCAGCTGTCAGGCCCACATCTGTTTACTTGGCTGCAGTCCCGGACCAAGAATCATATTAGTTTCAGTGCTAATATGAAATCAACCCCGGGAATTCAGGGCCCTAAGCTCACTCTCTGGGAACTCTCAGCATCATATACTCTGGGGCTCTCAGCAGGTGAGCTAGGAGAGGAGAGAGAATAAAACACATCCCATCTTCGAGCTACAATCAGAGGCTCAAATGTGGTAGTGCTGCAGGGCTTGATCTTGTGTGTGAGTAGGTGGGTAGTCTCATATGTGGGGGTCATGAGGAGGGTAAGGAAAAATCTCTCACTCCATATAACTTCTCCCAGTGTGGCCTGGGGGGAGCCCTTGTTTCCATGATAGGCTTTACCTGGCTGGGCTTATTTATTTATATCATGAAGATTCTCTCTGGGAAGATACAAAGCTTGAGGATGCTAATTAACCATATCCTTGGTTTTTTTTTTTTTTTTTTTTGACTCTGTGTCCACTGCTTACAAAAGAGTAGAGAGAGGACAGGGAGTTGGAGGCAAAAGAAATCAACTTAATTACCATTAACCTTGCTGTGATAGCCCCAAATGCTCATCTGCTTGGTGGCAAAGCCCACGATCTTCCTCAGTGGGCCTGAGTCTCACCTTGCTGGTGGCAGCAGTGGCCTGGGACCTGGGAGGCCTTATTGCCATACCAGTGCTCCTCAGATACTAACTTGCTTTTTTGCCACAAAAAGGCCTAAGTTGCATCCTGTGCCACTTGCAGTCAGACCCCTATATCCCTTGGTATTGTAAGGCCATGGGGTGGTGGAGTGTTTAAAGGGGGAGCAGGTTGGGTTGTGGGCAGTAGCGGGGGGCGCACACCGGGATTATGCTATTGCAAAGGTCCAGGTGCCTTTATTTTTTATTATTTTATTTTATTTATTTATTTTTTTGCTCCCTGGTGATGGCATCAGGTCCAGCAGATGGCGATGTTACTGCATGCAGGAGGAGTTTTGGCGGGTGAGTGGAAAGGCCACCACCTCCCTTTCCAGAAAAAAAAATAAGCAAGCTGTTTTTGTGTTTTTTTGTTATTGTTGTTGTTTTGCCTCTTCTTTGAAAAATGGGGAGAGAACTTTCTAAAAGGATGTATACTACTAAGCTTTAGGTAGGATTAAAATGAATTTGAAAGAAACCACCTTATCTTCTTCTCAGGCTTATACTGTCTTTCCCCTCTGCTGGGTTCAGCAGTATCTACAGCCCCTCCCTACCGCCTTCCCTCTCACCTCCCTCCCTTCTTTCTTTTCAGTGTTGGCACCACTTTATTTATTGAACAGCATGGAATTTTAAAACAATGTAACGTAAATTAGGGAAAAAAAATCACAATCACAATGTAACGTAAATTAGGGAAAAAAATCACAATTGTGCTTGTTAATTGCACTTGCAAATTCTATTTCCAAAAAAAAAAAAATGTGTAAGAAAAGAAAGACTAGGGATGCCTGCGTGGCTCAGGAGTTGAGCGTCTGCCTTTGGCTCAGGGCGTGATCTTGGAGACCAGGGATGGAGTCCCACGTTGGGCTCCCTGCATGGAGCCTGCGTCTCCCTCTGCCTGTGTCTCTGCCTCTCTGTGTGTCTCTCATGAATAAATAAATTAAAAAAAAAAAAAAGAAGAAGAAAAGACTAGAGGGACATATGCCAAAATGTTCGCAGTGGTTTCCTCTGTTGGTAGGTAGGATCTCAGGATGACTTTTTCCTTTTGCCTTTCGTTGATTTTATTTTTAAATTTAGCGTGTAACAAAATGACTTATTTTGGTATACAGCTCCACGAATTTTAGCATTTGTATAAATTTGTGTAAGCACTGCACGTGGCTGCTTTCTCTGGTCTCTTCCCTCTCCAGGCCCTCTCAGCCTGTCTTGGTTCTCCTCTCATTTTGCCCACTCCTTCCTGCTCCCCTCTGGAGCCCTCTTCTCTAGGTGCCTCTGAAATACTGGTATTTAAGCCTTTTTTTTTTTTTTTTTTCTTTAGTGGGGCTTCTATCCCAGGGGTGATCTTATGCACTCCTATGGATTCCGTTAGGTACCTTCATGCTGTCTCCTGGGCTGTATCTCTACTCCAGACTCATTTGATTGCATCTCTTTTGAACAGCACCATGGGTCACAAATCAAGTGCATTTTCTCTTCCTGCTGTGGGTGTGTCTCTCACATGGAAAATCTCTGTTAACGGTGACACTGGAAACCCGGCCTTCCAAGCTAGACCCCTCGGAAGCATTTTCACACTCTGTTTCCATCGCCTTCCACATCAATCAACAGGCGGGCCCCTGTGTGTCGTGTTTTCAGCACACCGCTTGGTCCACTGCCGCCTCTCCATCCTCCTTGTCCTTTGTCCTACTGCTGTCTTGCCTGGGTCATCTTGAAAACCTAAGTGGTCTCTTAGCTTCAAGTTCCTGTTCTTTCCTGTCCATCCTTTCTGTTGCCCGCCAGGGCTGCCACTAAAACACAGGCTTTATCATTTCACTCTTGGGTGTAAAACCCTCCCAGAGCCACAGGATGACATTCAGCTGCCTCTTGGTGACACCCAGCACTTTCACAATGGCCCCATGACACCTCCTCCGTCCCATCTTCCTCTGTTGCCCTAGCCCAGTTCCGAGCTTCACTCATCCGACTGGGATGTCCAACCACCCCACAGTCTGAGGGCCCCTACACTTTCTTCCGCTGGGCAGCCTTCCCCTCTCTGGTCAGTAGTTAGTTCAGAATTTCTTCTGTGCAGCTGTTCCCGGCATTCTTTTTTTTTTTTTTCTCGGCACTCTTGAACATGGAATTGCTCTTCTGCGTTCTCTGCGGGCTGACCATTGGGAGGTGGGAGGTATACCCCAGAAGAGATGGTCAGAATTTGGAGGACCTCGATCATAGGAACAGCCAGATAGATAACAGATAGACCAGATGAGGCTTCTACTAGGAAATGGGGGGAAACAAAGGCTTAAAGACCAGGGGGGTTGTGGGGAGAGCTGTTACAGAAGGCCTGCTGCTTGTGCGCCAGTGGCGCTGTGTGGTTTGTCTGTGTCTTCCTAATAAACCATCAGCATCTATATGTCAGCTTAGGAAGGCAAAGTTCAAAGCATTTGGGTAACTTATCCCAAATAGTACAGTTGGTGTCAGAGGCAGTTTTGTGTGAGTCCAAAACCTCGTGCTTTCCAGGGAAGGAGCTTTGCTGGCAGGATGCTCCCCGATGCTTCTTCCTTTTTTTTTTTTTTTTTAAATTTTTTTTAAATTTTATTTATTTATGATAGTCACATAGAGAGAGAGAGAGAGGCAGAGACATAGGCAGAGGGAGAAGCAGGCTCCATGCACCGGGAACCTGACGTGGGATTCGATCCGGGGTCTCCAGGATCGCACCCTGGGCCAAAGGCAGGCGCCAAACCGCTGCGCCACCCAGGGATCCCCCGATGCTTCTTCCGTTAGGGCGTCCACATATCCCTGAAAACCTGGCAGGTCAGATGAGGGGTCGTTTGCTAACGGTGTGCCTCCTCCATGGTTGCTGCTGTTGCAAAACAAGCCTCTTCAGTGGAAGCCTTCTAGAACACCTTGGGCTGGGAAAGGTGTGAAAGCCAGTTCTGTGGGGGTGAGAATGGTCACTTGCAGTGGGCACCCATGCTTCCTTCTCACACTGGTCCACTACCCAGCTAGGAATAGGGAGCAGGGCAACAGAGTCTGGAAGCAAGACCACCTCCTGGTCCTTTAGAGTCACTCCTGGCAAATAGTGTGAGTTGCCAGAGCTCTGGGCTCATCTGTTTTCAAGTGCAAGATTGAAAAAAAACAGACCAAGTTGAGAAGGATAAGAGAGATTCAGGAGACTTGGATTCCAGCTCCGATACTCTCTAGCTCTGTGGTTTGAGCAGAGAACTTAACGTCTCTGAGCCTCGGAGGCCCTCTTGGTCAAATGTGGATCATAGTGCTAAGCCCACACAGGAGGATTCAATGAGAATGTGGTATTTGCCATCTGCAGATGCCACATGTGTCTCCCCAGGAGCCTGTCAACTCCTGAGAGCCTAGGACTGTCTTCTTCGTCTCTCTTTCTTTTCTATTAAAAAAAAAAAAAAAGCAACAGTTATGGGGTGCCCAGGTGGCTCAGTCAGTTGAGCATCTGACTCTTGATTTCAGCTTAAGTCATGATCTTAGGGTGGTGAGATTGAGCCCCGCATTGGGCTCCTTGCTCAGTGGGGAGTCTGCCTGGTATTGTCTCCCTCCCTCTCCCTTTGCCTCTCTCCTGCTTGCACATGCATGCTCTTTCTCTCAAAGAAATAAATACAAATCTTAAAAAAAAAAGAAAGACCAGTTAGGAGACCATGTGTTAATCATGTTATAGCTCTTAATAACTACAAAGTTTGCTCTTTTAGGATTCTGACAACAATACTCTTCTATATTTGGTAGATAATGAATTCATTCATGATTCTGTTCATTTTATTCAACAACTATTTGTTGATCACTTCCGGTATACCACACAGCGTGTGGGTTCTTGCCAGGCAGTGATGACAAAAATGAGTAGCAGCTTCCATCACTGTGAGATTGAAGTACTGGCGAGGGACACAGCCATTATGAGGACACACACAAACACACAAGTGTTTGAGAAGGAACACGCCCAGGGAAAGTGGATGAGAGTGTTGTGAGGAGGCACACGAGTTGGTCTACAGAGGGTGGGCACACCTCATCACTGGTAAGACCTGAGGATGAGTGGGAGCTGTGCAGGCAAAGAGCAGGGCCAGTGGGGAGGGGGGCGCATTCCAGGCAAATTCATTTTAAGGTAGGTGTTTTCAGTTTCATTCCAGGGAGATCAGCTGTGGGAGAGCCATTTATTAAGAGGGTTTCACAAAATGTGCTCCAAAAGGAACTGTGGAGTGAAGCTCCTGGCCACAGGCAGGCTGGGAGCAGAGATGTTTAAGTCAGAGTGCATCCATACTACTGATGTCAGGGTCCCCGCAGGGGTCCTGGGAGGGGGAGCTCTCTGCCAAGGGTCTTGGGGCCATGTGCAGGAGCTGCCAGTGACAGAGACTTCTGCTCCCACCAGCCTGCCCTCCACCCTGGCCCAGAGGTGCAGCCGTTCATTTGACCTCTACTTCTGCTGTGTGTGTGTATGAAGACCCCCACTTCAAACTACTTCACTGGCAGGAGGCGGCCAGGAACAGCTGGGGACTGTTGTTAGCTTCTGGCAATGTTCTGAAATTCCTTCCTTATGGATCCTATGCCTCTGAGCTGCTGGGGCCCCTGACTTGACCCGAAGTTGAACTTAGCTGAAGGGTCCAGGCTAGGAGTTGCCTCTGTGTCAGTCCTGATAGCAGCATGAAATGGCACCATCTTTCTGAGAAGCTGGGGCTGCCTTGCTAGCTGTTCCTGGGATGGGCAGACTATCAGAGGCCAGGTATTCTTTAAATCCATTCATGTTTTCCAAGGGCAGGATGAGGCCTGAGAGGGTGACCAGATAAGACAATTGCTTTTGTTCACAAACACCCCAGGAGGTCCCCTACAAGATAGCAACTCCTGGTGGGGATGAGGCAGAGAAGGGTGGCCTCAGATAAGACGCTGGTTGAAGAGAATGGCTGTTTTCAAGGGTGGAGGTGCAAAACATCCGTTAGTGGGTTTGTTCAAGGATGAACTTTTCATTCACAGAACTGGAGAATGGGGACTTGCAGCAATTCTGGTCTTTTTAAGCCCTTCTTTTTAAACGCAAGTACAATGAGCCTGGAAGAGAAGAAGTGACTTTTCCTAGATCACACAGCTCTATAGAATTTGGGGCCTGTGCCATGGAACCCACTGTTTTTTCTACTATACAACCTCTTAACTCCTGTGTCCCAGCCCTTCATGTTTCCCTCCTATCATCTGTCTCTACATTCATTTGTTCATTGATGAATCCATCTATCCAACCATCCATCTGTCCGTCCTATCCATCATCCATCCATCTATCCATCCATCCATCCATCCATCCATCCATCCATCCATCCATCCCTGCATTCCTTTACATGTTTGCTCATCAGCATTTGTTAAGAATCCAAAGATGGCCATGACACCTCCTAAAGGAATGGACTCTGTAGTGGAGCAGACACCCACAGGTGTGGAACAGAGCGGCATGGAGGTTAAGAGGGGGATTATCGTGGTGAGGATAGGAAGCCTCCATGGGGAAGGTGGCCTCTCAGCTAGCTGTACCCTAAGCAGGAGAAGGATTGCAATAGTTGAGGGAGACAAATGCTTTTGCACTGTACCTCTAGAGGCAGCAGGAAGGGTGATCGAAGAAGTGAACTGTTGGCACTAAAGACGTGACTTAACAGTCCATTCATCCAACAAGCCAGCGATCCATGCTTCATGTCTTCAGGGGCCATCCTTGGTGTTGGGCGCTATGAGGATGTCAGGATTGAAAGGTCCCCTTTTCTGTGAGGAACTTGCCATCTTATGAGGGGGAACAACAAGTGTACTCAAAACAGTAAGAGGCAAAACTAACATTGACCCAGAGCTCGTGAGCTGGGGATTCCAGCTGCACCCGGCCATTTACCCGCACAGTGTTTTGGTGCCTGGACTTCCTCAGCTGGGAAATGGTGAGACTGGGTGCCCCTCCTGTCCTAGTGAATGGGAGAGGACGGTGTCCTATCATGATCTTCTTCTTCCCTATTAGTCGTGTGACCATGAGAATTCGTTGAATCACACCGGAGCTCCATTCTTCATCTGTGACATCGGGGGAAGAAAAACCATGGCCTGGGGGCAGCTCTGGGGAGCTCCTAGCACAGTGCCTGCAGAGAACAGACCTGTAGAAGCCCATCATTCTAGCAGAATCTAGAAAGGTAATATGTATGAAATCTCGTAATAGGAAATGCCCCTCATGGATGCCAGGAGAACCTTGTGTGGCTTTCTACACGGGGAAATCTGGAGGTGCTTGAGGCCGGGCTCTGGGTCTTTCTCCTTGTTGTGAGTTGCTGGACGGACCTCCTCCTGCCCTAGTAAATCCTTTCCCAGAGGCATTCAGAAGGTGCCCGGCACAAACACAGGCTGCCCTTGCCTCTCTGGTGCAGGGGTAGCGTTAGACATTCTGGATCATTCCTCTTACGGGGACAGCGAGCCTGTTTCCTGGGTGAGAACATGGGTCCAGTGTAGGTTAAACTGGCCACAGGGGGCAACAAGTATTTTCTCCCCTTCTTCCTCAATTCTGTTTTATTCTTTCTTCTCCATATTGTTGTTGTGTCCACCTCCACTTTTCCCATCTCCCTGGACCTTCCGCTCACTTCATGCTGTGCTTCGGGCTCTGGCCTCCCACTGGTCCTCCTTCACACCTACCTTCCTCCTCGTGGCAAAAGGATCCTTTCTGCTTTCATCACATGAGGACAATGCAGGGGGAAGATGTGGAGCAGGGATGCTGCTGCCCCTTTCCTGCCTGGCCTTTGTTCTTGAGGAGATGTTCTCTGTTCTCACTTTGTTTTTATATGGACAACTATTTCATTGCAATTTCATTTTTTTTTCTGCAGAAGCGTTGAATGCACCTGCCATTCTAGGCAGTACCCACACCAAATTCAGCCTTTTCAGCTTGTCCACAGCAAACCCTTTCAAGTATTACGTGTGATTAAAACATGGACTTTCAATCTAGAATGTGTTCAAATCCTCCTTCTGCCACTTACCAGCTGTGTGATCTTGGGAAAGTTACATAACCTCTCTGTGCCACTACATTCTCATCCCTACATTGGGAATGATTATACTCCACACCTCACAGGGTTATTGTGGAGGTCAAATGAGATGATGCATATATAGTCTTAGAATTTCACCAAGTGTAGTGAGTCCTCAATTGCTATTACCCATTCTAGAAATCTCCATTCTAGCTAAATCTCTCTGTTAATTGCTTCAAGTGTGCTTTTAACTTTCTCACCTCTGAACTCAGATGCTCCAGACGCCTGCCTGGAATGATGTCTCCCCCCTTTTGCTTGCACCCCACATTATCCTTGCTGTCCCTAGTGGAGCATACTCAGGAGATGGTGGGGCCCAGGTGGGTCCTCATTCCCACTCTAGTTCCACAACTGAGTTACTGTGGGGGCCACCTGGCCACTCTGGCATCTAGCTCTCCCTCTGTGGAGTGGAGATGGTCAGGCAGGCCTTGTAGAGTTGTCAAAGTAGGTACTTAAGGAATGAGAGATGTTATGAAGCCAAATCTTACTAATCCTGGCTGCCTGGACATCTCCTCTGAGCTCTTTTGTAATTATTGATTCCACCGTTTATCTGGTGACTCACTGACCATGCAGTACTTTGTGTCACCCTAATTTTTTTCTACTTGGACTATTATTGGACTCTTCTTGCCATTTAGCTTGCAAATACACCTAGAACCCTGCTCCTGCACTGGGTGTCCCTTGAGTGAAGATGCTGCACAAACATTTCTAACTTGACTACAGTTTATTGAGAGCCCCTCCATGCCAGAAGCCTCGTGCGGGGCTTATAGCTACTACTGCTTCATCATCTTTTCACTTCGGTACAGCAACTGGGAGTGGCCTGGGACTTTGAGGCCATAGCTCTCTTGCTAATGTTTGTTTTTTTTAGCATCTTTGTTTTTGTGTGGTAGGCTCTTTCTCCCTGGTTGGACTTTTCCTGGTTGTCCCATTGGCCAGGTGGGAGGCCAACAGCAGTCCCTGGGTCCAGACCCCCTGGGGCAGAGCAGATAAGAGCTCATTCTCAGAACCAACTCAGTAATTGTTGGGTGGGTTCTCTTCTTTGTTTTCTTTGTGAAAACAGGAGCCTTGCAATTGTGTTCCAAGAAACATTTCAGTGGTCCTGTGTACTGGACATTGCCTTACGTGAGACAAGGCCTGGGTGTCAGCTCTAAGGAAGGAGAAAGGTACAGTGGAGAGGAAGATTTCACAGGCAGTGAGTGACACTATGTCCACTAGCAGTGGCCTAGAGACTGGAACTTCCTGGGCACAGGTAGAGACTAAGCTTACCTCCAGAGCAGGGGCTACCAGCACTGCCTGGGCATCCCCTCCTGTCCCAGGCACGGACCTCCTGAGAGGTGGGGCTCTGGCACCTGGAGAGGAGCCCTGAGGCCAGCAGTGGCAGTGCTCAGGGCCTCACAGTGGGGATAGGTGGCTGTGCCTGTGGCCTCTGGAGCAGACGGTGCCTGGATAGAGTTCAGAGTCCAGCCTTCTGGTCCTGGCTCTCAGTCCCTCACTGAGTGACCCTGAGCATGCCATTCAAGCTCTGGGGACCTTAGTCTGCCTGCAAAATAAATATGTCATATCAGTAGTTTAAGCATTTTTTTTTTAAACACCAAAGTGCTTTACACTTCTTTTTTTCCCAAAAAGGAATCACATGCATATCCCAAGTTTATAACAGAAATAAAAAGAGCAGCTCCGTGTGAAGGAGATGGGACTCCCAGGGTCCTGCCTGGCTCTCTTCTGTCATTCTCTGCTCCCACATGCATTCCCCAAGGCTCATCTATGCAAACTTGGCTTCCCCAAACACAGCCTGAACCCCCTGGACTGGTTAATCTCAACTATCTGTTCTAGGTCTACAAGGCCACTGTGGTGATTCGCCCCTTGTTCCATGGAGATGGAAGAGCATTGCCTCTGGACAGGGACGAGGGTAGGAATAGTTACCTAGTATGATCCAATCACAAACTGATCAGAAAGGATGCTGGCCAGCATCCTGGAGTGGATACATCCTGGTGGAGTATCAGTCACTTTTTGTCTTAGAAACATAGGCGATTAGATGTTGTAGTAATATTATCATGTTATATTAGTAGCAACATGTTGTAGAATGTATTTTAAAATACATTCTTTGGGTCCCATTCATATTCATTTGAATGAAAATTTGGGGGTATGATTTTGAACAATGTCCACGGGAAAGAGGTAAATAACAACAAAGCAGCAACCCTGAATGAAAACACGAAAACCTTTATTCTGGATCTTTGGTAAGGTGACAGTCTCCAGGAGGAGTGGGCAAAATGGGCTTGGACTTGAGTTGAGTCCGAGCACAGTCAGGCCATGAATAACACCAATAATCAATGAAGGGCTTACTCCAGGATAGGATAGTTTCCATGCCTAGCAGCCCAGGAAATAGGTGTGTTTCTTCGGGGGCTGTCTTAACAAATTATCACAAATTTAGTGGCTTGAAAAAAACTCTGGAAATTTATTTCCTCACAATTCTGGAAGCCAGAATCTGAAATTAAGGTCCCAGCAGGGCCACACTCTCTCCAAAGGCTCTGGGAGAGAATTCTCCTTTGCCTCTTGCAGGTGCTCAAGCATCTCTTGGCTTGTGACTCTATAATCCCATCTCTGCCTTTGTCTTCAGACAGACTTCTTCCCTTTCCCCTGTGTCTTCTTCCTTCCTGTGTGTATCTCTCACAAAGATCCTTGTTGCTGGATTTAGGGTGAGCTCAAGATCCTTAACTTCATTACATCCGCGAAGGCTCCTTTTTCAACTAAGGTCACATTGATAGGTTCTAGAGGTTACAGTTTGGACATAATTTGGGGGGCCACCGCTCAACATACTACAAGGTGTTATTAACATTGCTATTAGATTTGAGAAAACCGGGCTTCAATCCATGGAGGTCATTTGCCCACAGCTGCTCAACTGGTGGGTGGCAAGAGCTGGGGAGGACTCCCCCTGAGGCCTGTTTCACACTCCATGGATTATAGAGCCCTGTGGAACCTCAGAGAAGGGACCAGGCAGTTGTAGGACTGGCCCCAGCAACCCAGCTCAGAAGGCCCTGCTCTGCCCACAGAGTGCTCAAAGTCAGTCTGTTATGGAGGTGGTTATTGATTCTGAGGCCTCGGCCTGAGCTTCTGGGGGGTAGCCAACTGATGTATCTTCCTCTGTATTCCTAGCACAGTGCTGGAAATGCTGGGTAAATGAAATCGAATGCCCGTGAGAAGATGCTGTGCTCATATGTCCATGTACCTTCATCGTGTCTATAGTAGCGTAGTGAGTGGGAGTACCTAGATGCTATGGGAAAGGCTATGTGGGACCAGAGCTTGCACCTAAAGGCCTGATGTCTGGCCTTACCCACAGTCTACTTGAGGGACCTCAGATGGATCACTCTGCCTTGCTTTCCAAGTATGTCAGGTGGCGTTAGTAATACTCAGCGTTCGTACAGATCTCACTGGGTGTTTCTATGTTTTGTTGATTTAGGTGGGGTGTGTGTGTGTGGGGGGGTGGGGTGGGTAGGGTCCTGTCTGAAGGCAGGAGGAAGTACAAGATAAAATTTCCAAGCCCCTTCTAGCCCTGGGGTTTTGGGAAAAAATTTAATCATGTTTTACACCAGCAGATGTAAGCACGTACTGTAACTGTGGGGGCAACATGAAATTGAGGACAATCATGCTCTTTCATGTAGATGAGAGCAAGAAGCATTCTGCTTAAGCTATGATCAGAAGGATGGAGGTCAGACAGAAATCCCTTTGTGAGGGCAGGGGATCTGTTTCATGGGAACAGGGCCTAAGGCCGACTTCTCAAGGGCAGTTGGAGTGCTGGGAGGACTGTGGTGAGCAGAGGCAGGAATGAATGGTGACGGAGCGTTTTGATGTAAGGAAAACTTTCCAGAAGACCATGGAACTTTGTAGTGGGTTGTTGGGAATTGAGATAGTCCTGGCATCGGCCAAACAGAGGCCATATCCTTGGTGCTCTCCTCTTGATTTGGGGGTTCTTTCTGCCTAGTGGAGGGACACAAGGCCTCTTATCTATGCAACTTATTTAGAGCTTGGGAGCCAGACGGACTGGGTTAAGTTCCTCCATTGTCGGTTACCATTTGTTGACTTTGTACAAGTTCCTTAACTGTCCCAGGCTCCTTGGCTGTAATAGTGATACTGATGCCTCCCTCCTGAGGTTAAGTGTGAGGATTAGAGGAGTCAGGGCATGTGAAACACTTAGCACCGTGCTTGGCACACAGTAAGCATTGAGAGGCTCTGACACGTATGTGTGAAAGCCGGTCATCCTCGTCTGTGCAGTGCAGACAGTTTGGAAAAGCTCCAAGTTGGGGCAGGAGAGCCTCTGTGTTATTAGATGACAGATGACTTTCTGTGTTTCAAAATGAAGGCAAATTGAAACTTGATATTTTTTGATCAAAAACCTTCAGTTAAGGCAAGTCTTAATGGAGCCCCCAAAGTCCTGTTTTCTGTGATCCTGGGTCTAGGGCAGGGTGTTGGATGCCTCTTGCTCCCCCTGACTTCCTTTTGCTGCTTTGGTGACTGCCCACAGACACGCCAGCCCTCAGTCATCTGAAACACCACTCAGAAGGCAGGAATTTGCAATCTGTTCCAAGCTGGAAGTGACTTTCATGTGATGGGGCCATACCGCTCTGTGACTCTGTAACCAATTCTCCCGGCACTGGCAGCTCTCCAGATGCTTGGGATGAGATCAGTTGACCAAACGACTTCAGGTCCCATTCAGGAGAAGCCTGTGTCTGACTTTTGGTACAAGAGCTCCCAGCATGTGCAAAACTCAAGCTCCAACTGTCCTTAGGTCATTCCCTGCTCTTTTCAGGCAGATCTGTCTAGGTGAGAAATCTACAACCTTCAACATTGAAAGAAGTTAAATTTAGGTAAAACATATCAGTGCTGGACATCATTGGCTGAAGAGGTCACCGTGTGTGGAAACGTTCATTTTTATTGAACCACAGGAAACAGAAATGAACTGAATTGCCTTCCACTCAGATTTGTGAGCATGTTGGGGATGTTCATCGGCCCCAGGGGGGCCTTATAAAAGGAAGATGGCCCTGGTGGGAATCCCAACATTGGCTTCTGGGCTAGCTGGGCTCCTAACTCACTGTGAAACTCTGAGCCGACCTCCTAACTTCTCAGGATGTCAGTTTCCTTATTTCTAAAATTAGTTGGCTTCAGAATTTCCTTCCTTATTTAAAATTCTTTGATGTATTTTCTAGTGTTAAATAAATTCTCTGTTGATAGATCCATAAAGGCATTTGTTAAGGATCTCTTATGTTTGCATAGTGCCTCATTGTTTCATTTGTTGTTTAGAATCTTCTGAGCTTGGCAGGGCAGATTGTGTTACCCCAGCACATAGTTGAGGAAACTGAAGTCCAGATAAATTGAGTGTCTTGGCTTGGCCATGACTCTTTGGCGGGTGAACGGAGGAGGTGAGAACAAAACTCAGATCTCTTGATATCTAGTCCAGGATTCTTTTCCAGTCTTGACACGTACAGTTGTTGACAGAACAAGAAACCATATCTGACCCTAGCTGTCTCCATCAGAGGCAAAATCCCACTCAACTTGTTCTTCTGGATAATGGTTATCAGCTGCCTCACGAAGCTCCTTTGGGGTTCTTATTTGGAGTTCAGCTTATAATCAAATGCACTAATGTTAAAAATTCAGATATTCAAGGTGAGTCTTAGGCATGCAAAGTCAACAGGGCTATGTAGGCGTTTCGGTTGGAAAGGAGCTTGATGGGCATCTCTGCTCCACCATCAACTGGCCACTCACTTTTGTTTTTACATCTTTAGAATGGGTGTATACCTAATATTTAGGATACTCACTACATTACTTCTCTTGCTCTCTTCATGTTACCTTACTCATTTTTTTTTTTAAATTTTTTTTTACCTTACTCATTTGTAATGAAGTTTTAGGATTCATTACCATGATGTCATACAGGAACGTTGAATGATGGAGTGGTTGTGATATGTTACTATGGGAAACAAATGATACAAAAGGGGGTGTTTTGCATGTACTTATTTTTGTACAAGAATGTGAAATAAGTTATAGGATGAAGAGAGAAGGATTATCATGTGGGTTAAAAACCATTTTTGTATTGGTGGTGGGACCACCAGTGCTTTTTGCTTCTTTTTGCTTTTCTGCTTTTCCTTAAGTATGTAAATTAACCATATGTTGATGTGGTAGTTTTAAGAAGTTTCTGCCTTTCAGGGTGTACAGGTGATGATTTTATTTGAACAGGAAAAAATTGGACAACCGGTATGTTTCCAGGTGGTTGTTGAATAAGACTGATACCCAAATATTTTCAAAACAGACACAAATTGTGTCATCCGCAGTAATTGCTAATTAACCCTCTTTTTGTTCAATGAAGACAGCTGCTCTCAGCTGCTGTGGGTCAGTGGGATGGAGGATGCCGCTGCCAAGCACAGTGGGGGCCCGGGCTTCACATCTGCTGCTTGCCTTTGCCAAACAGCTGTGCTCTGAGCAAGCAGCACGATGACACTCACCTGCAGGAAATGTGGGTCGTGGAGTTGGTCTGCAGCCTAGGGGACAAGGAGCTGACAATTCCACTCCAACAGGTGGGCCAGCCAATCGAAAAGGGGCTAGAGCAATGCGAAAAGAACGTCTGTTGCTCTTGGTAATGCGTGAGGGTGACCCAGCTGTTGGATAAGACCCTGGGCGGGATGCTATTGTAGTCTGGCTGAGAACCCACAGGCCCTGGGCCCGGGACTTAGGACACTGAAGATCCTGACGGGAGTTCTCCCCAAGCTCCGGAGCATGGCTGGCAAGAGACAGAAGGACAGAAGGCAAAGATGGCAGACACGTATAGTGGCGCCCGTTGAACATGCAGGTCCAACACTGCTCCAAGGTGTATTTTTGCTGCATTTCTCTCAGTCCTGTCAGGAGCAGAGAGAAGTACTTTCTTTGCTCTCAGGGAGGAATAGCTCCAAAACTGAGAAATGAAATAACTTTATTTCATATACGATTGTACATTAAAAAAAAGATTTTATTTATTTATTCATGAGAGACACAGAGAGAGAAGCAGAGACACAGGCAGAGGGAGAAGCAGGCTCCCTGCAGGGAGCCTGATGTGGGACTCGATCCCAGGAACCTGGGATCATGACCTGGGCCGAAGGCAGGCACTAAACCACTGAGCCACCCAGGGATCCCAACGATTATACATTTTTATTTTAATTTTTCTACTTAAGTGTATTTAATTTTATGGTTGAATTTTATTCTGTGGCAAGTGATCCTGCTTTTCCATCTCTGAAAGTAAGTGTTCCCTTAAAAGCGTATTGATTTAAGTAAAAAAGGGGTCACTTATAATTATTAATAATATACTTAGAGCGTGGAATTGGCAAGTCTTTAAAGTATAAGGCAAACCACTGAAATGTGGGTGATACTGTTATTCAGGGCCTGCATGGAAAGGCCTGGGGTACTACTGTCTCACCTACTAATTGAATGAATGTAAGTCAGCAGCTTCCAAACCTGTCTGTATTTTGGAATCACCTGGAAGGTGGGAGTTATGTCTTCAAAACTCCTGCTGCCTGGCTCCTGCCCCTGCAGATTCTGGTTTAACGGGTTTGGGGTATGTCCTGGGCTTTGGAGGTTGTCACCAGTCCCCAGGTGGTCCTAAAGTTGGGCTCCTTGGGAACTACTGCCACAGCACATTCTTTGATGTACCCAAGTCTTAGTCTCCTTGTCTCGAATATGGGTGTGTTGAATGTCTACCATACAGGATCTGCCCTGGGCTCTGTGTCCTTAAAAATATAAGCAAGTGCCTTCAAGTGCATGACTTAACGTTTCATCCCTGAAAAGGATTGCTGGACAGGGTGAATCATCTGGGTTCTAGACGGGGAAGAAAATGTCAGTGCAGGTCTAATCTGGGGGTGTTGGCGCAAAAGGAAGAAGGTGGGACGGACGATGGAGAGGAAGGAGGTGCCTTGCAGAAACTGATTCCCCAAGCCAGCCTTGCTGATCATTCTTATTTTCGGATAGAAATGGTATAGCATGGGCAGAGCTAAGATCTGGATCTAGGAGCTATGGCCTGCTCTGGGCTAGAACCTGATCTCAGTCAAGCCCCTGTACCTCTTGGTGCCAGTTTCCCCATTTGGAAGATGGAGGGGGTGGTGGACTAATTGGTCCGTAAGGTCCCTTCCATCCTGCATATAGAAATCTCCTAAGGCTTCCTTCCTTACCCACCCCCCAAGTCCTTTCTTGGCTTTTTGCCAGTGGAATCCCCCAAGGGCCAGTAGATGGCAGTAGAGACTTTTGAATTGGAATTTTAGAGCTTTTGGCCCACCTGATTATAGCCTCCCACCCTGGCAAGGCTGGGAATGCTGCTCTACTGCTGAGCTCAACAGCTGCTGCCCTCCAAATGGATTCATTTGTGAGCCACAAAGGGGCAAAATTTAAAGGAATAGTATTTCTTTGGAGTTTCCAGCCCAACCAGAGCTCGGTACAATAGGACCACGCTGGTGCTCAGAGCCCAGTGACATCAGACCACCCTTGGGTCTGATATTTGTCTATGTTCCTAACAGTGTTGCATGAGTAAGGGAGCACAGGAGAGCATAATTAGACTTTTGTGGTAAGAGAGAAACATGGGTCTTTTTAAGGCAAAACCAATTTCTGTGGGGGGGGGACTTAAATTTGTACATTACCTTATAGTTTTAAAGGGCATTCATATATGTGAGCTGATTTCATCTTCGAAGCAACACTTTGAAGTTAAAAAAAACAATTTTCAGCTTCATTTGTCATATGAGGGAGGCGAGTCTCAGGGTAAACGGGAAAGAGATTTGTTCAAAGGCATCCTGCTCTAAGGAGGTGATCAGAAACTCAAACTCAAGTCTTTCAACTCCTAACTCCACTCTTCTTTCTGTTGCTGGAGGCATATGGGCTAGCGTGTCCCACATCTGGATTTTCCTGTGGGAACTTGGGGGATACGCAGGTAATAAATCATCATTCCTTTACCCTGTGTCAGGCACTGAACCGTGTTCTAGCATCACAGAGATGAAAAGTAACTACCCTTACTACCTACATACATACAGCTTTATATGTTCTAGGTGCCATTCTAGTTACTTGAAAAATGATTGTCAAAAATAAAAATAATCGCCACTTTGGTTCCTCATAACAACCCCTTGGTGTAGGTTTTGCTTGAACCGAGTTTAGAGGTGAAGAAGCCGAGACACAGGGAAATCACGAAACTTACTCCAAATCACGGGGTAAGCGGTGAGGCTGGGACACAGAGGCAGGCAGTGGTCTTGCTGTCTTTCCAAAACACCTCCATGGCGATAGAGTTGACATACACTACAATTCTCCCACTTAAGGTATACAGTTGAGTGGTTTTTATTTTTTATTTTTTTATTTTTATTTTTTTAAAGATTTATTTATTTATTTATGATAGACCTAGAGAGAGAGAGAGAGAGAGAGAGAGAGGCAGAGACACCAGAGGAGGGAGAAGCAGGCTCCATGCAGGAGCCTGACGTGGGACTCGTCCTCGGTCTCCAGGATCAGGCCCTGGGCTGCAGGCGACGCTAAACCGCTGCGCCACCGGGGCTGCCCAATTGAGTGGTTTTTAGTATACTTGGTGAAGATGAGGACCACCACAGTCCATTTTAGAACATTTTTCTCACCCTGATAGGAAGCCCTGTTTCCATTTAGCACTTGGGCAGTGGTGTTCTCAACTGCTATGCTATATTCCATCTCCGCGGATGAAGCATGCAGTCATCTCCTGTCTTCCAAGAGCTGTGCTGGTGCTCAGATAGATCTTTACGTTACAATGCAATAAACATGACAGCAGTTGAAGCCCAAAGAACAAACGGCCTACGGTGGAATGCAGGTCTTCAAAGCAAGGACTTCTACCTAGAGAGGGAGAGAGAATGGCTTTCTGTACAGGGCATGAGTTTTCTGTTCATGACAGAGCTGTGGGTTAATGCTCCCAGAAATTAAAACGATTTTCGTAGAGGGCACACTTAGAACTTGTGTGCCAGGAGTTAGTGACTGTGATGGTACCAGACTAGCCAAGGTCCCCGTTTAGTCCTTGCGGGAATGTGCTGGGTGGGCAGAGGAGGGACCACAGTCTGGGGCGAACAGGGGCACCTTAAGAGCCCTGAGCTCCTGGTATGTGGGCCGTCACCGGGAAACTCAGTTGGTTTCTCTGTTGTTATTCCCAGGGTCAACCTGGTGTGCTAAACTTTTCCAGTGGTGAAGCTTATCTAGGATAGGCCTTATCTTGGGAGTTACAGAAACTTTCAAGGAGCAGCCAGGGGACCAAGGAGCCCACAGCTGGGGTTCACTTGCTCTGGGGATAGTGCTGCCTCAGCGTCTCCACGTTTCCGGTGCTTATGAAGATCCGTAACAGCTGGCTCGAAACCCAGCTCCTAGGAGAGCTGTTTCTGGGAGGACTCTGATGACTGCGTTTCAGCTTCAGGAATGGCGAGAAAAGTGCAGTTGAACATCTCATTTTCATAACTTCACAGTAATAATAATAGCGGTCATTAGCGGAATGCCTTCCAAGTGCCAGATGGTATGTGAGAGATTTTTCGCTTATCTCACTAAAATCTCCTGATAAACCTGCCGGGGTCCCATTCTTACACCCACTTTAGAGGAGAGGAAGATCAGAAGAGGGGAAGTAATTCGCCCCAGGTTCATATAGCCAGAAAGCAGCAAGGCTGGAATGCTAACCATAGTGCCCATCTTGTCCTGGTTTGCCCGGGATTTTCCTGCTTTTGAGACTTGAAAGTCCCATGTCCCAGAAATCACCTCAGTCCCGGGCAGGCCGGGACAGCTGGTGGGCCTAATATCCAGGACTGTTGGCTTCCCTCTGCTGGGCCTGCCGCATAGGTGCTGAGGTTTCTTTGGCTGCTTTCTTGACAGCAGTACGTGGTTTGGGCTCCCCCTAAAAACCTACTTAGGGACGTGCCATGCTCCTCCCTATCTGTCCCCAAGTGCCTGCTCCCTGGCACTCCTCAGAGCCTTGTCTCCTCCCAGCTGTTTCCTGGCTCCCTCACTTGTCTAGTTCTTGTTTTGAGGCAGGCCCTTTACCGTTTATCTGTTTGTAGCTTCCCCCCAGCACCCAACCCACCGCTGGCTACAAATCATCTGAAGACTGAGGCTTGAGTTCCAGCTGAGCCTTCTCCTAGCTATGCCCCCTGGGGAAACCACCTCCCTGGAGCCTTTGCTTCCTCATCCAAGGCAGGATGCCAACTGTACTCCCCTCTCAACACTGCCATAGCGTTTAACTTACATGCAAGATAGGAAAATTGATTTTAAACATGAAAGGCACTGCACATGTTGGCTGTCACTACTGTTGGTGACTTCCTACTTTCCCTGCCTACCTCAGGAAGGATAAATGAGTTCAGTGACTGTGCAGACCTGATTTAGCATGGGAGCTTTTGGTGCTTGTTGGTCGGGCTACCCATGGCTTCTGTGTCCTTAGTTTCTTCTCTGCATTTTGTGAATTGAAGTAGAGTTTTGTGAGTGTCGAGGAAATTAGCTTATGGAGTGCTTATTAGTCTTGTGTCTGGATTGGCTTCAAGGTAGAAAAGGAGGTTGGAATCGGGTGTCTTCAAGTCAGCCATCAGACCCAGCGCTTGGAACATGGGCTCACAGTGTTGTCAATAAGTATTGTGGCATGAACAGGTCAATGAATGAATGGGGACAGCATGTGCTGAGTAAGTGATGGGAGAACACTGGGATGGGAGGTAAAATTACTTTATAATGTTAAAAATTCTCAATGCAAACTGACAAACCACCCTAAACCTTTCCTAGAGCAAGGTGGCTTCAGAAGAAATACATTGAATGAAAAGTATAAAAATCGACGTGGTCTCCTCTTCTTTTCACATGTTAGCATCTCTTCACTTTGGCCCTTCCCACAGCTGGCCGCTCACCTCTCATTGAGCAGAGAAATGAACCATTTTTGTTATATCTGTTTTGGAAGCATTTATAGAGGTTAATTTTCCCACCTTTCCACACCAATGCAGAACTTGTGGCCGTTATCAATTATTTCTGTTATTTCTTATTTTCTCACATGTTTACTTCACCTTGCTGTCCTTTGCTGGTTTCTTTTTTCCACCCAGACCTCTTCAGTTGGAAGACCCTGGGCCCCATACCCTTTTCCCTAACTACACTCTGTCCTTTGGTGACCTCATTTGGTCTTTTGGCTTCAATCATTATTTTTAAGATTTTATTTATTTATTATTTAGAGAGAGAGAGAGAGAGCATATGCAAGTGCAAGCAGAGAGAGGGGTAGAGAAAGAGAATCTCAAGCAGATGCTCCACTGAGCATGGCACTGAAAGGCTCTATCTCACGGCATTGAGATCATGACCTGAGCTGAAATCAAGAGTTGGATGCTTAACCAACTGAGCCACCCACGGGTGCTTTCAATTATTATTAATGTCCTGTGATGCTCACATTTCTGTCTCTGGTCTGAATTTCTTTTGAACTCATAATCAATTGCCTACAGGGTATTCTCACTTGCACTTTTTTAAAGATCTTATTTATTTATTCATGAGAGACACAGAGAGAGAGAGAGGAGCAGGCTCCCTGTGAGAAGCTTGGTGTGGGACTCGATCCCAGGACCCTGGGATCATACTCTGAGCTGAAGGCAGACGCTCAACTGCTGAGCCACCAAGGCGTCCCAGTATTTTTAATAGATACCTAATCTCAGCATGTCCTAAACTGTTCTGATCTGCACCTGAGCCAGCCATCCCAACTGGCCCCTCCTGTGCTCATTCTCATCATCATCTCAGCTGAGGGCAGCTTTCCAGTTGTTCAGGCCATACACCTTGGAGACATCTTTGACTCTCTTTCTCTCATCTCCACTTCAAATCTGCCAGAAACCCTCCAGTTCAACTTAAAAATACTGTGTTTCCTGGATACCAAGATACAGATTATGTCACCTTTAATATGTCCAAATCAGGAATGCGTCCCACAAACTGGCATTTTAAACTCGACAAGATATGGTGTATTGAGGATTTGGTCATTGTTTAGCTCTTCACTGTTAACAGTCAGGTCAGAGTATCATCATTTCCCATCTGGATTGGGCTCCCTGCTTCTTCTTTCACAATCCATTGTCTATTCAAAAATGATAGCCAGAGTGACTCATTTACAGCATAAATTAGACCAAAACCTTCCAGTGACTTCCTATCTCATACTAAGAAAAAGCTAGTATTCTCATAGTGTCCTAAAGACTCCATGTGACCCACCCCCCTCTTTCCCTTCTAATCTCACCCCTGCTCCCTCTACCCCTCATCCATGCTGCCCCAGACCCACTAGCTTCATTGCTGGTGTGCAAGAAATTCAGACATACTTCTACCTTTGGGCTTTTGCAGTGGGTGTTCCTACTCCTTAGCGCACCTTCCCTCAGATATCTGGTTGGCTGGCCCTCTTACTTCCTTCAAGTTTTGCTCAAGCATCATCTTATCATTAAGGCTTACTTTGCTCTAATTAAAATTAAAATTAAAATTAAAATCGCAGTTGACCCCTTACCCTAGTACTTGCTCCCATTCTCTGCTCCGCCCCCCTCATAGCACTTAGTACCTCCAGGAAACTTTATAGTTTGCTTATCAATACCTATCTTCTGTTACAGGAAAGTCAGCTTCACTAGGACAAGAGCTATTTTGTCTGTTTCACTTACTGAAGTATCCCAAGCACCTAAAGCAGGCACTCACAAATATTTGTTAAATGAACAGATAGCATTCAAATTCAAGAAAAGCAGCAGCGATCAGAGAATTGAAAGTCGAGCATGCAGATTTGTCAGAGATACTGGTGTGATTTCAGTGACAACAAAGAGTGTTTTCCCTCCCTTCCTTTCAAAATAAGACTCCCAAAGCTGGAGCCATTATTGGAAGCAGTGGTGGGGGAAGGGGTGGGAAAGATGCCCCATGAGAAACAGCCAAGTCAGCGACTTCAGTGAGCTTAGGTAAGTCAGAAGCTGGGCGGCCGTGTGTGACTTTCATTAATCATCCTCTTCACACCACATCAACACAAGTGATGACTTTTGTCTGCACCTCCTGCCTCCAGTGCCATGATATATGGCCTGAGAAGAGTCCCGGGCACTAATTGTTGAAGAACCCAAAAAGATGAATGCTTACATCCTGGCCTGTGAAGGAAGAGTGAATAATAGCCAAGGGTGGATGGGCTATGCAAACCTGTATTGGATTTGCCCTCCCAAGCCTGGCCTGGCTGTTCTTCCCACACAGGGGTCTGACAGCTGTTATCCAGCAGAAGAAATAGCACTTATGCATAGCTTTGTGCCCCATTGGCTGCATGGCTCCCTAAGAAGTCAACCGGAGAGGAGGATGGATGAGGGCAAAATTATGAGATCAAGGCAAAACAGTGAGATTTGGAACCCCTCCTGTGCGCAGACCTGTCTGCTCTTTCCCCTCCTTTCCACCCCAACAGAGGGCTCCAGATGAGAGTGTGTTAATAGAGACAGAGATGAGGAATTGGATCAAGAGTCTCATTTTGCCATTTCCCACACCCTTGGGCAAATTATTGATTCTTTTTAGTTTTCTCATGATTTATACAGTGATAATCTCTTGTAGCTGTATAGAATTGTAGATGTTACACAATAGCTTTAACACTTATTAACTAATATGAGCCTCTCAATTCTGTAAGATCGGGGTGGGGGGGATATTATCTCTATTTTACAGATGAGAAAACGCCCGTGATTCGGAAAATTCAAGCTATTTGTCTGAGGTCACAAGACTGGTAAATAGATGAAATAAAAATTCAGCTCTTCGTTTCTTGTTCGCTAAGTTTTAAGAGTCTCTTAGGCATTCAAATCTAACTCATTGACATTGAAGTTGAGTAACTGGTGATAACCCCACTGAGGAAAGATTTTTCTTAAAAACAGAAGAAGAAGAAAGGGCATAAAGATGATGGCTGGCTGAAAAAGCTGAATCCTGAATTTTATTTATTTATTTATTTATTTATTTATTTATTTATTTATTTATTTATTTATTCATTCATTCCTTCATTCACTTCACAGGGCTTTTTGAGGTGCCTGCTTTGTGCTGTGAACTGTTCTAGCTATTTTATGTCCTTTGGCACCTAAGTCTTGAAATATCTTTGTATGGTAGAGAATAAAATATTTCAAGTCCTGCAAAAGTTAATCACCATATGGGTATTCCTTGTGGATAGTGGACAAACCCTAGAGGGTTTGTGGTTCCTAGAAAGAGCCATGCCTTTGTTCATGCTGTTCCCTTCATGCGTGGTGCCCTTCCCTCAATTGGCTGTCCATCTACCTCTACTCTCCTTTGAAGACTCAACTTGGGCATCACCATGGATGAACACTTTCTTGACACCTCCCCACTTCCCATAGAATTGACTGGTGTGACCTCCTTGAACTTTGCAGACATTCATATGCGCGATCTTTCCTAACACTGGCTCATACATCTGTCTTCCTCTGCTAGGCTCTGAGCATCTTGACAGAAGAGATAGTATCCATTTAGAAACTAGAAGCAGTCTAGAGACAAGCATCATTTTGAAATGTTTCATTATATTATTGTCTAACATATGCTTAAATACATTATTTTTCTAGACTTGAAATCCTGTGGCTTTATTTTCTCTTTTCTAGCAAAGATGGATTTCCCCCTACATTTTAATGCTTCTTAAACCGGGACCCATTTTACAACCAGTATTACATTATTATTAATATTATAGTGTTTTTCAACACTTGATGTTAATTTGGCTGGTGAGTCATAAATTGCTACCATCCAGAATTGATGGAATACTGTGTGTGTGTATGTGTGCATATTTGTGTGTGCATATACTATATTTTTCCAAATACATATGTATTATTTTCTTGAATATAAATATGTGTATGTATATATTCTGTAGTATGTAATATACCACATAATAATGTGGTGAGCATTTTCTCATGACAGTAAATATTCCTTGAAAACATAAATTTTAATGGCTGCCTAGTTACCTACTATATGAATGCGACACACATTGCTTGATTACTGTTGGCTCTTTGAACTCTTTCCAGTTTTTTGCCAGTATATGTGTGTAATTCTATGATGAACATCTGTGCATATATATCTGATTGCATCCTTCCAGAAATTCCACAAGTAGCATCACACACCCAAAGACAAACACCTGTGTAGCCTGCGGATCTGAGCTGTTCTTCCCCAGACCCCACAGCCTCGGTCTGCCCCAGCGCTGCCTTTGAGGGGCACAGAGAGAGATAGATGGTAGTTATAGAATCCTTAGTGGCTGCCTGAGGGCACTCAAACCTTTTGCAAAAGCACACTAGTAATTTTAAGAAACACAGTCAATCTTTTATAAAAGAGATGACAAAGTATGATTTAAGCACAATGGTTGCATAGCATGGCTATCTTTTTTGTTTCTTTTATTTATTGTTAAAATTTATTTACTTTAAAGACTCATTTATTTTAGAGAGAGACAATGAGCGACCCTGGGGAATGGGGCAGAGAGAGAGAGAATGTTTAGCAGATTCTGCACTGAGCACAGAGCTGCACACAGGGCTCGATCTCACTACCCTGAGAGCATTACCTGAGCTGAGCTGAAACCAAGAGTCAAATGCTTCAAGGACTGGGGCACCCAGGCGCCCCAGCATCCCTATCATTGAACCCAAGTTACTTGAGTCCTGAAAGCCAGCGGCTCGGTGTCATCCCACACTCTGATGTGAGGAATGCATGGGAGCAAACCATCCAGACTGACTTGAACCAAGGAGGAACAATGAAACGAGGAAGCAGCTCATATATTTATCTTCATTGTAACACGTTGGCCTGATAGGAAATGCAGACCAGCAGCTGCCTTTTTTTCAGGTTGGTCAATGAGAGTAAGCCCGGGCAAATCTCAGAGCTGGGATGACCTTGATTATGAGTGGCTCCTTCTTGCAGGATGACAGGATTGCACCTTCCCCAACATATTTTTTTGTCCTATAATAATTCAGTTTTGCTGAGAAGGCAGAAAGGGAGAAAACAACTTTCTGGAGAGCACCCCTGAGGTGTGGGAGCAGATGTGAACATGAGTCTGAACAGTTTAATGAGCCAGCGCAAGGGGATCACGCCCAGTCATTTACGAGGACATTGATAAGAACTTCCTCCTTCAGAGGTCACTTCTGGGGCCACAATGGCTATGTAACAAATACCCGAGAACCAGGAAATGGGCACAGAAAGACTCAGAGATGTCAAAGCTAATGTCAAAAAGCCCATGGAATAAAGCAAAAATGCTTTCTGGCTTTGGTGCAGAACTTATTTTTTCTTACTTAAGCAACAGTTCTAACTTGGCAATCTGGTTTCCCAAGACATAGCAGATTAGATACAGAAAATTAAAAGTGGGAAGAGGAAAGGAGTGCAGGGTTCAGCTCAGGCAAGCTGCATCACATCCAGAGGCCTTGCCAGAGGACTACTGGGAAAAAGCAGAGGAAACTCAGCAAGTGGCCATTTTCTGGCATTTCATACAATGACTATGGCATGCTTCAGGTCACTGATTCCCCTGGCTATCAGGTGTGATGCATGATTACCCTCGGTTACTGAACAGGCCTAATATTATGTTTAGTCCTCAATTGACAAAGCCCAGAGTGATAAGATGCATTTCTTTTCAAATAACTAAGATATTTAATTTATACCTAAAAGTTTTTTTAAACCTGGAAAAACCATCTATTTGAATTTCCCTTTTCTTAATAAAAGTAGGTTAAGGAAATACTAGTGTCTTAAAAGGCAGCTACTGTCAAGAGGCAAAGTAAAAGTTGTCCGTGTATAGGGAATCTTTGGAACACGAGAAAGGAGTGAGTTATGCCTTCCTAGAGGTTTCCTCTAGGAAGGAGAACAACACTTGGGAACAACACTTTGGAGTTAACAGCAGAAGTCAAGTCATTGTGGGCTTTGCATGGCAAGGGGACATAGTGCAGGATGTTAGCAAGAGGCAGATAGATATTTATGAATAATCATGTTGACCATCACAGGAGGAGCATGGCCAGACATTTGATCATTCTGTTCACTCTCCAGAACTCCCTTGTCACCAGAGTGACTAGAGAGATACCCATTTCTTCACTTGTGGTCTGATCACTACATGGGTGGTTTGGATACCCATGTAGGCATCATGACATGGAGCCTATCCATTGCTGGTCCTGTTACCTTGGATAAGACATTTCTCCTCATGAACCTTCCTTTTTTTTGTTCTCTAATATGGGGGACCATAATCCTTGCCCTTCCTTTCTCATGGGACTTTGGTGAGAATCAAATAAACAAGGGATGGAAAAGTGCTTTATAAAACAAAGTACCCCTTTTTCCCCCCAATAAAAAGTATCTTTTGCAGTTTGCCAAGCCCTGAGCTGGGCATAAAACAGTGTGATAAACAGACTTGGCTCACCAAATTCTGAAATGCTACTAGAATCTTATGTTGGATAATCTTAGTTCGCCATCCACAGCCACTTTCTGTCCCCAATCTGCTCTGTTCCAGGAGACTGAATTCAAGGAACTGTATCTTCTGGGCTCCCTTGCTCTCCCACTTCTAGTTGGGTTTGGCTAAGGGAAGGAACTAGCAGGAGGCCAGAGGGCAAGAGAAGGAGAGAAGCCAGGGTGTCTTGCCATGGTTTGGCAGGAGCTCTGTTCTCTCATGGAAGTTTACAGCCTCTGTTGGGTGATCCCTCTCCCATGGTTTAACTCTCACTGGATTTTGGGAACACGTCCTCATCAGGCCTCCGTGTGCCAGTGGCTCCCCACTATTGTCAGACTCTGGGCCTTCCACCATTTCTTTTCTGGTTCTCACTCTGTCCACACTTTTGAAAATAGTCCCTTTATGAAAGCTGTCTTCCATTTCTCTTAGGAGTATGTCACCTGTCTTGTGATAGGACTGTAGTCTGTGCAGACGTTAAAGGAGTGTAGTATCTTATATAATATATCAGTTCAAATTCATGGGAACTATTTAAAAGTCTTCTTTTTGAGTTGAAATTTCAACTAATTTCAACCAGTTTGGGGCTTCTGTACTGATCTTCCAATTCTCCCTAAGTCCCTTTAATTGGAAATATGTACATTCTATTGTAAAAGCCCCAACAAACCAAGTGTCCTCTTCTTACACATTATTTAAAAAAAAAACTTTTATTGAGATACAATTACCATGCAAGAAAATGCATCTATTAAATGAACAGTGTGATGAGTTTTGAAAAATGTATATGCCTATATATACATGCATGTATATATGCATATATATATACATGTCTTTCACATAGTTTAAGTGAGTGTTTCTGTCACTGTGTGAAATTTCCTTGTGCCCCTTTCTACTCACTCCTGGCCCTGGGCAACTTCTGATCTGCTGTCTCTCACTATAGATAAGATATTCTTTGCTAGTGATTAGTATTAATAAAAATCATACAGACTTACTCTTTTGTGTTTGGCTTCCCTCACTTAGGATAAGGTTTTAGAAATTATTGCATTCTGTGGCATGTATCAGTAGTGCATTCTTTTTTTTTTTTTAATTTTATTTATTTATTCATGAGAGACACACAGAGGGAGGCAGAGACATAGCAGAGGGAGAAGCAGGCTCCCCATAGTGAGCCCAATGTGGGACTTGATCCCAGGACCCTGGGATCATGACCTGAGCCAAAGGTAGATGCTCTCAACCACTGAGCCACCCAGGCATCTCAGTAGTGCATTCTTTGTTATTACCATGTGTTGTTTCATTTACCCACTGGTGGCCGTTTGGGTTCTTTTTGGTTTTTGTCTCTTGTAAATAAAGTTAATATGAATACTCAAGTGTAGGTTTTTGCATGAACCTGTTTTCATTTCTCTTGGGTAAATGTCTAAGAATGGAACTTTTGAGCTGTATGCTAAGTGCATGTTTAACTTTATAGGAAAGGGCCAAATAATTCTTCAGACTGATTGTTACCATTTTACCCTGTTGCCAACCATGTGTGAGAGTATCCGTTACTTCCTTGTCAGCACTTAGCACTGTCTGTCATGTTAATTTTAGCCATTCTAATGGATGTGTAGTAGTGTCTCATTGTGATCTTAATTTGCATTTCCATTATAACTAATACCTTTGAGCATTTTTTTTTCATGTACTTATTGGCCATTTGTATATTTTCTTTTGTGAAGTGTGTCTGCTCAGATGTTTTGCCCCATCCCTCCTTTATTTTTTGAATTTGTCTACTTTGCTTATTATTGAGTTGCAAAGTTCTTCATATATTTCTGAATGCAAATCCATCATCAGAAATGTGTGTTGTAAATATTTTTTCTAGGCTTGACTTTTCCACTTTTTCAGTGGTGTCTTTGAAAAGCAGAAGTTTTAAATATTGATGGAAACTAACTGATCATTTTCTTCTTTATACTTCATGATTCTTTTTTTCCTTAAAAAATCTTTGCCTAACCTGGTGCTGCAAAGATTTTCTCTTACATTTTGTTCCAGAAGTTTTAAAATTTTAGTGATTACATTTGGGTCCATAATCCATTTCAAGTTAATTTTTGTGAATGGTGTGTGGGAAATGTTGAGTGTAATTTTTCCTATGTGAATATTCAATTGTTCTAGCACTATTTATTGAAAAGAATATATTCTTACCGTTAAAATGCCATGGCTTCTTGGTCAAACACTATATGCAAGCTTAAGGATTCTTTTTTTTTTTGACTCCATATTCTTTTTCTTTGACTTTTTCATCTATCCACATGCCAATAACACACTATTGTCTTGATCACTGTAGCTTTAAATTCCTTGAACTCAGGTCTTGCTAGTATCTAACCGTATTCTTTCTTAAGAGTGTGTCAATTATTCCAGGTACTTTGAATTTTCATATAAGTTTTAGAATCAGTTTGCCAGTTTTTACAAACAAAAAAGTCTGCTAGGATTATGATTGGAATTGTGTGAATCTGTTGATCAGTTTTGGGGGGAATGGCTGTCCTTACGATATTGAAGCTTTCAAACTGTGAATATTAGCACATCTTTCTATTTATTAGGGTATTCTTCAAATTATAGTTTTCAGTGTATTGGTCTTTCACATAGTTTAAGTTTATCCCTATGTATTTCATGTTTGTGTAAATGATATTTTAAAAACTCTACCTCCAGTTGTTTGCTGCCGGTGTATAGAGTACAATTTATTACTATTATTTTTTAATGCTGACCTCCTACCTTGCAACCATTCTAAACTCCCTCATGAGTTCCAATAGCTTTTTATTCTTGTAGATTCCTTAAGATTTTCATCACGTAAGATTAGGCCATCTGCAAAGAAAGATGAATTCACTTCTCCCTTCTTCATATGCTTGCTTTTGTTTCTTTCCTTATCACAATGCCCATGACCCTCAGTAAAATGTTGATTAAAAATGGTGAGAGCAGACGTCTTTCCCTTGTTCCCAAATGTAGAGGTAAACATTCAGTCTTTCATTTTTATGGGTGATATTAGAATAGGTTTTTCATGGATGCTATCTCCTTGAGGAATTTCCTTCTATTCCTGGTTTGTTGAAAGTTTTTTCTAATTTTAATTTTAATTTTAATTTTTTTAAAGGTTTTATTTATTCATGAGAGAGACAGAGAGAGAAGCAGAGACATAGGCAGAGGGAGAAGCACGCTCCTTGCCGGGAGCCCGATGTGGGATCCATCACAGGACCTCGGGATCATGACCTGAGCTGATGGTAGACGCTTAACCACCGAACCACTCAGCTGCTCCTATTGAGAGTTTTTTTTTTTTTTTTTTTTTTATCATGGGTAGGTTTCAACTTTTGTCAAATGTCTTCTGCACCAATTGATTTGACTATATGTCTTGTTGTCTTTTTTGTTGATATGATGAAATGAATTGATTAATTTTGAATTTTAAAGGGACTTTGAATTCCTAGGATTGCAGTTTGCCTATCCTGTATTGAATTCCTACAAGGAGGTCCTAACCCCTTTTTAATTCAGCTATAAGGTTGCTTATTTTTTTGGAACCCCCAGTTTCACACGTGACATGAAATGCTACCACTTATATGAAAGAGACCAGTTCATTGTCCCTATGGCACCCGTTTGTCCTTTTAGCAATGTATGTTTTCCACCAAATGATGATTGTTTCTTTCCTTTTTTTACCTTCGTGTCTCCCCCAACTAGATTTGAACTTTCCAGGAGCTGAGACTTTGTCCTTTTATTTTGGTAATTTTGGTGCCAAATATATGATAAGTTGGGAAAAAGAACAATAGCTAGGAACAGGTACTTTACCCCTATGACTTTTCTTTCTCCCCCAAGACCCTGCTAAGTTTTCCTTCTTAGCCCATTTCACAGATGAGGCTTAGAGAGTTGAAATCCTCTGTCCCAGGCCACCTAGCTGGTGGGCACAGACCCATGATTTGGAGCTGCTTCTCTTTCCACCTGTCGTAAGCTCTCTTAAGTGGTAGGCTATTAAATAATTATTTGTCCACTGATTGGTTGAATGAGTAAATGAGTGAATGAGTGAAAGTAACCTTTCCCCCTTTTTTTCATGAATGGAACAGGTCCACCTAATGAGAAAAAAAAGTCAGCTTGGAAACTGGCATGTTGGCAAGCCAAGAGGGAGGAGGGCGGTGGGGGTAGGGAGTACTTGCTAAAAAAAAGAACAGGAAGTGTAAACTATAAATTTACTTGACAGGGTTGCATCTCTGTGGCTCAGACGTTGGCCACTTCATCTTGGCATGATTATTATATAACAGGAGGATGAAGAAATGGCCGGAAAGTATTGCTTCCTATTACATAACGCTCACTGTGTGCCTGACAGCATTTCTGATAATGGGAGAACAGAAAGCGTGCTGCTCTGAGTGAAAGACTTCAAGCTTCTTGCAGTGGAATTGGCCTGGTCCTCAGCCGTTTAGAGCGTTAGAGTGGTGACCGATTTCCTCAGCGGCCTCGGGCTGTCTCTCCAGGCCTGTGTCTCTGCACACCCTGCCCCCCCCGCCCCCCGGAAATGTCTTGTATTCCGATTCCTCACAGACACTTGTAATATCTTCTAAATACATGATCCTTTCGAGCCCAACGAAGGCTTTCTGGTAGATTATTGGAGTTTTGGTTACTAGGTCAAGCGGATTCCAGTTGAGCTGGACCACATAGTTTTGCTTCCTCACAGTTTAGTGTGTGGTGATAAGAAACTAGAACAGTCTTTGAATAGTTCCTACTTGTCTGTTTTGCATGTTTCAAAACCCTGTGTGATACACTAGGCAGTACCTACCTGGCAGGCTCCGCAGTGGCCTCTTGGCGGGTTGTCCTGAGTTGAGCTGCTTTGTGGGTCACTTAGCATCTGTCTTCAGAGCACCCACACCAGTGGTGCTTTCCGTTTGTGCCTCTCGCTTGTGACCTACACGCATTCGGCTCAAGGTCCAGCAGTGGTTCTGTGTCCATACATCCGACCAAGTGAACACATGCTGGAATCCTCCATTGTCTTTACCCCTAATGCAACCCCTCCAGCAATTTCTGTGGGCTCCACCTCCTCTAAAATCTTCCTGTTCTCTTACCCCCATCTGGAAGCCATGTCCTTGCTTTTCCTCCTTTCACTTTGCCAATGTCTAGTGCAGCAGCTGGAATTGATATTTTCAAACCTGTAAATTAAAGCAAACCATGCTGAAAGCCCTCCAAATGCTTTCCATTGCATTTAGAAGATGCCACATGATCTGGTCCTTGTCCAGCCTGTGACTTGATCTCCTACCGCTCTTGTTCAGACGTGCTGGCCTTTCCTCTCTTCCCCAGGCCCACTCTCTCTGAGGCTCTTTGTTCTAACCTTTCCTACTCCTTGGAAGGCTCTTTCTCAGGCTCCTAACATGGCTGGTTTGTCAACAAATGTCACGTCCTCCCACCCATTCTAAAGGTTCATTCTCTCTCTCTCTCTCTCTCTCTCTCGTTACACTGCTTTATTTTCTTCTGAGACCTCACCTTTATGCCTTTTGTCTACTACACTTATTTCCATGTTTATTGTCTCAGGAGTTGACAGACGGCTACCAGGGGTCAAACAAACTTGCCTATTTTTGTAAATAAGCTTTCATTGGAACACAGCCACGCCCACTTGTTTACATATTCCCAGTGGCCCCTTGTGTGGAGCTGAACGTTTGTGTCCAAGACAGTTTGGCCTGCAAAGCTTAAAGCATTTACTTTCTGGTCCTTCATGGAAAATGTTTGCAGAGCCCGGCCCTCTCTTTCTCTACCACCTGCTAACTGGTTCACTGCCGATTTCCCAGCAGGTCTCTACACGTGATGGCACTTGGGGAATTTAATGAATGTAAGAACATAGGACATTGTGTTTCTGACTCTGAGTATGTATATCTTTTGAGCCCATATTCCTTGCAGATGAAAGAGAACTAACAAGGGCCACATCTGTGTTCATGTGCACAGGTGTGTTTCTCTGGTAGGGGGAAGGCAGTGAGGCAAAATGGACATCATGCAGGTTTTGCATCCACTCGGAGCAGCAGTCCAGACCTGCTTCTATCACTTCGTGCCTGTATGACCTTGGAAAAAACCCTCAGCCTCTTCTGCTTTTGTCTCTTGATAAAAAAGGGAGAAAGTGGTATCTACTTTTCATGGGTGTAGTGAGTGTTTTATGGATAACATTGCCTGGCTTCAGCTCCACCACTGGGGTTGTGGGATGTTTAGAAAACTGTGCTCAGCTTTCTTGCCATCGTTTGAAAAAATGGAGTGGCGTGGAGTCCAAAGTACACACACCGACATTTTGGCAATTAGGTTCAGTTCAATCAGGTGACCCAATGAGAAGTTGAGCGAGTGCCTACTGCCCTTCAGACACTATGCTACATTCCAGGAATGTGGAAAATCTCCAAGAAGAGCTTATCAGCTCTCCAGTTCTTGGGTCCCTCTTGGGCACAAAGTTGAGTGCTACCCGTTGGGGCATGCAGGGGCAAGCAAGACACAGTCTCCCCCGTGCAGGCCTTGTGATGTTACAGAAGAGATCAGAGAAGCTCACCTGCTATACCTTAGCCATGAGGTTAAGGTTTTAAGAACCACAAGAGACATGCAGGCACCAAAGAAGATCTAAAGAAGGACCACATCATGTTTATTTTTAGGTTTGGACAGAAAGACCCACAGTATTATATGCCTTTTTTGTTTGTTTTAAATATAATCTCCAGTCTCCTCTGATTTTGTTTTAAATGGCTTTTATTTATATTTCAATTATTCTGACATCTCAAATCTTGTTTTATTCCTAAATAGGTGAGCAATATATAGTAAATTAAGAAGTAATGATTCAAAGCCTAATCTCATTGTAGCTTGAGGGAAAGAAAGGTAAATGTGATTATTAGTAGCACACCAACTTTTTTTTCTTAGGAAGAAATCTGAAGGATTGGTTTGGGGGTTAGTTGGGCTAACCACACGTGGCTCAATTAGGCAGACACATCTCCATCTGTGTCTTTCACTCCGGGTTTTATGTATCAACTGAAGTCCTGCTATGATTTTGGACATGGACACTTCTGAAGAAAACTCTTTATTCAGTACCTTTCTTTTGAGAACATATCAAATAGCTTGTAGATGCAGTGCTTAGACCTGAAGATATGGAAATGAACAGTCAATATTTTAAAACTCTGAGTTCTAAGCTCATTACATGCTGTATACCTTTCTTATAAATGAAAACTTAAGAAAATTAAGAGAGCTGAGCAGCTCTTATCTCTCACCCATTCATTGAGCACAAACTCTGTGTGAGACACTAGGTGTTGGAAAAATGATCAAACACAGCCCCTGACCTCTAGGAACTTTTTTTTTTTTTTCCTCTAGGAACTTACTGTTTTGTGGGGATATCAATTGGAGAATAGTCAGTTGCTGCAGAGTTTTTAAAGTTCTCTAAGTTTTATGATTGAGAGTCAGTATATTATAGTTCCTGGGTTCACCCCTGCCAATCTGACCATTGGCAAATTATTTAATCTTCACTCCCTCTGTTTCTTCATCTGTAACATGGAGATAGTAATAATTCTACCTCGTAGTCTTGGTAAGAGGTTTGCATGAGAAAACTGTGCTTGGCACATAGTAGGTGATGAATAGACACTACTGAGGATGGTAGGAGTCATATGGAACTCAAGGAATGTAATGTAGTCGATGGAGTGCACAAACATGGGTTCGGCCCTTTTCCGAACGGATCTTTCCTAAAAATTTCCCTTGAGCTCTTCCCTTAAGAATAATGTTTGCCTCCTCTGTCTTGGATCGAGTCTTTGTGACATCCATTCACTCACTCTCCTTGTGTTTTGTTTCTTTATTTCTCTCTCCTACTGGATTTCTTAGTCTAATGAGTCCAGCGGATTTTTGATTTTGCCTAATGGCACACATCTACACTGAGGTGGCGGCAGTTACTTAAAATGCCGAGTGGTCATATGGTTTCACTCATATGGGGAATATAAGAAGTAGTGAATAGGATTATAAGGGAAAGGAGGGGAACTGAGTTGGAAAAATTAGAGAGGAAGACAAACCATGAGGGACTCCTAACTCTGGGAGATGAACAAAGGGTAGTGGAAGAGGAGGTGGGCAGGGGGATGGGGTGACTCGGTGACAGGCACTGAGGGGGCGCTTGATGGGATGAACACTGGGTGTTACACAATATGTTGGCAAACCAAACTCCAATAAAAACAAAACAAAATAAAATGTCTAATGGCCACTGTGTCGTCAATTTCTGTTAACAAAGTCATTTGAAACTTTAATATTCTTCAGCTGGGGAGTAGTTGCAGGAAGCATACCTTATTTGCTTTGTATGCAGCTGATAGAGAATAACAGTAAAGTATGTTAGCTTCAGTCATAGTTCATTAAGCCACAGGAAGACACGATATTTTTTATATCCTATACAATTGAGTACAATGTATTTCTAGCAAGCTATGGATAGAGAAGAAAAAATATACTCATTCACTGGTTTGCACCTGTACATGAGTGTCCTGTGGAAGGCACCGAGGATCATGTAGTAACTGAGATGTGTTATGTCTCCTGCCCTGAAGGTAACAGAGAAGTCTAGTCTATGTTGTTGGTGGGTAAGAAGAGCAAAAGATGTCCACGTAATACCTCCTGTGTTGAACTCATAGGTGACTTTTAAATTTAGTTCAATCCAATTCAACTTAGTTCAGTTCAGTTCAACTCGTTATTGATTGCTAACCTAACCTGATCCACTTTGAGAGTCATCCAGTTAAAGGCCAGGCAGATGTGCCTCTGGAGGCTTCCCAGGGACTTGAATCAGGTAGGGGAGTCTCCTTCTTGGATTATAAGAGATGGAAGCCCAATTTCCAGCGACTTTGGGCCCAAAGGGGAGTTTGGGGATGACTTATGTTACTGAGGGGAGGGCAGCATGTATTCAGGCCAAGGATAAGTGGAATGCCACCCAGGATTTGCTCTCCTTCTGTGTTTGCTCTCTCTGCATTCTGGCCTCATCCTCTCCTTAGTCTGGCTCTTGCACCTGGTAAAGTAACACAGCGCTGGAACCCCACTTCACATCACTGGAGAGCACTTGAGGGTTTGTGCCTCAGGTCTCTGGGGTTGTCAGATATCTGGGAAAGGCTCTGATTGGCATAGTTGAGGTCATCTGCAGCCAACCATTCAGTTCATCAGACGCCTGAACTGACTTGCTTTTATAGTTATCCTATAGATTCCTGCTGGCACCCACATAGGATGTTGAAATGTGGGAGAGAAGAGGTTCCAAGTTAACTTCTGATTATGTCATGAACTGCTTATCTGATTTAAAAAACAAGGCAGGGCAGCCTGGGTGGCTCAGTGGTTTAGCGCCGCCTTTGGCCTGGGGCCTGATCTTGGAGACCCAGAATCGAGTCCCACGTCGGGCTTCTTGCATGGAGTCTGCTTCTCCCTTTGCCTGTGTCTCTACCTCTCTCTCTATCTGTGTGTCTCATGAATGGATAAATAAAATCTTAAAAACAAAACAAAACAAAAAACCCAAAAAACCAATGCATATTGACTCTAGAGAATTTAGAGAATGAAATTTTAAGAGTACACAGAAGCATACTATCCAGAAACAGCTGCAAAAGTAGTTTAAAAAGACTTTTAGTTTTGGAATAAGTTTGGATTTACAGAAAAGTTGCAAAGATAATATGGAACATTTCCATATACACTTCACCCAACTTCCTCTAAGGTTAGTATCTTGCGTAATCATGGTGCATTTGTCAAACTAAGAAATTAAAATAGTACCATACTCTTAACTAACTCAAGACTTTATTTAGATTTCAACAGTTTTCCCACTGATGTCCTTTCTCTGCCTCAGGGTTTAACCCAGGACACGTTACACACAGTCGTCATGTCTCCTTTGTTTCCTTTGGTCTGTAACAGCTTTCTCCATCTTTGTTTTTCATGACCATGACAGATTTGAGGAGTGAGAGTCAGGTATTTTGACGAATGTCTCTCATTTTGGATTTGTTTGATGTTTTTCTCATGATTAGATTGGGGTTATAGGTTTTGGGAAAGAATAACACAGAGCCCAAGTGCCCTTCTCATCGCATCCTTTCAGGGGTACATGCAATCCACATGATTTAGTCTTGATTGAAAGATTCTCCCCTGTAAGTTAACTAAATCTCTCTCTACGCTGTTCTCTGGAAGTAAATCACTAAGCCCAGCTCATGGTCAAGGAGTGGGCAATTAAGCTCCTCCTCCTAGAGTGGGGGATGATCTATGTGTATCAACAAAGTTTATTTTTATTTTTTTAAAAAGCTTTTATTTATTTATTTATTTATTTATTTATTTATTTATTTGTTTGTTTGTTTATTTATTTATTTAACAGAGAGCTAGATAGAGCCAGAGAGCACAAGCAAGGGAGAATGATAGAAGGAGAGGAGAAGCAGACTCCCTACCCCCCCACCCCTCAGCAGGGAGTCTGATGCAGGGCCCAATCCCAGAACCCTGAGATCATGACCTGAGTTCAAGTCAGACACTTAACCGATTGAGTCACCTAGGCACCCTGAAAGGTGGTTTTTAATATAAATTATTTTGACAAAAAAAGGATTATACTGCATGTGCTTTTCTGTCTACTGCGTAAGCATGTTTTCTGCTGTGTGTAAAGGGTTTTTTTTTTGACTATACAAAAACTTTTATTCATTTGTACTAGAAGTTGGGCCCTTAGCCATCAAGGAACCCAGGACCCAGAAAACTGCCAGCCAGTACCAATCACTTCACAGCAGGGGACATCCCAGGGGAATGTCTAGCGACACACCCCAAAGTGAGTATTCCCGTGGCCCGGTCCCGCTCCCACCAGGATGACGGTGGCCAACAGCGCCCAGGGCCACCCTGGCAGGCGGGCTGGCTCTCGTGCAGCGAGGGGGCTGCTGAGTGACTGGGAGGCTGAGGGGCCAGGTGGACACAAAATCTTAGTCTGTGACACGGCACAGGGCTCTGCAGGTGAAGACCGTTTATAAATGGGGCCCGAGTTCCTGTGGGTAGAGAAGCACCCAGACAGACAGCACCTCAGAGTAGGACACAGTTTTCCTCTTAATAATATAGCATGAATAGATTTCCACATCAAATATTCTTTTATAATATTATTTTGAATAGCTATTCAGTATTTAGCTGTCTGGATATATCAGAATTTAACCCATTTATAAGTTTGGACACTTAAGTTGTTTCCAATTATTTTTTCTGGCTATTATGAAAGTCATTATGATTAACATCTTCCTAGCTAAATCTATCTACAATTATTTATTTCAAGGTAAAAAACTGATTAAAATAGATGTATCAAAGCATATCCATGTTAAAAAATTTACAGGTGTAAATTGCCCCCTGACAATTACCTCTGCCGTCTGCTGCTTTCTCACAGGCACCCCTGGCGGGAGCTAGGCAAGGAGGATGTGATGAGCAAATGTGGACAGGGCTGCCATTATTCAGGGCAGCTTGAAAGAAAAAAGGTGAAGATGAGGGCTGAAGTCTGTTCCTCATTTCCCAAGCTTGAGATCATTTATTAATGCTAAGGATGGCACCTCCTTATAGAGAAGGACAGCCATGCCATTTATTTTTCAGTTTAAAAACATTTAATTAAAATACATATTGCAGGGTAAAACACACATTTGAAAAAATGTACAGAACACATTTATTATAAGTAATTTTAGAGTTGGACATACATAAATCTTCGTCTAAACTTATGGTTATTGGGAATGGAAAATCAATTTCTTTTGCTGAGTATCTGTGTCCAAACATTCCATTACTAGTGTCCTAGTCTTCCCTGAATCCCTTCCAGATCATCCTTTCCACTCCCAACCCAAAGTAACCATTATCCTGCATTTAGTGGTAATCACTTCCTTGCTGTTTTTTAGTTTTAAAGTTATAAATAAGGGGATCCCTGGGTGGCTCAGCGGTTTAGCGCCTGCCTTTGGTCCAGGGCGTGATCCTGGAGTCCTGGGATCGAGTCCTGCATCGGGCTCCCGGCATGGAGCCTGCTTCTCCCTCTGCCTGTCTTTGCCCACCCCCCCTCTCTATTTCTATAATAAATAAATGAATAAATAAATCTTTTTAAAAAAAATAAAGTTATAAATAAGATACATGGTCATGGCAAAATTACCAAACAATATGCAAATTTGCAAAGTAAACATTAAAACGACTCCTAACACCGGTCTTCCCACCAAGGGTATCTGTTATGAGCTGTGCGGTATGTACTCTTCCACATTAGTGCTCTCCAGTGGAACTTTCTGCAATGATGACATGTTCTATTTCAGCCTTGTTTAATGTGTAGGAACTAGGTACATTTTAATACTGAGCCGTTGAAATGTGGCCAATGTAACTAATGAATGAATTTTAGGGATCCCTGGGTGGCTCAGCAGTTTAGTGCCTGCCCTTGGCCCAGGGCATGATTTTGGAGTCCTGGGTTCGAGTCCCACATCGGGCTCCCTGTGTGGAGCCTGCTTCTCCTTCTGCCTGTTTCTCTGCCTCTCTCTCTTTTCTGTGTCTCTCATGAATAAATAAATAAAATCTTAAAAAAACCCTGAATTTTATTTATTTATTTAAAATTTTAAAAAGATTTATTATTATTATTATTATTTTTTTTAGAGAGAGAGAAGGAGAGAGCGGATGAGGGGCAGAGAGAGCTTTGAGTGGACTCCACGCTAAGTGGGGAGACTGACATGGGGCACAATTGCATGACCCTGAGATCAGGACCTGAGTTGAAACCAAGAGTCAGATGCTCAACTGACTGCGCCACCCAGGAGTCCCAAGAACTGAATTTTATATTTTATTTAATTGTAATCAGTGTAATGTTTGGTAGTGGCTAGTGGCTACCATATTAGACAACACAGCTGTATGTTGTTTTTTTTTAAGATTTTATTTATTTATTCATGACAGACACACAGAAAGAGAGAGGCAGAGGCAGAGGGAGAAGCAGGCTCCATGCAGGGAGCCCGATGTGGGACTCGATCCTGGGTCTCCAGGATCACACCCTGGGCTGAAGGCGGTGCTAAAACGCTGGGCCACTGGGGCTGCCCCAGCTGTACGTTTTTGAAACCCTTTCTGTCATGCTGGCATCTGGGATCTTCACAGCATCGCGTGTGTAAGGAAACGTGCCTCTTGGCAAGGTCCTGGTTGGCAGTGGCAGAGGCCCCTTCTTGACGTCATACTCTCCACTCTTTCCATACAGCCCTTCTAGACATCATCAGCACCACTACAAAGGTCAGCTGGGCTTGAGGGTGTTTTTTTTTTTTTTTTCAGCATTTGTCTCAGCCTACAGTTTCAGCTGCAATTTGAGCAGCCCACTCAGGGTGCTGTGTGGTTTGGTTTCAAAAAGGATGGGTAAAGGTGAACTACCCGCCCCCCCCCCCCCCCCCCCGTGACCTTTCTTCTCTGGGTCTATGTCTCTATGCAGCTATTTTTGAAAGCTGAATCTTGTAGCTCTATAGACTTGCGTTATTACCAAGATGATCTTACTTTAAAAAAAATCGTTACCTCTTTTGTTTTTCTTTTGAGACAGAAAAATAAAAACAAAAAGGAGGATAGTTCCTGTTTGAACATGAGTTAAATGACATATTTTTTTTTTTAGATTTATTTATTTATTCATGAGAGACACACAGAGAGAGTCAGAGACATAGGCAGAGGGAGAAGCAGGCTCCATGCAGGGAGCTCATTGTGGGACTCGATCCCGGGATCCAGGATCATGCTCTGAGCCAAAGGAAGACACTCAACCACTGAGCCATCCAGGCATCCCAAATGATATCTTCTTAAATCGTGGCTTGTGACCTCCTAATTTTCTGTCATCAAGCATGTGTTGAAAGAGCCTGGATCAGGAGTTGCCAGACACAAGTCCTGGTCCCGACTCTGCCCTGATGGCATTCAGGGGTCGTTTTAGTGAGAACGATGAATTGTAGACTCGCGGACTGCTTAGGAGAGCCCCAGAGGCATCACCTGAAAACTTAGGGTAAAGGCACTTAATATCTATGGATCCCTATCCTGTGTGTAATTTCATCCTACGCATAGCATAGCATTTTATCGCACAACTGAAATTGTCTCCTCATTGGACAAGAAAGCAGAGGGGAATAGTATTTTCCTTGGCAACCTAAGCTCTTGGCAAGATCACCTGCCCACAGCAGGTACTGAAGTGTGTGTTCTATTGAAAACAAGAAGAAAGGAAGGAAATAAGAAAAAGACAGGGAACGAGAGGAAGGAAATAAGGAACGAAGACAGGGAGGAAGCAAAGGGAAGAAAGGCAGAGAAGGAGGAAACAAGCACCCTCGTTACCAATGAATTCCGTTCCATACCTTATCTCATACTTATTCCTTCCAACAGTTGGGTAGGAGAGATACAAGGCTCTGAGGTCAGGTAACGTGCTGAAGGCCACCCAGCTACCATGCAGAGGAGTCTCTGTTCTAGTGGCAACTCATAAAGTTAGAATCCAGATTCCCAGAGCTTTGCTCTCATTCCCCAGGTTGTTAAGAAAGGTGAAATTGGTGTCTTTGCTAAGTACCTGAGCCCCAAGCGAAGCCCCACGGGTAACTTGAGAAAGACAAAAGTTTTAGATCAGTTCTTGCCTGCAGCCCTTTGTCTTTCTGACATTAAGCATATCTTAAACCAGGTTTCTGGGCTGACATCCTCATACATATGGATTTAGAAGGGAAGCAGCTTTCTCAGCAGGCCTAGGGAAGTATATTAATTTCACAGAGCCCCCCACCCCTCCCACCCCCCAGCAACTTGGAAGGGCCCTCCTCTGGACTATTTAATCTCATCTTTTGTCTGCATTGAGAATGAGCATTTTCCTCTCTTTAAATATCATCCCCCCAAACCCTCCCTCCTTCATCAAACTCTTTGTTGTAGATGATCAGGCCAGGAGGGGAGAAGGCACTGGCCCACCAAGCTTGGGAAAGGCCAAAAAGGAAGGCTTTGCAGGAGGTGACCGAGCCTCAGGGGTCCCCTGAACTCTGAGGCCTAATCCTCTGTAATGGTCTGTGTTTGAGAGTCTTTGTGAAGCCATTGAAAGGAGGTGGGCCTGGGGAGGGGCCTTGCCCCTCTTACTCACGGTTCTCAGAGGGGCTTGGGTTGCCTTTAATGACTGGGTGGGGAGGGGACACACCTAGCTGGAAAGCTGTTGCCTGCCCCAAAAATGGGGTGCCAGGAGAGCTGCAGGATTCCGGTTGTTTCAGGTTTTGTTGACACCCCGAAGCCCCCATCCTGGTCCTTTGTTAGGAGCTAAGGGAACTGAACCCTAGATTCCAAAACCTGTAACTGGCCTGGATGTCACAATCCAGGTTTAGCAGGGATTAAGAATAAGTGATTTATTTAAAAAATTCCAAAAAAATGATAAGCACGCCAAGAGCAGATGTTTCCAGAGAGTAATCTTTTAGGGGGCCATATACTGTCACACAGACTGGGGTTCAAACCCAGACTTCATCCTGCAGAGACTCAGGTCTCTCAGTTTGTAGGAAGAATAGGAGCTAAAAATTGCTGGCAAAGTGTAGGTTCTTACCAAGTGGAGGCTACTGAAGGAGTATGAGTAATCACCTAACTCTCATTTCTTGGGGGAAGAAAGTGAGTCCCAGAGAAGGGAAGTAACTCGGGGAGGGTTGCATAGCAAGTGAGGAGTAGAGCTCAAATAATGACTCTTTGCTCTGGCTACTCAGTCCATGTGCGATCAGAGGAGCTCCATAAGCAAAGTCTATTTTAAAAGCTGGATTTGTGGTGTGCATAAACTGGGAGATAGTATCACACGTGCCTGAGAGATGAAAAAAATGACTGTGCATTCCCTTTGGAATATTGTGATCATATTTCTGGATGGTGTTTCTGTGGAGTAGAAATGAGAAACCGTAATTTCTAACCCAAGAGCTGACATGCTGGGTGGTTATTACTGCTTCAGCCTGGAGTGGTGTAGAGACGAACTCTGTTTCTGGAAAGAATTAATTGGAATGGTAAGAAAGCTTGAATGAGTGGTAGAAAGGAGCTGTCTGTTCTTGGAGTCCAAGACCACCAAAGTCAAGGATCCCCATTTTTTATTAGAAATGAATCTGATATGGTTTCTTTAATTGAATTCTTGACTGGTTGGATTTGGGGGGTGGTGTCTTCTATTTTGTATGATGAGTCAGATACTTTGCTTAGTCAGAGGTCATTAGAGAGTTTTCTAGAGTATGAATGACTGTTAATATAACCATTAGGTAAGTATAGCTGTTAATAAAATTGACAGTGCCTAGCCCTTGCATGATCTCCTGTAAATCTTACAAAGCTTTGAAGAGAGAGAGAGATCTTTATCACTTGTATTTTTCAGATGAAGAAATTAAGGCTCAAAGGTAACTTGCCCAGTGTCATTAGCCCAGGAAGTAGCTGTGGTGGACACTGGACGTGAGTGTGGAATGTGAAGCATTCTCTGAATTCACCTCAAGAATGCTCAGTCTTGGAATCTGTCAACCTGGTGCTTGCTGCTTTGGGGGCTAGGGGAGTAGAGTAGAGTTTAGCCTGTGCTTCTAGGTAATAGCTCAGGTGGCAGCTGACTGATTTTTCTCTTGCACAAGCAGCCTGGAATCCCTTCTGCCACTCCTCTCTCCTTCAACACATGGCGAGTATGTCTGCACATTGTGGCCTACACATTCCCCTCACATAACTCGTTATGAGCTGATACCCCATTTATCTACCCATTTATTTTTTATTTATTTATTTATTTATTTTTATCTACCCATTTATCCACCATAATGCAAATTTTTCTTTGCTCCTGATTCCTGGGGCTTTGATTCCTGCTTTATCTCCCGTTCCTATCATTGAAGTTCAGCTCTGCTCTAGTCTTTAGCAGACATTGTTGGCCACCATTACCCAATGGCCATTACCCTCTCTTCCTTGCTAACAGAACTCTGATTTTCCTTAGGTGTGTACCATGTATGGCCATCAAGGGAGACTGGCCTCAACACCAGCCCCAGACTCAGGGAGTGACTGACTCCTCACTGGTCTAAGCCAGTGATCACGGAACCAGTCCACTTCACAGTGATTGGTGTAGGTATGAGCTTGTAACTCATTTTGTCTAATGAGACATGAGTGAATAATGGCACAGGGCCTCTTGGAAAAGGTTTTCTTCATTTTGAGAAAGGAACTTTGGGTATGGTGCTGCTGCTTCTGGATGTTGATGTGCCTACTTATGATGACTGGAACTGCAGCCTCCGTTTTGGGGATCATAATGGGCATGAGCCTGAGAACACACTGAGCATAGCAGCATGGGAGGTTGGAGTAAGCTCAATCCTTCATGAAGGATCCACAGAATTAATCAACCCTGTTAACATCCCTCTTCCAAGCGTTCCCTTAATGTTCAGGCCACATGGATTTTCCCCCTATTTTACTTGCAGCCAAAAGCATTGTCACTGATAAAGTACGACATCTCAATAATATGTCTACCTCCCCAATCCCTTTCTAAGACTTTACTTTCGACCTCTCCAAACTCCCTCTTCCCTGAGACCCCGTCTTCTCTGAAGCTAAACCCCATTCAACATCCCAGGGAGAGGAGCTTGAGTAGAGCTGGGGATGTTGAAAAGTCACAAAAAAATGCTGCCCTTTTACTACTTTCCCTTGTGTCTCATAGTCTTTGTGTGTGTGTGTGTGAGTGTGTGTGTGTGTGTGTGTGTCTCATAGTCTATTTACTCACACCACTTGCTTGAATGTCTTTTAATTTTAAAAAGTGCTACTTTTGGGGGTGCCTGGGCGATTCTGGTGGTAAAGCACCTGTCTCTTGGTTTCAGCACAGGTCACGATCTCATGGGTTGTGGGATAGAGCCCCATGTTGGGCTCTGTACTCAGTCTGGAGTCTGCTTGAAAGATTCTCTCCCTATAACCCTACCCCTGCTCTCTCTCTTCTCTCTTAAAGAAAAAAATGTTACTTTTGGAGAATGGACCTCAGGCAGAAAATATCACTGCCTCTAATTTCTACCTGTTTTTTCAGGGAAATGTTCTCTTCGAGTTTTAACAAGTCCTATTAGAATGCAATCCCTTTTCCCTCCCTCCATGTATCTTGCTGCCTTCTCACTATTGCTGGTTGCGTACACGGACAGAGCAGCCTACCCTCTGATGCATGTCCTTTCCTGCCAGATGGAGCCTCCACTGTTACTTCTGTGCTCAGGCTGTTTTCTCTGCCCAGCCATTTATGGACTGATGCCAGATATCTCCCAGGCTACCTCTCCTGCCTGACAGAATAGGCTCAGTTCATGGACTTGTGGCTCATGGATTCAGTCCAATCCATGCTCATATGTTGAAGCCCTAACCCCCTAGTGTGCCTGTATATGCAGATATACATAGGTATATCTTTATGGAGGTAACTAAAGTTAAATGTGGTCAAAGCGTGGGGGCCCTAATCCAGGTAACTAAAGGTTAAATGCAGTCATAAGTATGGGGGCCCTAATCCAGTATAATTGATGTCCTCATAAGAAAATGACACCCTCATAAGAAAATGACACCAAAATGGCGCAGAGGGAAGGGCCATGTGAGGACGCAGCAAGAAGATGGCCATTTGCAAGCCAAAGAGAGAGGCCTGGAAGAAATGAACTCTGCTGACACCTTGATATTGGCCTTCTAGTTTCTAGAACTGTGAGAAAATTAATTTCTGTTGTTTAAGCCACTGACTCTCTGGCAATTTGTTCTGGCAGCCCTAGCAAACTCATATGTTGGTCATACTCATATTCCAGATCTGATACCTGGGATTTATTGTCAGACATCATTTAATTCCTGCCTTCATTCATACTTTAATTAATTAATTAATTTTTAAAAAAGATTTTATTTATTTATTCATGAGACACACACACACACACACACACACACAGAGGCAGAGACACAGGTAGAGGGAGAAGCAGGCTCCATGCAGGGAGCCTGATGTGGGTCTCGATCCCGGGTCCCCAGGATCACACCCTGGGCTGAAGGCAGGCTCTAAACCGCCGAGCCACCCAGGAATCCCCCATACTTTAATTTATATATCAACCAGAAAAGTAGTATAATTTGGTGTGGAATTGCCCAGTATGTGTGCCCCTGAATCCTAGTCCTGCGAGGTCCTCTGTGAAGAATGGGCTCTGAGGTCCTCCAGTATATCACAGCCCTATTTGCAGATTTGTAGTGTCCACTTTAATATTAGAGATTCTGAGAAGAAACTTGTCTAAGGTTATTTAAGTGGCCATTGACAGCATTGAGATTTGACCCTGTATTTATCCCTTTATTGGTTAACATCTGCTAATATCCATGAAGTTTGTAGTGAGAAATGGTGATCTTGTTTGTTGAAGCAAAGCCTTGAAGTCATTCTGCCATATAATTTGTGAAACTTAGTTTTCTCATCTGCTGAGTGAGGCTAATAGTCACTATCTGGGGTATGGCTTTGAGGATCCAGTAAGAAAATCTACATAAAGGGCCAACACAATATCACTCTGTTTCTTCATCTTCCTCATTTATTCAGAAATTCAATAGGTACATCTTTATTGAGTGCCAAAGAGCACATTTCTTGCTGGTTGGAAATATTCTGAACGTCTTACTTTTCTTTCTGCTCTGAGCTGTGCTGAGGTCTTGCAGACTTGGAAAATCTCAAGCCACATCTCCTCCAGCTTTTCCTGCCACGTTCTGTTTTTATAAATGAGGACATGATTCCAGGAACTTCTGTGACTTCATGCTGGCCACTGGGAAGGTAGGCTGGCTTCACACCTATGGTGTTTAGGCGCTGTGAGGTGCCTGGCTTTGTGGGATATAAAACTTAAAACTTGCCGTGCTGCATCCGGGATCAAGGAGCCACTTCCCATGTTAACCCACGGCGTCATCCGTGTCAGCACCACACTAGCTCTGCTGTGGGTCTCTCAGCTCAAATGTCCTTAAAACTCAAGGCCATTTGTAGCTTTCATTTGGCAGTGATCAGAATTAACTCCCCATGAGGAGATAAATGTTCCAATTGAATCATAGTGTGGAGCAAATTCCACTAAGTCAGAATTTACCAAGAGAGTCAGATTTGCCAAGTACATTCTATGTGAGAGGCTCTGTGTTAAAACTTTTACTTACCTTGTCTCATTTAATCTCTTCACAAATGACCCGATAATTATCCTCATTTTACAGATGAAGCAAAGGAATAAACTGAGGCACAGGGAGGTTAATTTGCTCAGTCCACACAGCTAGAAAGGCCTGGAGCCAGCATTTGATTGTGGGCAGTCCGACTCCAGAGCACAGGCTCTTCTTAACCACTGTGGTCTTTCTCAATCCAGTTAATTACTACCTTGAGCTTATAGATGTGGAAACTGAGGCTGAGAGGTGAAATTATTTGACCAAGCCACACAGCTAGTAAATGCCAGAGCCAAAACCTGGTCCCAAGTCTCTCTGACTCTGAAGTATTCACACTTTTTATAGAAGAACAGCTCCTCCCTGCTTCATGGTTCCACATGCAGCATCACATATGTCACGTGTAGTAGCTGGCCTCGACCTTGGAACAATCCTGTGTACTGTGATTTGCTAGTCCCCCACGTATAGGTGATCTGGATAGAGTTGAAGCAACTTGCCATGACCACACAGCTTTACATATGGGAGCCTCAGTTCAAGGCCTCCTCTCGTGCTTGGCCTCTGGTCTGAAAAACTCTTCCTCTCTCCTCCTCACTAAATTCTTCTCATCCCTCAGATCTCAGATCAAATAGTACTTTCTTGGGGTGGCTTTTCTTCCCCTCCAGACTAATTCAGTATCCCCTTCTGGAGATCTGTAGATCATTCCTTAGTTTTCTTTTTCACTTTTATTTTTTATTTTATTTAAAGGTATTATTTATTTGGGGGAGAGAGAGAGAGCATGAGCAGAGGGAGAGGGAGAAGCAGGCTCCTGCTAAGCAGGGAGCCCAGTGCAGGGCTCAATCCCAGGACCCTGGGTTCATGATCTGGGCCAAAGGCAGACACTTAACCACCTGTGCCACCCAGGCGTCTCTCTTTCTCACTTTTTTTTTTTAATCTACTTGTGTGATTATTTTATAAACACCTGCCTTCTCCTAGATTGTCCACACTATGAGGCGAGAGCCACATCAGTGTTGTATGGTAGCAACACCAGTGTTTAATTCATTTTTTAGCATATGGCTAAAAATGGTAGTTATTAGTATATAAAACAGATATATCTACATCTATGTGTATATTTATATACATATACATATATGCATACACACATATATATAACACACACATATTTAAACGATACTTAAATGTCATTAGATCCACCCACTTCCTCCTCCTAGTGCATGGATCATGGAAAGGTCAGTTAGCCATGTGATTGTTGCAGCTCCCTGTTTACTTGCTGTTGCAGACATTGCTAATCAATAACCATACTTCCGAGTGTCTGGGGAACCTGAAAAACCCCTCTCAAGGCATTGCTCCAGGCAGCTACTATTGATTAATTGGACTTGGCCCCCAAAATGAAACTTACCCATCCCAGAGGGGGAAACTATTCTCATATGTTCCACATAGTAGTCTAATCCTAGTTTTCTGCATTTGAAATAATCTGAAGAATTAAAAAAATATTGATGTCTGGGGTCTTGTTCTAGAGATTCTGATCAACTGGGCCAAGAACCATTGGCTGGCCAACTAGTGTCAATTCTGGCCAGTTCTTGTCTGGATTCCGTTTTTCCTTGTGTCGTTTATTTACTGTTTTGTGTAATATATAATAGCTCTACAGTGGCAGATACAGAATTGAGGGCATTGAGGATACAGACATGATGGAGAAAGATTGGTCTCAGTTCTCAGGAGCTCTCATATTAACACAGGAGACGTGTCAATCGACATGAAGAACTCTTAAGTGAGGCAGCTTGTTAGGAGTTCATTTATAGGTGCATGGAAGCACAAGGGAGTCTGTGGCAGAGGAAGACAGAACTTCTATGTGGGAGGATCTCGAAAAAGTTCAGAAGGAAGTTTGAGTTGCACTAATTCTTGAGGAACAGGTGGGCTGGGAAACCCATGGTGAATCGAAATCGTGGAAGACTTTGGATGCCAGACAGAGCCATGTGGAGTCAGTGACGTAAGGAAAATGATTTTCAGAGTTGATCTTCAGGAAACAAACTTTGGCAGCAAGATGGAGGATGCTTGGGAAAGGATGGAAGAGGAGGCTTGGTACAAAGTTTCTAGTCTAATTCATGGCGGCAACAGAAATCATATAAATGAATTGGAGGTGGAATGAGACTTTGGCAATATGAGAGAAATATTGAATATGACTCAGGGGAAATCTATAAAAATTAATTGTATACTTTCTCTCATTGCTTTGCATTACATTGTGAGCTCTTTGGAGAAAGATTTGTATTCTTGATCTGGGCCAGGCACTGTGTCAAATATTTTACATAGATCTTCTCATTAATCCTCATAACAATTGCAGAGTTATTTTTATTATCTGGATGGGGATTCTGAAGTTAGAAATATATTAAATCACGTTCCCAGTGTTACACAGCCAATAAGTTGTAGAGTCAGGATCCAAATACAGATCGTTTAACCCTGGAGCACATGTGTTGAACTGTGTGATGATTCTGTCTTAATTACTGCTCTATTCCAGAGGTTTTCAGCTGGGGAGGATTTTGTGTACCTCACTCAGGGGAGACATTTAGCATTTCTGTAGACAGTTTTGGTTGTCTCAACTGGAGTGGGGGGATTGCTACTGCATTAGGTGGGTAGAGGTCAGATATGCTGCTAAAAATCCTATAAGGCACAGGATGGTCCTCACACCAACTCCTCTCCCCACGAGAAAGAATTATCCAGTCCCAAATGTCAGTGGTGCTGAGGTTGAGAAACTCTGTTCTATTTCTAGGGTCTAACTCAGTGCCTAGCACACAGTTAGTTGTGGGTTTGTTGAATTAAAGAGAACTACTGAGTATATGCATTCATACTTACATAGTTATGTACATTTAAATTTATGTGAATATAACTCTTACAAATATATACATTCTTTTATCCTCATGTATTCTCTTGATCACAGAAATTTCACTGTGTGTGTCATCTCTATTTCCTCTGGAATCTGTTTTGGGGCAATGTTTCTAATTTATCCTATTCCAAGTCTTATCTCCTGTAATTATGGTGTCTCCTGGCTTGGCCATCGTCCCATGGATCGGAATTTCATTTTAAATCCTGCAGTTGCTGTGCTGACTTAGAAAAGATTGTGTGTGTGTGTGTGTGTGTGTGTGTGTGTGTTTCTTTCTTGTTCCTGCCCCATCCTGTTGGAATTCATTGCATCACCCTATACTTTCCTAGCAAGGGGCTTAGCATCTACTTTGGGGACTGGGCTGCCAGAGAAACTCCCTAAATAGTCAGATCCATGTCAAAGCTTACTGAATGAAGTGGTTGAGGCTGGCAGCCTTGGTTCCCATCCAGAAGGTGACATATTCCTGAACTTGGGTGATGTGGGCTTGGAAAGTCCCACCCCTTGTAAACCAGCTGAGCTTTTTGCAAAATCCATCCTGATTAGATTGCTCTATATCCAATTTCCAGCTGACAGCTGTTCTTCAATCTTTTCCTACCCCCAGCCCCTGGTACACTCTGGGATTTTCTTTTTCTTTTTTAAATGATAGCCACTTAAGAGCTTTTCTCGTTTCCCAATTCCTAAATTCCACATTTTCAGTCCATTCTGTCACAGTAGCTTTTGGTGCAGCTGCGATCAGGGAGACGGATGCCCAGTTGCATTGCCTGTTTGAGCAACAGGGTCATGATTAGGAAAGAGCTGAGGAGTAAGGGAATCCTCTAGAGATGCCTCTCTATGAGAGCACAATTAGTGTGTCCAGTGAACCCTAAAGTCAGTTATAGGAGTGCCTGTGTTTGGTCCCGCCAGATTCTTCAAAGATGCACAAGAACAAAATGAGGGGCTCCTGGGTAGCTCAGTGGCGATGACCATCAGCAGGCCGTGCACCAGGCTGCCGATGGCAGCGGCCGTCATGACCTTGTGGGGCAGGGCATAGGAGCAGTCCACTCATGCCTGCCGTCGGAACGGTCTGGCTGCCCATCACACACCCACATCTTGTATACACACTTCTCGACCCGGCATTGGAATTTGCCATGCTGGCAGTGCTGGCAACGTCTCTCATCGGCAACGTTGGTGCAGAAAGTCTGGTAGTTGCAGCAGTCGGCGGGCGGGTAGCAGGCCGTGGCCCCAGGGGTGCTGGCAGCTGGCAGGGGGTTCGCCAAGTGGCGAACATAAGAGGAGTGCATGGCGGGCACTGCTCAGGCAATAAGTTAGGAAGCAGCAGGGCTGGTGGTGGCAGCAGATGCGGGCTGGGGCCTCACTCTGGGCAGGCACGAGGTCATCGATGGCCTGGCCCTGCTTCAGCCACTGCTCCATCTTGACGAGCAGCTTCACACCATCGACCACCATCTGTACCAGCTCCACCTCTGAGAAGCCCAGGTGGTCTGCGTTGGAGACATCAAAGACGCCACCCACAGCAGCTGTGTCCACACCACCTGTGTCCGGGCGGGCAGCTGAGACAGTATTCCTCGATCGAGCCGTCAGCACAGCCCCACGAGCTGTCGCAGCACTGCCCTCAGCAGCAGCGCTCCTCCAGGCCCTCTCTGGCCCCTAGGCTGGTGCCCAGGCCGCAAGGTCCATCCCAGGGCAGGTAGTAGCCTCGCACGTGGTAGGTGGTGTTGAAGCCTCCAGGCAACCATGCGGCAAGCCACGATGGCCTGGCCAGAGACACATGTCAGTAGACACATGACACAGCACAGTAGTCAATACCATAAACCATCATGAAGGTCAAGTGGAAGTAAAGAGATAGACATGAGCAACTAGAGGGACTCCTAGGAGGGCAGCCTTGCCATTGCTGGAGTGGATGAGGCTGTGCAGCACCGAGGGGGCCCGGGAGGCCCCACGCAATCATCCTCATGTGCTGCATCTCCGTAGGCCAGGTCCAGGGCCGCGAAGCGCACCGCCAGGCACCCACCGTCATGGGGCTCCAGCAGCCAGAGGCAGGACGGGGGTGGGAGACTGAGGCCAGGGGTGAGTAGTGGGGGGAAGAGAAGACCCCGTAAAAGTCTTCCAAGGTATGGTTGCAGGGTGACGCGGGGACAGGGGCTGGGGTCAGGTCAGGGAAGGGGTCTGAGCTGCAACCTGCCTTGTCAGAACCATCGCCACAGGCATCAGGGTTGTCGCAGTGCTGGGCCAAGGGCGCACAGTGGTGGTTCAGGCCCTGGAACTCATCTGGCCAGCACATCAGCCAATCTGCAGAGGCACCAAGAAGGGCTGTACCACTAGAGCTGGTGGGATCTTCCCCTCCTCCCTGGGGCTTCTGCTCCCTGTTCTACTAGTTCCAGAGACATCCCTGTCCAGCATACCTTGGCTGTAAGAGAGCAGGGAGCCCTGGCCCATGGGTGCTCTGGCCCCGGCGGAGTTGTATGTGATGGTGACGTTGTCCCCCAGGCAGCTGCAGAGGGCTGGCAGGTGCCTCACACAGGGAGATCTGTGGCTGGAGAGGGGAGCGCAGGATGAAGCTCTCTGAGCCACAGGCCAGGTGCAGTTTTTGGAACCTATGGGTGGAGGAGAGCAGGACGTGAGATCTTCTTTTTTATTAAGATTTTATTTTTGGGACACCCAGATGGCTCAGTGGTTGAGTGTCTGCCTTTGGCTCAGAGTGTGATTCCCAGGTCCTGGGATCCAGTCCCACATCAGGCTCCATGCAGGGAACCTGCTTCTCCCTCTGCCTATGTCTCTGCCTCTCTCTGTGTGTCTCTCATGAATAAATAAATAAATAAATTCTTTTTAAAAAAATGAGCAGAGAGTCCCTATAGTTGCTCATGCCTATCTCTTTACTTCCACTTGACCTTCATGGTGGTTTATGGTGTTGACTACTGTGCTGTGTCATGTGTCTACTGACCCCCAAAGGCAAGTGTGATCACTAGTTGAAGTTGATTCCTCAGAACCACTCTCCCACCTAGTGCTCCAGATGTGATTTTGTTTGATAAGCGTTGATGGTATCAGTTAGGAAGCGTTACATTGTACATAACAGGAGAACAATTGGCTGGAAAGTGCAGAGACAAAGCTTCAGCCTCAGAGAATGCTCTCACTAAAGACTTGATTCTTTTCCCATCTTCCTTCCTGACTTCACACTAAGTCTGTTTCTTTCTTTATTCCCAAGATGCATACCGGCAGCTCCTGGAGTAGCACGTCCTTTTACCTCATCCAGCAGATGTGAAACTTCTTGCCCTGAGATTTCTTGGTGTAAAGCTTGAGATTTGTTCTGAATTTGCTAAGGTGATAGAACTGCCCTGAGTCAGCTTTCTGGCTATGGGGTGGACCTGGCTGAGTGGCATAGCCACACTTAGGAGCTCTGCACTGGAAGAGCCGGTAGAAGTCAGACCATTAGCAAAGAGAGTGGTGGATGGTGAAGAGGTGGCCAACTAGTGTCCAGTATAAGATTTATGCTTGGTCTTCTTGATGTTTGAACATTAGCAATGTATTTAAGTAATACTTTGGGGGGCACCTGGGTGGCTCAGTGGTTGAGCATCAGGTCGTGATCCCAGGGTCCTGGGATCGAGTCTCACATCAGCTTCCCCGCAGGGAGCCTGCTTCTCCCTCTGCTTGTGTCTCTGCTTCTCTCTCTGTGTGTTTCTCATGAATAAATAAATAAAATCCTTAAAAAAAAGTAATACTTTGGCCTCTTGTTTTCCTTTGTATTTGAGGAGTCCCCTTCACCAAATTCCTGACCCTCTGAAACCCATTCACTACCACTATTTGCATGGCTGCTTCTGCCAAATCTAGACCGAATTCTTTCTAACAGGGCAGGAAGGGTGATATGATTTTGATAACAATCTTAACTTTAAAATACCTACTATTTGTAGAAATACTACTTATGCAAATATGTTTGTAAACACCAGCTTTCATTATCATTCCTTTGTTTAGTCTAGTATCTTTATATTCTTCACTCTTTTGTCTATTCATCCATTCCATTGGAAAACATATATTAAATATCTGCCATGTACCAGTCACTGTGCAAGATCCTAAGGTCCAAGGATTAACAGCATACTAAACTCAAGGAGTTCAAAAAAAAAAAAGAAAGAGAAGCACATAAACAATGAACGGTCATAAAGTAATTTTTTGGTAAAAGTATAAAAAAGTATTACTAAACTCTGAACCACTGTGTTGTGTGTGTGTGTGCACACGCGTGTGCATGCACGCACGTGTTGCTAGTCAATTTCCATTTCCTACCTGCTTTCCTGGTCTAAATGTCCTCACTGTGTCACTCTTCCTCACTTGAGTTATGACTGCTGTATTTCTTTTCCTCGTTGAGGTTGTGTTGTCTTCTGCTCCCAGGACTCTGCAAAATAGCAGCAGAGCTAGTCAGCGTCGTGTACACCTGCAGTTGTCTGAACAAACACATGGTTGATGACCAGAGGAACATTGGTGCTTTCTAGATGGTTTCTCAGTTTCACTGTGGCAGAGACTTCTTACACAAGGAGTTTTTGATTCTACGGTTGCTAGGAAGTCAAACCTCTATTTTTCTTTAATTGAATTTAAATGTTTAAAAGTAAGCTCTTTGCTTCCTTTCTCTTAACGAAAAAATGTTTTCCACATGCTTACGGGTCCCATAGGAACAGCCGTGTGGTGGGAAGGGAGAGAGATTTGGTGTCAGATTGGCCTAAATTTGGACCCCACTTTGCCATTCACTGGCTCTGATACCTTGATTCTTTATCTCCGTGAGCCATAGACTATTTTCCTATCAAATGGGATCACAATTCCTGCAGCACAGACAGTGGAGAGTTTCACATTAAATGTGTGTGAGAGCACAGAGCACAGCATTTGGGGTATAGCCAGCTTGCTTGGTGGTTCATTTCTTCTATTTCTCCTATCCTATTTCTTTCTTCCTTTTGATCCAAACAGTCTACCGTCTATGTAAGAATGGGTCACAGGGTTATGGGAGGGGGGTGAGAAAGCTTTGGGCAGGGACTTTTAGCATGTTTTTAATGCTTCCATTTGTCTTATGATGTCAATGACTATATGTTTTTTTTAAAAAAAAAGTTCTAAAAAAATGCGCTGCCAACATAAATTTTATCATTAATCCAGCAGGTTGCCATGAAAATGAATATAGCAAAAGATGGACTATTGTCTTCTCAAGCAAAGTGGCATATTCTGAACATATATAGCTAATGAAGCTCTCAGCGTCCTGGTGTGTACTTGAGTGGCTTGTAATGTTAGTAGACCAACAAAGAAATAACTATTGTCATTAGATATAATGAAAGAAAACAATTATTTATGCAGCCTCCATGAGCTAGGGACTGTGCTGCTTTCTGCCTTCACATATATTTTTTTATCCTCCCTAATAAAATACCCCAGATTCTTGGGCTTCAGTGTCAAGGAAAGAATGAGATATTGCTGTTGCCATTGCAAGCTTTCTGTTTCATCACTGCTCTCTTTAGCAGTTGTTGTGGGAAATCTCTCCAAAAAGCCAGGCATAACAATTGGTAATGCCTCACACACAATGGGCCTATTTGCAGATAAGGTTACAGTTTGCTTCTCCCATCCATCCCAAGAAATGCAAACTTCTACATTGTCTGTTTATTTATCTGGACTTTCACTTCCACGTTCATTATACAAAATCTGAATTTGCAGCAATTTTCAGAAAACTACTCTCTTTACAAAATACTATGCTCATCAATTATGATTTTGACATCTTTTCTACTACTTTCTGACAAATAAGACAAATACAATGAATTTAGCTGATGTGAAAGTTCTGTGGTTCTTGCCACCAAAAGGTCTTCTATATTCATCCACATTTCTCTGTTTTCTCTGCCATAGTTCTGCTCACTGTGATTTCTCACGTTGCATTGCTACGATAGTGGGAAATTGTTTTGAGTCCTTGCTATGTACCAGATGCTGTTTGAGGTGCTTTATACGTATGATTGCACTTAATTGCTCCTGAGAACATCTTTGGAGGTAGCAAGTATTTATGAACCTGTCTTCAGATGTGGAAACTGAGGCAGCAAGAAGTTCAATGTTTTGCCCACAGTGTGTAAGTGACATAGCTAAGGATCAAATCCAGGCAGTTGGACTCTTGAGCTCATGCTTTGGACCACCACCTGCTTTTTTTTTTTTTTTTTTAAAGATTTTATTCATTTATTCATGAGAGACACACAGAGAGAGGCAGAGATATAGGCAGAGGGAGAAGCAGACTCCCTGCAAGGGGCCTGATGTGGGACTCGATTCTGGACCCCGGGATCATGACCTGAGCCGAAGGCAGACACTCAATCGCTGAGCCACCCAGGTGTCCCTCACCACCCTCTTTTATCACTCCAGCATTTTTGCAAAAGTTTCCTAATTGGTTTTACTGCATCTACTCTTGACCTTCTAGGAATCTCCACCCTGCAGCTTGTTCAGAGCTCATTCTAATTGTATCATCCTCTTCCTTGAAACTCCTCTGCCTTTGGTATAAAGTCCAGGCACATCATGGTCCGCAAGGCTGTGTGGACTGGCTGCACACTCTATCCACCCTAAACTTGCTATGGTCAATCTTACTTATTTAGATCCATCAGCTATAGTGGATTTTGTAGTTGCTCTGCCCTCCCTCAAGGGCCCCGGTGGAAGCAGCCTTCTACCTGCATTTCTTTCCTTGTATTCTTGAATTCTGAAGTTTAGATATCACTGCTAACAGACCTTTTCCAAGTCTTGGACTTCAGTAACTCCTCTCCTTGTTTTCTTCCTTTTCATTTCCTTATGGATTTCTTTCCAACTTCCCCTGTACCTCAGGGGTCTACCTCCACTCCCTGATCTCTCTGCAAACCACCCCCTCCACACTCATTCTCAACACAGAAAGTTTTCCTCCATTAAGCAAACGTATAACTTAAATTAATCCTGCTGTAGATTGTTGCCAAATACCATTCTCAAACTCCATGCCAGGATTTAGATTTTTGTATTTAGCTAATTTCTAGATGTCTCTTTTGGAAATATACACAAGGACTTCAAATTAAGTATGTCCAAAACCGGGTTATCTTCTCTTGAAAGCTGCTAACTGCTCTTTAATTTCCACAGTAAATGTCTTTTCCATCTACCCAATCATCTGTACCAGAAACTTCAGTCATTCTTAACATTTCCCTTTCATTTGCTGGGTCTTTGAGTGCTGCCAATTCAATCTTTAAAATGTCTTTCAAGTGTGTTTTGTCTTCTTCATTCCTGTTCTCTTTGACCTGGTTCAGACATATATTATCTCTTACCTGAAACATTGCAAAAACCACCCTAATGGGTTACCTTCTTGTTCATTCTCCATACTATTCCTTGCGGAGGAATAGTATCATCAGTGTCTTAATTTAGTGCCGTCAGTGTCTATGAGAAGCAGAAACACCGCATTAAACTAGAAGTGGCATTGACAGACCATCAGTGACATGGTGATACAAATCCCATGACCTAGTTGGCTACTTCAAAGAACCCTAGCAATTTCTAGGTGAAGAACTACAACAGCAGTGGAAAAAGCAGCAGGATACTAGCTGCCACTACCACTTCCTACAACAATCTCCAACATTTATGACCCTTTGACTGTGAATTGGGCCCAATTCAAACTTCATGTACATCTTATTTAATTTATTCATTCTTCTGAAAGTGACCTTTGATGTAGCAGTGGATTCATAAAGAACTCTGTACCTTCTTAACAAGACTCAGATTCTCTTTGGAGATCCAACTCCGTGAGTGAATGGTACAATATTGGCAGAATTTGACATCAGGTGCTCTCCCTTCCTCTGGCAAGGCCAATGCACTTTCCCCTGGGTCTTTAAATCTTAAAGGATGACATAGAATGGAACAAATTTTGGGGGCTTATTTACTTTTGTAGTGGTACCTGTGTGAGATACTTCAGTAGTCTTTTCAACCGGACCCCAGATGCCAGGCCGATTCCCGTCCTGATGCATGTTCTATTTCCAAGTCTGGCTCTCCAGCCTCTAGCCTTCTGTCCATTCCTTGTGCTGATTAAATGTCTTGTCAATGGATTCTTCCTTATTTTTCTTCCTCTTTTTTCTTTAACTTCATTTAGTTAAAGTGGGTTTCAACTGCTGGCAACCAGAGAAATCCAACTGATGCCGAAACCATTCCATGAAAACTTATTGTATTAGAGTTAGGAAAATTGAGGTCTCTCTGTAACTGGCCTCAGGTCACATGGGGAGTTAGTTAATGACAGAATCTGGACTCAAAGGCTAGCGCACAATGGAGCAGGAATTATCCTTAGCCCTAGAATTCCTTGTGTCTGAAGACTTGCTTCTACAGCATGTGTGTGGTTTTGGGTGAGTCACCAAATCTCTTTCTGCCTCTGTTTTCTCACTTGTAAAGTGGGGAGAATAATAGCACCTACCTTGTAGGGATGTTATATGGATTATATCACTTAATACTGTGCTATATGCTATAAAGTATGAATGGACAGTACCTGGTAAGAGAGATGTAAATGTAAGTACTGTTGTTACTTTCACTGCACTCACTGGCCACTTTAGGAATATTGTTGTTTTAAATTGTTTTGCAGCACTGGTAAAGAATGTTTCAGTTGTATTATCCAAGTCTTAGGAAAGTCTAAAGCATATATGCAAAGTGTCCCCTCCACAAAGCCCCAGGAAGGGTGCTGGTGGCTTGGTAGCTGAGAGTTTATTCTGTCTCTTTTTATGCTGAAAATAATATCATTAAAAAGGACTGTTATTTTCTTCTTTTTCCTGACCAATGAAATGGACATCAAAGTACAGAGTGTTTGACAAGAGGACCAGTTGGTTCCATTCAGGGGCACATTTTGGATTGTTCGTTTTTGACAAGGGGAGCGATTCATTACGTTTTGTTTATGTAGCACCTCCCGAGGGGCCATTTCTAAGTGGTTCACAAAAGGCTTCTTCTCACTGAAACACACTTGTCCTTCAGGGTTCCCAGGGACTGAAGATCATGTGTGCAAATAAAATAAACTCACCCTGAAGGCCAGTAATTTAGATTAATAAAGAGCTATGTTTATACAACTCCATTAACAAAATTCTACATGGCAAGTTGAACCCAATTTTCTCAGGCAGCACAACCATTTCTAAACAAGACTTGATGAAGAATGGCCAGTTTCTGGGTATACAAAAACAAGGAGAAAGTCTTTTCATTGTCCTCAGGCCCCTGAGATGATTTCTCTGACCCCTGTTTCTCAGGAGACCACTCAGAAGTTGAAGCAGCCTGAATATGAAAGATTCTGTATCTGTAGGAATTAAGTTAGGCTTCTTGATTTATCCACTTGTCTTCCCATCCTTATATCATACATGCACTTATTTTATTTTATTTTATTTTATTTTATTTTATTTTATTATTTTATTTTCATGCACTTATTTTAAAAAACCTCTCATGTACGTGGCAGTCGTAGCATCTCAACTCTTTTGCTGGGTCCTCCAACAGGAGAACAAGGACTGGAAAAAGCACATCGGCAGGAGAGATGCATTATAAAACACCCAGTAGGTCCTAATAATGACCATGTGAGATAGGTAGCACTTTGTTTAATTCTCTCTGCCTTCTAAAAGCATGAAGACCCAGAGCAGTTACAAGGCTTGCCCAAAGGAAAGGAAGCTCCCATTTACTGGGTACCTGTTGTGTGCCAGACATGATGTGAGAGGTTTTCATAGTCATAATTTTTTTGCATTGTCTAGAGAACACTGTAAAATGTGTGTGTGTTTGTGTGAGTGTGCATTTGATAGATGTGGAAGCAGAGGCACAGACAAATTACAGAGTTGCTGATGTCACTAGGAAGTAGGAGGCTGAACAGTCTATGGGCTTCCTATGGCCTCATGTTGCCTCCCTGGAGACCACCAAGGGTCAAGGCTGTCATTCTCTGCCAACCCCAGTCCCTCTGTGACATCCTGGCCTTCTTCCCCTTTTCTTCCAAAATGTCAATGAGAAGGGTCAGAAAGGAAAACCACGACGTCCACACAAATAGCTGAGGAAGGGCTAGGGTGGGTGAAGGCTCCGTAGGAGTGTGTGGTTGCCTGAAGATAACATTTTCCACCAAGCCTGGCTCCTCCAGGGCGGCCTTTCACACTGGCATTTCCTGACCAGTGGTTGATGAGCCTTCTCTCTTCATCTACACCTCAACTCACTAGTGATGGGGAAATGCCCCTGAAGCTGTGTTCTCTTCTGGCTCCTCTGCTAGCTCTTGGCATTTCCTTTCATTTCTGGATACTTACCTCCCTTCACTTCAGTCCCCATCTCCACATACGTGATCCCAGACCTGTACCTACAGCCTAGGTTTGTGTCTTGGGTACCCCTCCTCCGGTTCATGAAGGCGGTTGATGGCCCTCTGCATCTGGTTGTTGCCACTGACATACCCTACTCTCACACTCTGTTCCAGATAACAGTGGTGTGCCTTCTAGCCAAAATGGATTAGGCTAGTTATCAATTCACTTAGTCCACAGTCTACTTTTTTTTTTTTTTGAATACCTACTTGAGTATCAGGCAATGTGTTTAGTGCTAGCATGCACAAAATGTAGAACACAAAGTCCTAATCTTTGTGAAGCTTCCAGTCCGTGATGGTATATTATATGTGTGTTGGGGGGACAGGAGGGGACTACTGATGGAATCAAACTTTCTATGTGTGGTTCTTATTCCTCTATTATAACTCTGCTTTCTTCTGCCTGTGGTGTGGTTTATTTTCCACACATTTGCCACCCACTTTTGGGTCAGAGTCCTCAGAAACATTCATCTCTGTGACCCTCCCTGCTCTGGTATACTGGTACAGTACTGAGTGGGTGCTCAATAAATACACTTGAATAGATGAATGAATTTAGAGGGCAAGATGTAGATGAATAGAAAACCCGTCCCTTGCTAACTGCTAGAGTAGGACAACATATCCCTTGCTCATTAGTACTATCAGTAATACTGCTTAAATCTTGGTTGTACTTTAAAACATGCTGTTTATTTGAAACCAGTCCTTGGGATAAAGGAAGAACTGGTAATCTATTTCAAGGGTTTCTCCTTCTGCAAGGCATTGTCTGAATGCTCCTTTGTAATCTGATTTCATCTTCCCGCAGGTCCTGGGAAGCAGTATTATTATCCTTGCTTTACAGGGGAAGATACTGGAGCTTAGAGAGGTTAAGATACTTACTGAAGGTCGTATGGCTAGTACTCAGCCGAGCTGGAGTTTGAGCTATGGCCTGTCTTAATCCAATGCCTGTGTGTTTTCAGAGTCCTCCCTATTATATTTCCAGTTCATTAAAAGCTGAAATAGGTATCTGGCTGAAGGGTCAATCATCACTTCATTTAATGTCGTTCAATTTTCTATCATCCCAGGTCCTCAAAAACCCTTGAATTGTCACAGTGCAGGAAATCTCCAGCCTGTCAGACACGAGTGGATTATTTCTATATTTTTTCATGTTTAGGAAACAAATTTCTCAAGGAAGAAGGTGGACTTTTTAGCTCTCTCTCTGGCAGAGCCAAGCGTTGGTCAGGATGGTACTGATGAGTGAGCATCCATGGGATGTCAGTTCTCTCCACAGGCTCCTATCTGTCTGTGGCCACCATCAATAAAGCCCTGTAAGCAGATCTGTACATTCGGGGCCCGGCTGGCGAGGCACGTGCCATGAAGCACCCCCTCCCCAATAATCAAACTCTTGTAAGCTTCATTGAATGAGATTCTTTCTCCCAGGAGAAGTATATGTTTGTTTGTTGGCATGGTCCTAAATGACTTAAAGAAAAATGCCGGAAACCAGTACCGCGCTCTTCCCTGAAAGGAACATTGGTCCTTTGTTCAAGAAATGCATTTACAGAACGGCTTCTGAGTAAGTCCTTGGAATTCCTCATGGTTTATATGTCTTTGTAAGCTCCTGGCATTGAAGAACTGAGGTTTTTCTTTTGCTTTTTTCTCCCCAATGAATCCAACATTGTATTGAACACACTCTCACTCAATTTTGATAAAACCAACAACTCACAAAGCCAACTTGAGTGGAAAGAGCCGGATCATGAGTAAAATTCACTATCACTGGAGGCTGTTTAGTGTTAAAAGGTTAGAAATGTGGGTGTTGAGGCTGAAGCCCCAATATTTTCTTACATTCTCTTTGTTCAGGATTAGCATCACATTTGTTTTAGCAACTGCAACGCTGTTCAGACATACAGTGTTTAAAAATATTTGTTTATGGCACCTGTACGTTGTTTACCTTTTGATTTTTCTCAACAGGTCTGTGGGCTGACTTTATGAGAGTCAATGTGGTGTAGCCTTAGGAGCTTAGGGCTTTATGGTAAACGGAGGCAGTTATAAAACTGGCTTCCTTGGCTTCTCTCTTTGACTGTGTTCTTCATCTTTCTAATCCTCACTGTCCTCTCTCTGCAGAATGGAAATAATGTAGCTGTTTATTCTACATGGTTGTGACGAAGATTAAATAGGATTAGATGATTGCCTACCACAGGCACACCAGAGGCCTGTAACAGACATCCCCCTGCTACTTCCTTCACCTGCTTTGAAAGGTAAGGATCCTGGGTATGAGTGAAGTTAGTAGATGAGGTATATTAGTCTGCTCTGGTTGCCATAACAAAGTATCCCAGACTGGGTTGTTGAAACAACAGGAATTTATTTCTTCATAGTTCTGGGGGGTGCAAGTCCAAGGTTAAGGTGTTGCAGGGATGCTTTCTTCTGAGGACTGTCCCCTGGCTTGTAGTTGGCCGTCTTCTCCTGTCCTCCCATGGTTTCCCCTCTATGTGTGTCTGTGTCCTGCTCTGGTCTTATAAGGGCCCCAGTTATATTGGATTAGGGGCTGCCCCGATCATCCTATTTTAGTTAATTAGCTCTGTAAAGACCCTATCTCCACATATGGTCACATTCTGAGGTCCTGCAGGTTATGAATTCAATATATGAATTTTATAGGGACACAATTCAGCCTGGTTGGCACCAGTGAAAATATATGGCTGATTCTGCATTTCAGAGAACAGTTAGTGCACACAATCTCCTTTCTCCAGATTTGCTGAGTGGGTAGCATGCGAGATGGCCCCTGACTATTCTCCCCCACTTTTTATTTGCTCCTACTTATCCCAAGTAGGTGGAAAGTGTCTTGAGGCCCGAATGTTTCTGCCACCTTTGTGACTCCCAGCTGGGGTTTCACTGTGGTGGGTACACGACCAATACTTAGAGTCTGTTTATTGCATTTACCACATACCCTGTAATACACAGCATTCAGTGCCTAGAGCATGGCTAGGTTCTCAGTAAATGTTCATGCGTTCTTTCAGCAAACATGTACGGAGCATGAATAATACAGTCCTTGCTCCCGAGGCACTCACTCTGCCCTGGGGAACAGATTAATATGTGTCATTGCAGATTAATAAACCTAATTTCATTGATGTGGGACAAAGCTAGGAGAACGAGCCTACAGGAGCATAGCTAGGATGGGGGGAAGGAGAGGCTGGTGGTCTAGGAAGGCTAGAATTCTAGGGTCTCACCACTGGAAGCACGTTCCACACATCAGCATCATGGCATCACCTGGGATCTTACTATAAATGCAGAGTCTCAAGATCACCCTTTGATGATGGAATCAGAATCTGCTCTGCTCCTGGATGTGCAGCCCACACAGTAGATACTAAAATGCCCAGAAGGGATAGAATATAAATGAGTACAACAGGTGAGGGTAAGAAGAATCACATGGCTCTTCATCTATATTTTATATTCCCACACTTCTCCTAGAGCTGTGGTGTGGCAGAGACTAATGTCAACAAAACCAGGTGCCCCTCCTTCCAATACCGTAGAGTTGTGGTCAGAGGCGGCTTTATATTTCCTGATCACCTGGTGTTGAGTGGGGCCATGTGACTCTTTCTTACCAATAAGAACACACCAGTGAAGTGTATGAAGAAGTGACATAGGTCCCTTCTAGGCTGGAGCTGTTAGTAAGCAGGTAGGGGTTTTCTCCTTTGCTTTCGCCAGTTCTCTGGCTGAAGAGCCTGAGGGGATGCAGAACCACAAGATGGAAGGAACTTGGGTCCCTAAGTCACTGTCTGGAGGAAAGCCATCACCATTGACTGTTACAAGACAATGAAATAAATGTTTATGTCATGAAGTCACACGTTTGGGGGTTACTAGCTACAGCAGCTAGTGCTACCCTGAAACACATGGATGAAAAAAAACACATGGATGGAATGTTTACTATAAGGAAAACAACAGGGGCTCCTGGGATGCTCATTGGTTAGGCATCTGCCTTCTGCTCAGGTCATGATCTCGGGATCCTGGGATCGAGACCTGCGTCACGCTCCCTGCTCAGCAAAAAGTCTACTTCTCTCCTTTCCTCCTCTCCCCAGCTCATTCTCTCTCTCTCTCCCAAATGAATAAATAAAATCTTAAAAAAAAGATTTAAATAAAGACAGAAACAATCTAATGACACTAACAACAGGAACAGACACTGAGCTGCAGTGTTGTAGAAGCAATAGGGAGTGGTGGAGACTATGGTGAATGCTATGGTGCCTACTTGTCCTGTAGAAGGAGAAAGTCTCTACCCAACTCTACTTGATTGTTCCCTTGTACAAATATATCCTCTATATTGTCAGAGCTTCCCATTTTAAAATCATGGCTCACTTTTTAAAAGTCATGTGCCAAATAAAACATCTATGGGCTCAGTCTGGCATATTGGCAGTCAGATGGCATACGCGGTCCCAACTGGTAGATATCAACTAGGCTGCCTCCCATCTCCCTGGTGACACCACCAATCATTCTGCAGATGTGGAAGCTGTGAAGGTTTCTAGGATAATACATTTTTCCTGGTAACATATGTGGAATGCTTGTTGTAAGATTGACCGAGTAGAGGACTACTGCTCAGGCCACCAGGATGGTAGTAAGGTCACTGTCATTCCCACTGTCGCTGTCCCTCCTACCAGGATTTATGTGGCTGCTGCCACTCCCGTGTCACTGATATTACTGCTGTGCCCTCCAAAGCCATTTTTTTGGTTTTCCTTTAATCCTTTCAATACCCTGTGAGGTATTATCAGCATCTCCATTCTCCTGAAGAGAAAAATGAGGCATAGAGAAGGTCACTTGGGCTATACTTCTAGGTCCGCCTTGCTACCCGAGCCTGGGAATTTTCCTAGGCTACCTTATGTTGTCCAGCCAAGGCCGAGAGGAATGTTTTGGAGATGCTTATAGGTTCAGACTGCTACAGTGAAGAAGGCCAGAGTCAGCCTGGTGACAAACTCTGTTTCTTATGTGAAAGGGCCTTTGGATATTGAGTGTGAGAAGGAGGAGCGTGGAGGAAGAGTGAGAAGAATCATTATTTCCTCCTTTTCCTTACATGTGGGGAGAAGGGGGCATGACAGGCAGCAGCGAGGCTGGTGCAGGTTACGTTCCTGCCTCTGTTGCTTAGCAGAGGATAAGATATAAGATGTCTTTTAAGAGGTAACATCTCTGAAACCATTGGTGCTAGATCTCTGTAACTTCTTAGCCACGTGGCCGTGTGCAAGTCACCTGACTTTTTTGAGACTCGGTTTCCTCAGTTGTCAAATGACAAGACTAGAACGATACCCATGTGGAGCATAATCTTTGGGCTCAAGGAGATTACAATGGGTGAGGGCTGTGCCAGGCGCAGAGTAGGTCCGCTGTCAATGGTAAACGAATGAGCCAGCAGCTCTGAAAGCATTTTGTAGATGGACTTGAATGGGCTGCACACACGCGAGTGATAATAATTCTCCATGGGCTGGGGCATCTGCCAGCTTGCCCATGAATCTGCCCCCAAACTACCAGGCCGGGGCTGTGGATGCATTTCTGGATGTCCAGAGGCCGCCTTTGCAAAGAGGAGCAGACAACACCATCTATTCACAGTCCCGCGGGCTCCTCCTGCCAGAGCCCACGAGGGGTTTGGATTCAGACAGCTATTGAAGGGAAGCCACAAAGACACGTTTTCTCCCCTGCGGCCTGGAGTGAAGGCAGAGCGGCCCAGGCACAAGAAGACGGTTGTTTCGCATCAGCCGGCAGCCGGCAAATTCTGTCAAAGCAGCTGAAGGAGAGAAGTCGTCAAAACACCCAGGAAAAACAAGAGCTCTGGCGCAGGCAGGAGATAAAAGACAAGGAGGGCAGCCGCCGCGGCACACAGGCCCCCTTCACGGGGCGCTGGCAGCCATGCTCTCGCCATTGTCTGCCACCACGGGCTCGGAGCATGGAGGCTTTCTTATTTCTCCTCCTGAAGAAAGAATTTATTTCAGGGGAAAGAGAGTTTGTGTTGTATGAACAGTGACTGCCAAATGAAATCTTTGGTTGTGGAAACGGGGAGGCCCAGATTCAAACTGGCCCTTTGTCCCTGGTGGGGGAGAAGGTGGGCCGGGCGCCCCTCCGTCCCAGAGCTGGCTCCCCTCCTGGCCTTGCCGCCCTGCTGCCCCTCGTGCCGCGGCTCTTCCTGTCAGAAAATGGAGGCCAAGTGCTTCTGTGGCAGTCCCTGCTCTCACGCAGACCCTTTCCTTTCCCCCGAGTGTGGAGCCACCCACGTCTCTGTAGGCCCAGTCCTCTTCCTTGCCTTTGTTTCCAGTGTCCCTTTGCCTCTGCCTAGAGAGAGTAAGCTCCTCCTGCCCTCCCCTGGCATGTCCACGGGCTCCTCACGTCAACAGGTGCCAAATGGATCTTAGGGTCTTAAGCCCGGTGCTGTGCATCAGAAGCATCCTCTGAGTTTCTTCTTTGGAGAGCATCAAAGGAGGCACTCCAGATTAGCGAAGAGGGGCTAAGGAACCAGGGGGTCTATCCTAAATGTCAATGTGCTTACTGCCCTACAGTTGTCCGTATCAGGACATTGGGGAGGGGCTGATGGGAGTCACAGGGGGAGGAACTCATGGTTTCTTCCCCCGAAATTCCTGGGGGATGACCCTCCTGTCCCCATCATTGCTCCTCCCGTGCTGGTTGTCAGGGTTGGTGTGGATGGAATTTGTGCAGAGGTGGTAATATTTAAAATAGCTTAGTCCCATCGCTTTGCAATAAGCATTTAATGAAGACAAGCTGTGTGCAGCGTCGTCAGCGGGGTGAGACACAGCAAACTGCTAACACACGGGGGAGAGAACTGGAGGTGGAGCCAGCTCTGTAGACCCATAAACAGGACCTCAGTCCTCATAGACTGAGGCCCACTGAGCTGCCAAGGCAGCCGGTAGAAATGAACCAGCTGCTCATTTAGAGGCAGTAAGAAGGCTCTCTTCCCAGGGAGCAGCGAGTCCTGGTGGATCCATCCTGTTTTGCAGTTTATGGAGAACCAATCCCCTCAGACTGACTTACCTAAAGTCACTAATACTCCCGGGATACTGATGATGGAGTTGTCCATCCAGGCTGATATAAAGCTTTTTAAAAATTAATTAATTAATTAATTTATTCATTTTAAAAGATTTTATTTATTCATGAGAGACACACAGAGAGAGGCAGAGACACAGGCAGGGGGAGAAGCAAGGTTCCATGCAGGGAGCCCGATGCAGGACTTGATCCCAGGACCCCAGGATCACACCCTGAACCGAAGGCAGACGCCCAGCCGCTGAGCCACTCAGGCGTCCCTAAAGCTCTACTTTAAATCAATAAACAGAGCTTATTTTGAAACTGGCACTGTGTGAGTCACTTTTATATTTAATATTCTATATAATCCTTAGCATAAGTTTTCCAAATAGATATTATGCTCTTCCTTTAGCAGATGGGGAAACCGAGTCTCAAAGAAGCTAAATAACTTGCCTTAGGGGTGCCTGGGTGGCTCAGCAGGTTAAGTGTCTGCCTTTGGGTCAGGTCATGATCTCAGGGTCCTGGGATCGAGCCCCACACATCGGGGCTCCCTGCTCAATGGGGAGCCCGCTTCTCCCTCTCCCTCTGTGGGCTTTCTCTTAAATAAATAAAATCTTTAAAAAGAGAATATCCTGCTTTAGGGTCACAGGGATACCAAATAACTTGGTCAGGATTTGAACCCAATTCTGTTCATTTCCAAGTCCCACATTCTTTTTCCTTCTTTGAGACAAAATCCATTAATGCAACACACTCACGTATTATTTGTAAAGCTGTATACTAAATTTATTATTTATACTTCAGCTCTTTCATTTTCAATTTTGCCCAGAGCTCCCCCCTCACACGGAATCTGGCTTTGTTCATCAGGTCGAGGTCGAGTAAGTCAGGCAGAAGTTAGAGTGATTTAACTTTTGTGCTCAGAAGGCTCTAGAATAGCTAGTTGTAAATTTCTTCCCATCCCTTTCCCCTCAGCCCTCTTTGGCAAGTAAAAGGATTGCAACCCGATCCTGCCTCTTGCGCTTTGATTCTCATTGCATTCTTTTTGGATTAAGAGTGTCCGGTTTCCTTGGGAGGGATAAAATATGGCCATCTAAGTGAGGGAAGTACAAGCCCCGCCAGTAAACTCCTTCGTGGGAGTTTTTATGGGATGTATTTTCACCTCATTGAGCTTTTTATTTCACTAGGATTCTTTCATCCACCCAAGCAGGTGAAGAAAATGGGAAAATGATGGCAGAGAAGAGATGAACTTTAGGAACTTGAAAAGGAAGAGTAAACCAAAAGAAGCTGTCCCCACATTGTTTACTTACAAGGTCTAACAAGTCAGCAGACTAGTAACAGAAGGGTAGAAATCTTCATGTCTGATTAGCAGTGTGCTTTTAAAATAGGTCGTTTATTAGGAGAACTGGCTGATTAATTAGCCACTCATTTTATCATTTGCTCAAGAATCACTATTCATTCATTCATTCATTCATTCATTCAAAAGTTTGAGCATCCATATTAGAAGTCCTGTCTTTAACATGAGCAGAACCTGTATTTGACAGTTAATCAAAAACATTTTAAAAGAAGGCAATGATTTAAATAGATGTATTATTATTATTTTTTGTTTGTTTTTACTTAAACTTTATGTCTGCATACACATTCATCTGTCTTCTGCTATAAAGCATTTGTGTGTTGGTTGTCATGTTGCAAAAAAAAAATATGCTCAAGCCACGCCCATAAGGCATCAACTATTTTTCAGGTTCTAGTTTCTTTAAAGTGGATCAAGAGCTTAGAGATAATTTTGAAGCAACTTGATTTCAGACTTATACGGTTCTTTTAAAAAGATTTTATTTATTTGAGAGAGAGAGTGAGGAGGAGAGAGAGAAAGAGAAAAGGAGGAGGGGGAAGGGAGGGAGAGGCAAGACTCCCCACTGAGCAGGGAGCCCAACATGGGGCTCCATCCCAGGACCTCAGGATCACCACCTGAGCTGAGGTCAGATGCTTAATGGACTGAATCACCCAGGAGCCCCTGGACTTCTACAGTTTTTTCCCCCAGTATTTTATAGTTGTTTTGTCCATAATTAATTTAAGCAAAGAGTTCTTTTTTAAAAAAAAAGATTTATTTACTCATGAGAGACACACAGAGAGAGGCAGAGACACAGGCAGAGGGAGAAGCTGGCTCCCTGCCAGGAGCCCGATGCAGGACTTGATCCTGGACCCTGGGATCAGACCCTGATCTAAAGGCAGACGCTCAACCACTGAGCCACCCAGGCATCCCTAACAAAGAATTAGGATACCAACCACCTTTATCAATGTTTTTCCCGAAGGATTCAATTTAACTTTCATAGAAACAGCAATTTTTTTTTTACTTGGATTGCACACTATTATAGATTATTTCACCAAATGACATGCATATTGTTAGCTGCCTTGGAGGGCTCATGCTTTCCAGTTACTGTTCAATGCTTGACCTGAATTCACTAATTAATCATTACAACCAGCCTTCAAAGCCAATAATATAATTATCCCCATTTCCCAGGGGAGATAATAACATGAACTGGTTTGAGAAAAATATACTGATGACTCCTCATCAGTAATGAGCCTCTACCTCAACAAATGGGTTCAGAAGTGTGTGATATAATAGCAGATAGCCTGCTAGCTGCAGCTCTCCAGGTTTGTGAGCGTCAGCCACTAGGTGTGGCCAAGCTAGGAGGAAGCCAGTTAATCTGAACTAAGAAAGTGCAGGTAAGAGGACTCCTACTGTAAGGGTGGGGAGGATGGGGTAATGGAAAGAACATGCATTTTGAGATCAAACCACTTTGAGTTTGACTAATAGTGCTGGCAAATAATAGTGCTAGCTACTTAGCTTCCAAAACCTCATTCCTCATCCATAAAATGGGAATAAATAATTTATTGGAATTTTTTCTTTTATTGATTTATTCAACAAGCTTTTCCTTTTTCCTTTGGTTTTAAGAAGCCTTTCCTAATTTCTCTCAGAAAATCTTTTTTTAAGGTTTCTCTTTCTCTTTTTTATTTTAGCTCCAGTATAGTTAACATATAGTTCTGTTACTTTCATGTATACAACAGAGTGATTCAGCAGTTCTATACATGACTCGGTGGTCATCATGATAAGTATACTCTTAATCACCATCCTCCCTCCCCTCTCGTGACCATCAGTTTGTTGTCTTATTCTTGGTTTTATGTAGTTTTCTCATTCTGTAGTCTCTTTCTCTCCTTTTTTTTTTGTTGTTGTTGTTTCTCAAATTCCACATATGAGTGAAATCATATTATATTTATCTTTCTTTGACTGACTTATTTCAATTAGCATTATACTCTCTAGCTCTATCCATGCCATTGTGAATGGCAGGATTTCATTCCTTTTATGGCTTGGTAAAATTCCATTCTATATGTATGTGGATGTATATATCCACATCTATATATATATATAAATTCTTTATCCACTCATTTGTTGATGGACATTTGGTCTCCTGTCCATAGCTTGGCTATTGAACAGAATGCTGCAAGAAACAGGGATTCATAGATCTTTTTTGTTTTTTTTTTAAATAAAACTGTATAAAACATTTAATTTATTGGTCTTTTGGGGGGTATTTGATGTATCTCCAGTGTATTACAACTGAGCCATTAATCTTGTTGCTTCATCAACATTAACTGGTTCATTTTCATGACACTGCTGAGGAATCAGCTGTTTCTGCAGAGGTTCAAGGGAAAGGCCTTTTGAGAAATTTGCAAGTTCCTTTTGTATATCTACAAAAGCTTTATTCACTGTTAACTTCTTCATCATTCACAATGTTTATCTTCTTAAGATTAGTGGTAACTGGTTTTGCTTTGTTTTTAGACTTAAAGTTTTTTTTGGCTGGCTATATGAAATACACTCCTGGACTTCTGTCCTCTTAGTTTGTTCTTGGCCATTGTCTTCAATACCCTCGTGCAGCAGCTCATGACCCAGGCGACGCCATCTACTTGCACAGGAGCTTCCGGCACATACTTCTTATTGAATTAGTGTTTTTGTATTCCTTGGGTAAATACCCAGTAGTGGAATTACAGGATCATATGGTAATTCTGTTTTTAATTTTTGAGGAAACTTCATACTGTCTGCCATAGTGTCTGCACCAGTTTGCACTCCCACTAACAGTGCATGAGGGTTCTTTTTTCTTCACATCCTCACCAACACTTGTTGTTTCTTGTGTTTTTTAATTTATCCATTCTGACAGGTATATATGATATCTCACTGTGGTTTTGATCTGCATTTTCCTGATGATGAATGATGTTGAACATCTTGTCATGTGTCTGTTGGCCACCTGGATGTCTTCTTTGGAAAAATGTCTGCTCATTTCTTCTGCCCATTTTTAATTGAACTATTTGTTTATTTTGGTGGTGAGTTATATAAGTTCTTTATATATTTTGAATACTAACACTTTATAAGGTTTGTCATTTGCAAATATTTTTTCCCATTTGGTAGGTTGCCTTTTAGTTTTATTGGCTGTTTCCTTCATTGTGGAGAAGCTTTTTATTTTGATGAAGTCCTAATCGTTTATTTTTGCTGTTGTTTCCCTTTCCTCAGGAGACATATTTAGAAAAATGTTAATATGGCTGATGTCAGAGACATTACTGCCTGTGCTCTCTTCTAGGATTTTTATGGTTTTAGGTCTCACATTTAGATCCTTAATCCATTCTGAGTTGATTTTTTGTGTAGGGTATGAGAAAGTGGTTCAGTTTCATTGTTTTGCATGTAGCTGTCTAGTTTTCCCAACACTATTCGTTGAAGACACTGTCTTTCCCGTTGCATATTCTTCCCTCCTTTGTAAAAGATTAATTGACCGTGGTTTTATTTGTTGATCTATGTGTCTATTTTTGTGCCAGTATCATACTGTTTTGATTACTATAGCTTTGTAATATATCCTGATATCTGGGATTGTGATAGCTCCAGTTTTGTTCTTTTTCAAGCTTGCTTTGGCTATTTGAGGTCTTTTGTGGTTCCATGCAAATTTCAGGATTGTTTGTTCTAGTTCTGTGAAAAATGCTTTTGGTATTTTATCAGGGATTGCATTGTATTTGTAGATTGCTTTATATAATATGGATATTTTAACAATATTTGTTCTTTTTTATTCATTGAGTGCCTTTCCATTTGTCTGTGTCATCTTCAGTTTCTTTTTTTTTTTAAATTTATTTTTTATTGGTGTTCAATTTACTAACATACAGAATAACACCCAGTGCCCGTCACCCATTCACTCCCACCCCCCGCCCTCCTCCCCTTCTACCACCCCTAGTTCGTTTCCCAGAGTTAGCAGTCTTTACGTTCTGTCTCCCTTTCTGAAATTTCCCACACATTTCTTCTCCCTTCCCTTATATTCCCTTTCACTATTATTTATATTCCCCAAATGAATGAGAACATATAATGTTTGTCCTTCTCCGACTGACTTACTTCACTCAGCATAATACCCTCCAGTTCCATCCACGTTGAAGCAAATGGTGGGTATTTGTCATTTCTAATAGCTGAGTAATATTCCATTGTATACATTTTCATCAGTGTTTTATAGTTTCCAGAGTATAGGTCTTTCAACTCCTTGGTTAAGTTTATTCCTATGTATCTTATTATATTTGGTGCGATTGTAAATGGGATTGTTTTCTTAATTTCTCTCTCTGCTACTTCATTATTAATATATAGAAAAGCAACAGATTTCTGTATATTGATTTTGTATCTTGTGACCTTACTGAATTCATGTATCAGTTCTAGAAGTTTTTTGGTGGAGTCTTTAGTGTTTCCTATATATAGTATCATGTCATCTGCAAATAGTGAAAGTTTTACTTCTTCCTTACTGATTTAGATGCCTTTTCTTTCTTTTTTTGTTGTTTGATTTTTGTGGTTAGGACTTCCAATATTATGTTGAATAAAAGTGGTGAAAGTGGGCATCCTTGTCTTCTTGGCCTTAGGGAGAAAGCTCACCTTTTTTGCCATTGAGTATGATATTGGCTGTGAGTTTTACATATATGGCCCTTATTAGGTTGACGTATGTTCCTTCTAAACCTACTTTGTTGAGGGGTTTTATCATGAATGGGTATTTTACTTTGTCAAAAGCTTTTTCTACATCTTTTGAAGTGACCATATGGTTTTTTATCATTCTCTTGTTGATGTGATGTGTCATATTGATTGGCTCGTGAATATTGTTTCTTTTGCATCTCAGGAATAAATCCCACTTGATTGTGGTGAATGATTTTTAAAATTTATTGTTGGATTTGGTTTGCTAATATTTTGTTGAGGATTTTTCCATCTATGTTCATTAGACCTGTAGTTCTCTTTTTTTTGTAGTGTCTTTATCTGGTTTTCATAGTAGGGTAATGCTGGCCTCGGAAAATGAATTTGGAAGCTTTCCTTTCATTTCTATTTTTTTTGGAATAGTTAGAGAGAAATAGGTATTAACTATTCTTTTAATGTTTGGTAGGATTCACCTGTGAAGTAATTTGGTCCTGGACTTTGGTTTGTTGGGAATTTTTTGATTACTCATTCAATTTCATTATCAATTGCTGGTAATTGGTCTGTTTAAATTTCCTGTTTTTTCCTGATCCAGTTTTGGAAGGTTATATGTTTCTAGGAATTTCTTCTAGGTTGTCCAGTTTGTTGGCATATAATTTTTCACAATATGCTCTTACAATCCTTTGTATCTCCATGGTGTTGGTTGTTTTTTCCCCTCTCTTTCAACAAAGTATTTTTTTTTTTCAACAAAGTTTTTTAAAGCTTCTTGTAAGGTGGCAGGTACTGAATAAGGTTTTGTTATTCAGTAAACAGAAGTTTCCCTACCTCCATAGAACATACATTTCTGTTATGGAGAATAACTATGAACAATCAAAAGTGCTAGGAGGGAAGACAGGGTAGAATGATAGAGACATGGAGCATATGAGGATTCATTTGTTCATTCATTCACTCATTCACCTATGTTGTCAAATAATATTTACTAAAGTCTTACTGTGGCCCAGGCATCATGCAGTGATGAGCAGGATAACATGGGCAATTAGACAAGACAACATAGCATCAGGGATTTAAAGATGAAGAGTCGATATTCTAATACCTCCTAGAATCTCAGTCTAGCTAGGAAAGTCACTGATTATATCCTACAGTATAATAAGTGCTCTTGTATCAAAGGAAATGCAAAAGTGATAGGAGTTCCGTGCAGGGAGAGATAGGTATATCTGGAAAAGAAACAAAATAATTGAGCATTTCATGTCAGACAAAAAAGCAGACTCTAATGGCCACATTAGATTTCACAGGTCTGCACAGCACAACTCCAGGAGGTACCTTTCAAGGAAGCTATAATATAAATGGTGGCCCCTCGAATGGTACAGTGTGCAACCTTCAAATCCATACCCTGAGGTCCTACCAGAAGCTTTGGAGGTAATGATTTTGCTTAATATTATTTTACATTGAATTATCAAAGGGAGGAATGATGACCAGAAACATGATCTCTTTGGAATTAAGGACCTCTGGGAGAGTAATTCTGGTCCATGAAAGTAGACGGCAAAGGAAAGGATTATAAATGGATCAGTAATTCTTATTGCAAAGGAAAGCATATGATGCCATGTAGGAGTGGATTCAGTCTTGAGGAGCCTCAAATTTATAAATATTTGGGGCATTCATTAAAAAAGAGAAAAGACAGAATTATTTATGAAATCAAATATTCATTTAGCATGAGAAGAAATACTGCAACAAATTACAGTTGTTCAGTTGGAGTGTACACTGTCAGTGACCTGGCCACATTTTCTTGGTACTCGCTATTCCAGCAAATGCCTCAGGTTCTTACTGCAAGCACCTGCAACCCCCTCCCAGGATCCGTGTTTGGGGTCATAGGGATGAAGTGTGGGGGAGTTAATGCCTCCAGGAGCCAGCTACCCTCAGATGATAGAAGATGAATATCTTGTTGGAGGATAAACACTTTGTTGGGTGAGATAACTCCAATATATTTTCTATACAGACTCCCAGAGAGCCTTACCCATGGTGGCAGCTTGTTTAATAACAACTTTTATCAGCTTGTTTTCCTTCTTTCCCACTTCCTCATTCCCCTGTGGGTACTTCCTGGTCAAATCCAGCTACATAATTTGAGAGGTATAGTGCAAATTGAAATTGCAGGGCGCCTTGTTGAAAAATTGTCACAGTTTCAAGTTGGTGATGGCAGTTAAACCAAGCAGAAGACCCTTTGGAATACAAGCCCTATGTGACCGCACAGGTTGTAGGACTAGAAAGCTGGTCCTGGTCCTTGGTACTGTCCCCTCCCAAATGAACTACTTGCACTTTCTTTGCCTTAGGATTTGCATCTGGAAACCCAAAGTATGACACAAAGACATTCCACAAATATCTGAGAAGTAAGACAACCAACTACATTTTTATTAATTAAATGCCTAACCCACCTTTAATATTTTCCTTAATTTTTGGCTACATACTTTTTTTTAAATTCCTTCTACATGGCAGTGGTTCTGTGATATTTTCTATAATGAGATTGAAAAGAAATTCTGTTTCCTATTTTTTTAAAGCTCCTGGTAGCTTAGAAAAGTTACAACTTTGTTGTCCACTATTAACACATAATGTCTTATAAGTTTCTGAAGTTCTTATCAAGTTTTGGAAAATCCTCATCAAGTCTTCTTTGTACATGAGCAATCAGATTTCAGGACACTTCTTATGCACTGGCTAATCTTCAAGCCTTTTTAAAAAAATTATTATTGCTGCTATAACAAACCTAGTGACTTAAAACCACACAAATTTATTATCTCATCATTTTTTTTAGGTCACAAGTCCAATACAGATATTACTGCAGTAAAATCAAGGTATTAGTAGGGCTGCATTCATTTCTGGAGACTCTAGGAGAGAATCCATTTCCTTGCCTTTCCTAGCTTCTAGAGGACACTCACATTCCTTGGGTGTGAGGTCTCGCCCTCTCAATATCTTTAAAGCCCAAAATGTTCTCTAGTCAGATTTCCCTCTGACCCACTCTTCCACCTCTTTTTTCCATTTTTAAAAATGCTTGTGAGTAGATTGGGTTCACCCAGATAATCCAGGATAATCTCTTCATCTCAAGGTCTGTGCCTTTAATCACATCTGCAAAGACCCTTTAGTAATACAACGTAACATATTTACATGTTTCAGGGATTGGATTAGGACTCCGGTATCTTTTGGAAGAAGGGAAGCTGTTATTCTGCCTACAGTAGGATGCTGCCTTTCCTTGGCAGAAGGGAAGAAGGGAAGCTGTTATTCTGCTTACAGTAGGATGCTGCCTTTCCTTGGCAGCATCATGAACAGATTTGTCCTCCATGTCTTCTCTAGTTGTGTATTACGACTTTTTTGTTGTCTTCATCAATGTCAGTTAAATTAGCAAGAAACTTAAATATATTTCCAATGTGTTCATGAGATTGACTCCTTTTCATTATTTGGACTATCAAATTATCTGAGAAACTACTCATTACTCTACTTAAAATGGTTTCTTTCTCAGTGAATTACTACTTTTGGTATGATCTGATTTTTTTTCTTGGTAACTTCTTCAGGTCAGGACAATTTCTATTGATTTTATTACTCTTCTATATTGCTTTCATTCCATTTAGAAAAATCTGTGCTTTCTCTCCATTATTTAATATATAACGATGACAAAGAAGTACTTTTAAATGTATTCGTGTAAGGAGTCTTCTTTCATTTCTGACTTAATTGATAGAAAATATATATTTTGCAAATTAAGCAACACATTCCCAATTTACCTTTCCCAGAGCTATTCTGCAAATGCTGCCTCAGTAATTGTATAGACATAAAAAAACATTTAAAAAAAGATAATGGGAAGGAAGAGTTTCCTAACTGGTTCCAGTTAAAATATCTTATTTTTGTCAATTTTACAAAAATGTATGACCATGTGAACACAGTGCTAGAGCTTCTGCCTGAGGTCTGGAAGGGACTTAAAGCTTAAGCTTCTTTAGTTTAATGTAAATATCTCTGTGGAGAACAATGGAAGGGAACCCAGTAGAGCCTGGAAGTGTCCAGAAACACTTGGCAGAGGAAAGTCTTGAAGGACAGATGAAATTTAGCCAAGTATAGAAAGAAAAGAAAGGTCTTCCAGGGCAATGGCCATGATTTAATTCAGCACAGAAATGTGAAAGGGGCAGGAAAATGCCTTTATTCACTGTGGGTGGTGGAGGAGGAGGAGAGGGGGAACAGGATTCAGCTCATGAGAGAGTGTGAAGAAGACCATGGGCTTTATTCTGAGGGCAGAGGAGCCCAACCAGAAGCAATAAACAGAGATGACAGAGGTTTGGGTCTGTGTTTTACAGTCACCTGGGTCCTGTCTTTTTTTTTAAGCAATATAATTTTTACTTGAATTAAAATTATATGCAGGAAAAAAAAAACAAAAGCCCAATGTTTTACAAAACTATTGTAACTTACTTTTTTTTTAAGCAAAGACTAAGGTGAAATTTACTTGGTGGTTCTCTTAGCTTAATGAATATGAGTCATAGTAGTCAAAGTTATATCCTACTCAATTTTTACCTTAAATATCACTTTTCCTAAACACTGGGGCTAATTTGATTCTCCTTTCTGGACATCTCACACTTTCTTGTCTTGAAGAGAATTGGATGAGGGAACATGAGTGACTGCCTTAATCTTTTTTTTTTTTTTTTTCCCAACAAATTCATAGCCACTATCTCTCTAGACCAGAGCTACCCAACTGAACTTTCTATGATAATAGAAATGTACTGTACCTGCATTGTCCAATATGGCAGCAACAGCACCCTGTGGTTATTCAGCGTCTGAAATGTCACAAGTGTAACTGCCTAAATTTTTAATTTTATTTGATTTTAATGAAAAAAATTAAGTCATGCACATGGCTGATGGCTATCAAATGGAACAGCATAGCTCTTGATCCTTAGAGAAAGCCTCAAAGAAAGTAGGATAGACAGTCTGGCTAAAGCTTAATGAAAAGTTTCTATTTTCAAGGACCCATTCTATGCATTGAGGAAGACTTTAAGTAGTATAAGACACAGATAGATCTCTATTTAATGGAACTTGTGATCAAGACAAGGCTTAGTGTCATTAAGAGGGATGAGTGTGTACTAATGAAATATTCAGAATTTATATATATATAAAAGAGAAAATGATAAGGATGGTTATTCGTGGCAACACTGGTTGTAAACAACATAATGTGCAAATGTACAAGATTGATTAAGTGCAAATGTACAAGACTGATTAAGAAAATGTATCCAGCCAATGGACTAGCCTCCAACTATGCATGGAATAAAATAAATAATGTGAAAGTATATTTATTTTAATACAAAATTGTTTATGATATAGTATCTAGTGGGTAAGTATATTATAAAATGGTTATAAAATTTTTAATCAAAATATGCTTAGAAAAGATCTGGAGGTAAATGCATAAAATACATATACCCAGGGTGATTATCTGGTAAGGTAATTGCTTTATTTTTGTCTCCCTTCTTTTTTCTCCTTATCAATATTATCACGTATTTTTCTGTAATCAGTATATTGCTATTATAATCAGAAAAATAAGGGGCATCTGGGTGGCTAAGTTGGTTAAGTGTCTTTCTTGATTTCAGCTTAGGTCTTGATCTCAGGGTTGTGAGGTCAATCCCCATATCGGGCTTCACACTAGGCATGGAGTCTACTTAAAAAAAAAAAAGAAAACAATAAAAATAACTTATTTTAAAATTCTCATAGGAGTAATATAGATAGCAAGACAGATTGTAGTTCGGAGAGAAAGTTCTGTGACAGGTGAGTGATAGGGTAGGCAGGGAAGCTTTCTCCCCAAAGATGAGTCTTGAAAGGAAAGGAGGGGGTGGCAGCAAAAGAAGGGAACACACATTTCCTGAGCACTTAACCTGTGCTGAGTGTTTATGTGTTCCCTCTTTTAATCCTCACCATAACCAGATACAGTAGATACCATCATCCCCCATTTTACAGATGGGGAAATAGAGGCTCTAAGTTAAATGACCCTGTAGGTACAATCAGAAATCTTGAAGACAGAGGACTGGGGATTTGAGCCTTGGCTTCAGTGACTACTAGCTGTTTCACAATGTGCTGGCCTCTAATTTGTTGACTTGTGGAATATCTGTGCAGTGACTAGACTAGGAGCTCCATGTGGGAAAGGGTTGTGTGTGATTAGTGCAGTACTGTAACTATAGCCTTTAATGAATCTGGCACACAACAGGCTCTCAATTAGTGCTAACTGAATAAAGATATATCAGAGATCATTAATCTCTGTACCTCCAAGAGAGTTGGTAGCAACTCAAATGAGATAATTGGTCTGAGAGGACTGTACCCATCCCAGGAGTTTTGATTTCTGGAGACTTTCTTTTATTGGATTTTTCAAGTCAGATGACATTTTTTGGAGCTGATGATACTCCTGAAAAAGGAAACTTAATATAGAAATACTTGGAATGTAGCAGGAAAATATTAAACATTTATTTGGCCCCAAACTAGGTTCTGAAGAGACCTTTTTGATTCTTAATGGGAACATCAGAGCTTATTAAAGTATATTTTTCAAAATGTTTCTGAATCATCTCTTATTTCAATCAAACTATAAGTTGAGATATGGGATGTGAAATCTATGTATTATTAATTGCACAATTCACTTATCAGCCTCTAACACAGATATTAGGAAATTTTTTTTTTTTAATTTCTGTGGTCAAGTTAAAGTAGACTGGTTGTCTCCTTGTAGAACAAGGGGAGGGTGAAAGGACAATTGAATACATCCTGGGTTCCCCAGGGTGCTGTTTATATCAAATTGCTAATCACATTTTGAAAATTATTTTAATTTTTTCTCTGATGTTGTGGCAAGACCATCATCATCTTTGTGTCAGGTGGACTTTGTTTGAACCTGACCTGCATGACTTTGGACAAGCTTCTTGCCTGCCATCAGCCTCTATTTCTCTTGTTTGTAACATAGAAACAATGATGCTTGACTTTACAAGACTGTTAGGAGAGGTTAAATGAAATCATGTGTATAGCTTTCCTGACAGAGTGCTTGGGGTCTGTGGGGTTTAAATGAGATAATGAAAGGCTCTTAGTTGGGTGTAAGGTAATGATGATTCAGGTTATCAGCAGTACTAATTAGGAATGATGTCGCCGGGCAGCCCCAGTGGCTCAGCGGTTTAGCGCTGCCTTCAGCCCAGGGCATGATCCTGGAGACTGGGGATCGAGTCCCACGTTGGGCTCCCTGCATGGAGCCTGCTTCTCCCTCTGCCTCTCTCTCTCTCTATCTCTCTGTCTCTAATAAATAGATAAATAAATAAAATCTTAAAAAAAAGGAATGGTGTTGCCAAATGGATAGTGAGATTAGCAGCACTATTCAGAATGTTTCTGTTTTTGTTGCAGCAAATTAGTCAAATCCTGTTCAGCACAAAATATTGTGAAAACACGAACTGCAAGTTTTATAGATCTTTTGGTACTCTCAAATGAGGTTTCTTTATAAAACATTGGTTGAAAATTTGTTGAAGATTTGTTATAACACAAGAGCATAACACAGGGAACCATAGTAGTGTAGTGAATGACTCACATGAATGTAATGGTTTGTGGTTAAATGCTACTTAAGGAAAAAAGATCTGATTACATGTCAAGTACCTGAGCCACAGATGACATTATACAGTTTCCTGGCACTTTTGGGAATTATGATACACCTTCCTTATGGCCACAAAAGAATAAAAGACATGTGTGATCTTGTGTGTGTGTACATGTGTTTCCTTCTCTTTCCCACCATGCTTTGAAGTCTGGTGGATTTGTGCTTTTACATTTGTACTCTTAGGAAAATGCTATGGTCTTCCTTTTTCTTCTCCTTTGTCAGTTGTGGAAATGTGGTATTATGGATGTGATGTGTTGGAGGAAATGTTGCATCCCAATAATCCAGGAGGGGAGCAACTAGGCTACAGTAATGGGTATGCCTCCCAGGGGGCTGTGCATGGCAGGGAAGGACATGCTTTGGGAATAGGCTTTGGAAGAGAGCATCATGAGATGTAGACTTGACAAGATAGCTGAGTCCTGTGAAGTGAGAAATGATATTCCTTTACTCTGAAATCCCATGTCTTTAGGATTTTTAAAAAATATTTTATTTATTTATTCACAAAAGACACACACAGAGAGGCAGAGACATAGACAGAGGGAGAAGCAGACTCCCTGCAGGGAGCCTGATGTGGGACTCGATCCCAGGACCCTGGGATCACTCCCTAAGCCAAAGGCACTCAACCACAGAGTCACCCAGGTGCCCTTACCCCACATCTTTAATAGTTTCTCAAATCACCAGATGTTTCACTTCAGTCAATTTATTTTTATTTTTATTTTTTGCAATTGACCAAAGACATAACTGATGTGACAGGTGTAGAAGAAGGAAGGGAGATTGATGGGACCAAGAGGAAGAGAATTTGGGGATATCATAAGACCATATTCAAATATATTTATATGTTGGAAGAATGATGGGGAGTTGAGTTAGGTTTACTAACATCTCAGAGTTCCTAGGGACATCTTTATGCTTAAGTATTACGCTTTTTATAATACTTCCACTTTATATACTGATTTCACATTCTGTCACAAAACCAAAGTGTTAGATCCATATAATGGATTTCTTTGCTTATATTGCAAATAAGTAAACTAAAACTTTTTTTTTTATAAATTAAGATGTATATAGCTAGCCCTAGAACAACCACTAAATTTTATTTCTCAAAAACTGAAAAAAATCATTAAAGAAATAACAATGCTACATTAGAAAATACTCAATGAAAAAGAATGCAGTAAGGAGGAAGAGAGAAATAGGAAAGACATGAGACAAATAGGAAACAAAGTAAAGTGTCATAGGTAAATCCAATGATATCAATAATATCATAACATGTGAATAGATTAAACAATGCAATCAGAAGGCAGTGATGTCAGACTAGATAAAAAAAATCCAACTAATATGCTGTCTACAAAGATACAAATAGATTGAAAGTAAAGGGATGGAAAAGATGTATTGTATACACAGTGACAGCAAGAAAGCTCTAGTGTCCATCAGAAAAAATAGAATTTAAATGAAAAATATTAGTGGAGATGTGGGGAGATATTTTATAATGATAACTGGGTCAATTCAACATGAAGATACACCTACTATAAATATATGTACATCCAACAAGGGAACTACAAAACAGATGAAGCATAATTGACAGAAATGAAGAAATAAACAATTCAATTTAATAAGTGCAGAGTGTAATACCTTACTTCATAATGGATGAAACAAGTAGGCAGAAGATCAGTAGGAAATATAAGAAGTGAACAACACTATAAACCAAGTAGACTTAACAGACATCTGTAGAATACCATACTCAACAGCAGAATAGACATTCTTCTTAAGTATAGGAGAGGCTATAATCTAGGCCATAAAAAATCCTCAATGAATTTAAAGGGACAAAAATAATACAAACTATGTTCTTTAATCACGGTGGAATGAAATTAGGAGTCAATAAAAGAATAAAATTTGAGAATCTCCCTAATATGTAGAAATAAACAACAAACTTCTAAAAACCAAAGATTAAAAGAGGAAATCAAAAGAGAAGTTAGAAAATACTTGGGGTGAACTAAAGCAAGAACACAATATATCAAACTCATGGGATGCAGCTAAAGCAGTGTTTAGAGGGAAATTTATAGCTGTAAAATTCTTATGTTAAAAAGAAGAAAGATTTAAAATCAATAATCTAACTTTCCACATTAAGGCACTGGGGGGAAAAAAAGAACCAACGAAAACATGCAGAAGGAAGGAAATAATAAAGATTAGAGTAGAAACCAAATAGAGAACAGAAAAATTAGAGATTATCCATGAAACCAAAAGCTAGTTCTTTAAAAACATTAACACAATTGAAAAATCTTTAGTTGGATTGAACAAGAAAAGTGAAGACCTAAGTTACTAGAATCAGAAATGAAAGAGGGGATATAACTTCTGACCTTACAGAAGTAAAAGCTGTTATATGCCAAAAGATTAGACAACTTGCATGAAATGGATAAATTCATAAGAAGACACAAACTATTGAAACTGACTCAAAAAGAAATAGACTGTTTGAATAGACTTATAACGAGATTGAATTAGTGATAAAAAATAAACCAATCCACCCCAAAAACCAAGATAAATAGCTCTGTTAAAAAATATGCAAAGGACTTGAATAGACATTTCTTTGAAGAATCTATACAAACGGCCAATAAGTACATGAAATAATCAACATTGTTAGCAATTAAGGAAATGAAAACGAAAACAATGCAGTACCACTTTACACTACTAGGATAGGTATAACAACAACAAACAAAGGAAAATAAGAAAAATTGGTGAGAATATGAAGAAATTGGAATCTTCACACACTGCTGCTAGTAATATGAGATCGTTCAGCAACTGTGGGAAACAACTGAGTCGTTCTTCAAAAAGTTATATGTAAAATTACCAAATGAAATTCCACTTGATAGTGGTACTGGCGTGAGCACAGACATATTGATCAATGGAACAGAATTGAGAATACAGAAATAAGCCCATGTGTCTATCAACTGATCAACTGATTTTCAACAAGGGTGCTCCTATCATTCAATGGGAGAAAGAATAATTTTTTTAAAAAGATTTTATTTATTTGAGAGAGAGCACAAGTGGGAGGGGAGAGGGGCAGAAGGTGAGGGTGAAGCAGACTCCCTGCTCAGTAGGGATCCTGACAGCAGCACTCTATCCCAGGATGCTGAGAACATGACCCAAGCTGAAGGCAGCCATTTAACTGACTGAGCCACCCAGGTGCCCTGGAAAGAATTATCTTTTATGGGAAAACTGGAGAGTCACAAGCAAAAAAAATGAGATTGGAACCTTGTCTCACACCATATAAAAAACTTAACTCAAAGTATATCAAAGACCTAAATTATAGGAGCTAGCATTGGTAAGAGCTGCATATCTTAGAAGAAAATGTAGAGATAAATTTGTATGACTTCTAATTTGGCAATGGATTCTTAGATATGATACCAAAAGCATGAGCAAGAAAAGAAAAAATAGATAAATGAGAATTCATCAAGATTAAAATCTGTGCATTAAAGGACATTATCCAGAAAGTGCAAAGATAAACCACAGAACGGGATAAAACATTTGCAAATCATATATTTTGTGAAAGTTAATTTTTTTTTTTTAAAGATTTATTTATTTATTCATGATAGACATAGAGAGAGAGAAAGAGGCAGAGACACAGGAGGAGGGAGAAGCAGGCTCCATGCACCGGGAGCCTGACGTGGGATTCGATCCTGGGTCTCCAGGATCGCGCCCTGGGCCAAAGGCAGGCGCCAAACCGCTGCGCCACCCAGGGATCCCTTGTGAAAGTTAATTAAAGGAAATCTTTTTTAGAATGGAGGCTAGCAGGAGAGCTCTCACGCTGTACCACTCCTTATCAATTGTAAACCCAACAGGAAGAGCTGACCTTGAATGTTTTAACTGCTTTACTATCCCATTAGGAGGAAGACTTTCCTCCTCCCCTGGCAACAGCCCAGCCAAATGAGAGTTACAACTCAGCCAATGAGAAGCCACTTCAATTTGAGCTCCCAGTTTCCTCTAATGGACTTCTTGCTTATAATAGTCCCTCCCATCTTTCTAATTTCTGCTTCGGAAGAGGATTTCTCTCCTTTATTCTGCAGACTTGCCTATGGCTTAGCTGAAGGTTGCTTGTCCTGAGTCCTAGTTCTCTACTCTTCTTGAATAAATTATTGGTAAAATACATGGCAGTTTATTTTTAAGGTTAACAATTTGGTGAAGGACTTGTGTCTACAGTAAGCAAAGAACTCTTACAATTCAATAATAACAATCCAATTCCTGGTCTCCCTGAGGGGCAGCTGCAAGAATGGCTTGGCTGTGAGTGAAAGGAGTGAATGCTCGCCTCCTAGCTAGAGAGACTGGCGCTGGGGAGCCTGGCCAGCCTCGAGCTAAGAAAATGGTGCCACCGGCCAGTGGGCTAAATTGGACGCCTGCCCTTATGGCTGAGGCTGAAGATGAGCAGGTGACCCTCATTCCCTTCAAGTCTCCAAGCCTCTGGATGGCACCTCTGCTCCGAGCCCTGGGGCGGGTGAGTCAGTCCTATACAAGCTGTTTCTCAAATCGCTGACCTGCAATGGGTCTCCTCTTGTGGAGCCCTGTTGGTTTTCAAAGCTAGATATTCTGGGAGCTTGGCTCTCAGGTGTAGGTCTTAAAAGTTGATGTGCTTGATGTGAGGTCCAAACCCTTCACTCCTTAGGGAGAAGCTCCAGGATTTGAATTCCCTAGTGAGTGTGGGTTGTTGCACCCTGGATGGGGTTTATGGTGAGTTTGTGGCCCTGCCTCTCCTACCTGCTTCCATGTAGGCATTCTCTCCTTTGTTGGCTGGATGGGGGTTGCTCTGTTTCTAGCTTGTTTGCAGGGAAAGTTGTTCTGCATGCAGATTCAGTGTGTCCCTGGGGGGAGGGAGCCCAGGATCCTCTTAATTGCCATTTGAAGTGTTATAAGTGGAGAGATCACAGAGACACCTCTTGAAGTCTGGGCGGAGGATGGGTCCACAGTGGGCAGGGTGGTGTGAGAACAGTGATGGGGCTTTGTGGCATACCCTAAACTAGGTCAGTAGGTCAGTAGTGAAGGTGAACAAATGGAGAGCTGAAATCATTAAGATTTGGTGACTGAGGGAAAGAAAGTAGGTGATATCTGGGTGGGTGATGATGACTTCGGCTGAGATTAAAATGTAGGAGGATGGACAAGTTTAGTAATTTTGAGAAGCCTGTGGTATATCAAGCTGTAGGTGTCAAATAGACTGTTAAATGTAGAATGTAGGCAAGGTGTTCGTGCTGGAAATGCAGATTTAGGAGACACCAGCAGAGACATGGTCACTAAAATGATCAGAGTAGGTTATAGAACTGGAGTACAGTGCCAATGGAGAGAGGAATGTATCAGGGACTTAATTCCAGGACTCAGAAGTGGCAAGAGGAGAAGGAGGCTATGAATAATAATAAAAAGGAATGACTAGCAAGATGAGGAGGATGAAGCAAGAGAAAAAGAATTTCAAATAAGCCATGAGTAATCAGCGGTCCAGTGCGGCAAGAATCCAGTTAGAACAGGACTACATGATCGATGTTTGCTATTTTGGCAAGGTTGTGGTCACCGGAAGCCTTGAGAAGAGCACTTCCAGTGGAGTGATGGGTGGCAGGCGAGATTGTCACAGCCTGGCTAGTGAATGAGAAGTGAGAAGTAGAGCTAACACATGAAGAATACTCTTTCCAAAGTTTTCTGGAAGGAAAGAAGGGTAGGAATAGGGTAGAGCATTTACATCAATGTGGATGGACCTGGAGGGTATTATGCCGAGTGAAATAAGTTAACGAGAGAAAGACAAATTCTATGGTTTCACTCATCTGTCGAATTTGGGGAATATAAATAATAGTGAAAGGGAATATAAGGGAAGGGGGAAGAAATGTGTGGGAAATATCAGAAAGGGAGACAGAACGTAAAGACTGCTAACTCTGGGAAACGAACTAGGGGTGTTAGAAGGGGAGGTGGGCGGGGGGTGGGAGTGAATGGGTGACGGGCACTGGGGGTTATTCTGTATGTTAGTAAATTGAACACCAATAAAAAATAAATAAAAAAAAATAAAAAAATTAAAAAAAAAAAGAAAAGAAATAATGAAAGAGACTATAAAGGAAGGTGGGGAAACTGAGTGGGGAAAAATCAGAGAGGAGACAAACCATGAGAAACTCCTAACTCTGAGAAACAGAGGGTTGCAGAAGGGAAGGTGGGTGGGGGGATGGAGTAACTGAGTGACAGGCATTAAGGAGGACATGTGATGAGATGAGCACTGGGTGTTATACAATAAATAGGTTGACAAATTGAATTTAAATTAAAAAAAAAAAGGAATAGGGTAGATGTTGGAGGGAGCTGTTAGATCCAGAATGTTTAAATTTTATATGAAAGCCACTTGATTCTGTTTGTGGGCTCCTGGAGACAGCCGGTAGGGAATGGAAGACCCAGAAGACCAAAGGTAGAGGCCCTGAAAGAATGGGAGGTACAGAGACTCTGAGGAGGGGTGACCATGAAGAAGAGGGACCACACTCATCATCTTTCTGGGCTGGAATAATGGCCCCCAAAGATGTCCAGCTGTAGTCCCCAGAACCTGCCAGTGTTATCTTCTGTGTTATCTTTGGTGTCCAGTGACCACAAAAGGGACTTTGCAGCTGTGATTAAATTAAGGGGATCTTAAGATAGATTACCCTGGATATTCTGGAGGGGCCTTAAATGTAAGCACAGGTATCTTTTTAAGAAGGAGGCAGAGGGAGATCTGACTATAGAAAAGAAGGCAGTGTGACCACTTTAGTAGTGATTGGGTGTTGTGGTCCTAAACCAATGAATGCTGGCAGCCACCAGAAGCCAGAAGAGTCAAGGAATTGATACTTCCCTGGATCTTCTAAGAAAGAAATAGCTTTGTTGACATCTTGACTTTAGCCCTGTAGCACTCATTTTAAACTTCTGACCTCCAGAATTGTTAAGAGAATAATTTTTTTTTTTGTAAGAGCATAAATTTGTGTCATTTTAAGTTACTAAGTTTGTGGTACTTGGTCATAGCTGCAGTAGGAAATGAATACATCTGATACTGGAAGGGGAGAAGATGCAGGAATAGTTAACTTTGGGGAAGGCTAGACGGGAATTCATTCGTGCATGCCTAATGTCCTCGTTTCTGTTGCACTAGGAGGTCACGTTCTGTGCTAGGATGCTGGGGACCAGATTGGGAAGCTGAACGGGAAGGTGTCAGGAGTCAGTAGCAGGGCTGCTACACTAGCAGAAGAGAGAGAATCAACTAGTGACCCTGATGGTCTGTTCACTGGAAAGGTTGAGTTAATGGGAAATAAGGTGCTAGGGAAACAGTGGGAACATGTGAGAGGGTGAACAGAGTTCTGAGTGGAGGATGGAGACTCTGATAGAGCTGGTGGAGGTGTGAGCACAGGAGAAACCACCAAAGGGCTTGTCCTAGGGATGCAAGCTAGCACCCAGGGAAGAGCAGCAGCTGGGCTTCGAGGCTTGTTGCCGGGCTCCAAATAATAATTGGGGGTCAGGCTTTGGGGTTGGCATGAAAGAGATCTCTCGAAGACAAACCCGTCATGGTGAACGGGGCACCAGTGGGGTGAAGTGATGGTGGTAAAGTCTGGGCTAGCTCAAGGAGTCTGCCTGTGGCATTCCAAGCTTCACTGTGCTGCTTTTTTAGGGTTTCAGGTTGGCCCAAAGCCCTTTCTGCACTCGGAGGAGCTCAGAACAGATGCTTGTTCCCATGGTCAGAGCCTTAGGGACTCTTGATCCCGCTGTGCCCAGTATCCTTTCCTCCTGGATCATCACAAACCCCATCACTCCAGGCAGTTTTATGTCTCCATGCCTTTGCAGTTGCTGTTTGTTCATGCCAGAACTGGCCTTGCCTATTTCGTCTGCCTTGTGAATTCACTTTTCCAGACCTAGCTTAGCTGCCATCTCCTCCAGGAAGACTTCCCTGATGTTCTCCACACCTTACTACCTGGTGCCTCCAGGGAGATGCTCCCTTCCCTGCTAGGCTTGCTTTGCAGTGCTCAGCCTATTATATGGAATTACTGAATCTTTTCTTCATTTACATTTAAAAAAAATCTCTCACTAGACCCCAAGTTCATTGTGTATTGATCATCTCTTTTGGGTACTTAGGAGAGAAGATTAAGAAACAAGCCAAAATAATCACTGAGGGCTGCTTATGTGAAAGAGTAATACTGATCAGAGTAGTAATTGGGGATGGCATATGTAGGCCTTAAGCCTTTGTTAGTCCTTCTTGGGTGAGTTACTTTCTTTCTCCAAAACCAGTTGCTTAAAAACTCATTGTTTAAAGTAAAAAACACAGTGCAGATTTGTTCCACCAAAGGCCAGCCATGTTGGATACTAGGAAATTTCAGTTTTTCAGTGGAATCACCTCTATGTCCCTACCCTGTATCAATGCCCAGGCCAACTGCTTATTTACTTGCACCTCCATCAGGGGGCTGTAGTACCCCCTTCTTCACATCACTTTTTGCTCCCGGATCCTGCCACCTGTTCTCCTAGGCATGAAAGAGCTAAAGTCTGGAGAGAGGCCTAAACTCTCTGTGAACCTCATGTCAGATCACATAGTTTCAGAAAACCCAGATGCAGTTTGAAATTACAGTTAAGATCCCATGGAAAATAAATGACATGAACAGCTGAAGACCCCGCCCCCACCATCTTCAACTCCCCTCCCCTCTTCAGAAAGAAATTTGTTCACTGGGGATACGAAACCTGAGCCTTGCACAAGAGTACACACCACAGAGTAGAGCGTTGATTTGGTCCATCCAGGGCCAGCAGCTGCTAGAGGGGTGGGGGTGTGGGGGTGTGAGGCACTTGAAGAACTCTGGAAGTCCTCAGGAGAGTTGCTGTTGGAGGGTCCTTGGGGGCTGCCCCCTCCTGTTTGCGCAATCTATCTTTAGAGAACTGCAAGTTCATTTCTCAGAAGGGCCCCAGAGCTAACTTGACTTCTAAACGGACAAACCACTTCCTGCAATCTTCAACTGAATTGGGGCTGGGGGGGTTGTGACCATTGCAGTGGGGGGGGGGGTGCAGTCAGACTTGTCCACCCTCATGTCTTTCCACAGCCCACCCCTGGCTTGGTGCCAAGAGAGACCGAGCAAAGAGTGGGCCTGAGGGCATGCATGGGAGGCCACCGCCAGAAGTGTAGCCTTGCCTCCAGGGCTGGTCACTTAGGGGGCTCTGGAAGATAAAAAGGGCCCTGTTTGGATACCCCATGTCAGGTTGGACTCTCCTGCACCAGCCTGGGACAATCCTTCTGCTCCCATGTGCCCTCCCTCAGGTGGAGGGTCAGAAAGGCTGTTCCAGAAAGGAATGGCTTGGAGCCATTCAGAAATGGCTTTAATTCTCCTAGTGGGTACCAGCACTGAACAGAGTATCAAAAAGCAAAGATCCCAAAAAGATACTTCTAAGCAGCTTGGTACAGGGGAGACAGAGAGACATTAAGCCAACCTGGCTTCAAATCTTGTCTCCACCATTTAGTATCTGTGTGGCCTTGGGCAGGTGTCAACTTCTCTGAACCCTAGTAAATTGCAATTAATAACAGTAACTGCCTCTGATAATTGTTATGACGTTTGTATGAGATGATACATATACAGTTATCATTTCACTGCGAGGCATATGCAGTGTGTTCCATAAATACTGCTCATTTCCTCAAAAGTAAGAATAATAACTAAAGTTACTTTGGGGAGTTTGCTAAGTGCCAGGCCTTAGCACTAAACATACATTATCTCACTTGATCATTGCAGTGACCATATGAGGTCATTATATTATTCAACTTTACAGGGTCTCAAGATGGACAGTGGTAGTGTCTCTATGGGATCCTGGCTTTAACTGCAAAGCTTCATTCTTTCCTTCTCTCCTGTGCTGCTACTCATTCTAACCATCAGGATGCCTTTTCCTCAGGTGCCTGGAGCAAGTCTCCCATGACTCAGGGACCCTAGAGCTCCCTACCTAGTGCCAGACTGTTCATCCATTCCTATCCTTTTTGCTTCTATCAAAAGTGCCATCTAGCCCACATCAGCCCTATGACCGCAGGCTCATGAGATAGGTCCGTGTTGGAGTTTGGGAGTAGGGCAGCCAAATTTACAGGGGAAAAAAAAAAATACAGGACACTCAGATTTGAATTTGAAATAAAAACCAAATAGGTTTTTTAGTCTATGTATATCCTAAATACTGCCTGCAACATACTTATGCTAAGAAATTACTTGTTGCTCATTCAAAATTCAGATTTAACTGGGCACACTTCTCTGGGAGAAGGTGTTTGGGGGAAAAAAAAGAGAAGGTACTTGGGGGTCATAGTGGCACTCATCTTGGGGCAGGAGACACCAGCTCTCTATTCTTAGGAGAGTTACTCCTTCTGAGTCTCAATGTCATCATTTTCAGAAGGGTCCTAAGAATCTTCCCTTTCACTAAAATTTAGCACCATGTTCAGTGACAAAATGGTCACTTCGTTTTGGTTATTAGAATTTCAAGTCTGTGAATTCAGTAAACGTTTTTAATTGAATGATCTATGCTGAGTGGTGGTGAGAGAAGCATTCATGAGGCATCATGGTCCTGGCCTTTGCACAAATCACAGTCGGGCTGGGGCAGGTAGACGAATGGTTACAAGTGAGCATGCTCCATGTACTAAGCAAGTGCTGGGCCTGCTCCGCTATACCTGAAGGGACTCAGGGACGGCTTCCCAAGGAGGTGAGGCTTCAGCTGAGTCTTGAATGAGAAGAAACATTTTAGGCCCACCTGTTTCCTATGACACCAACTTTCCCTTTTATATCATCAAAACTGTACTTTTAACTCTGTTTCAACTCAGTGAACCCTTCCAGTTGTTTAGCATTTTATGCTTGACATGTGCTACTCATCCCCATTTTACAGATGAGGAAGAGGAGGACCAGAGGGGTCAAAGAAGAGCTTGTCCAAACATAGCTGGGAAGTAGTGAAGTAAGAACCAGACCTGTGGCTCCTGCTTACCTATGAGTTCACTGAACTTGCCAGTCTAGCCTGAAAACTATAGCCAAGAAGATATAGAAGGATGAGGGCCTCGAAAACGTAAAACATAAAATGCAAGTGAAAAAGCCTGTGGGATGTTGTCTTGGAGGCCGGAGCTGCATTTCTGAGCCAGCCTTAGCAGATCAGCATTCTGCAGACCCTTTCCTCTAGTATGGCAAGGTGGGGGCCGGCCCTGGTGGCTTTTATTGTATAATGAAAGGTTATCTGATCACATTGGTTATTTGATCACAAAGCTCTCCTATGTTTCACTTTAAGCCAGAACCTTGGAAAAGCAGAGAATAGATCCAGTTTCAAACCTGACCTTTTCTGAGCACCAAAGGCTGATGGAGAAAGGAGGCAGACAATTTTCTCTGCAGTTCGCAGTAAGCGCTGTCAGATGAGGTGTGAAGAGGGGCTAATACCCAGGGAGCTTCCAGGATTTCCAAAGATAGGTGCCTGGCATCTGTCTTGTCCCGAAGGGGCTGCTAACATACCATCAATTGCTTTTGTCTTAATCTTATTCTTATATTATCCTCTCTCTTTTGCATTTGTTATGGATGCAAATACCCATACATACATTCATATCTGAAACACTCTTGTCACATTGGGAGAAATGTCTTTTTGACTTTACAAACATGAAACAATCATATTCCATGTGTTATGCATGTAACATCCATTTGCAAGTGAATCTGTTTAGCTCATTTGTTGCTTTGTGGATTGGTTCATTTAAGGGATGTGTATAATGAGCACCTCTAGACTTTACTCCAGCTGTTGGGGGGTTGGGATTAGTGAGGAGTGGGGTTTGAATAATCAATATTAAACCCTGTTCAACAGTAGGGGCAGGTGGTGTGGAAGAGCTGAGACGTTGCAGCCAGGTATATCCCGTGTTTGAAACTGGGCTCTGCTACTCCCAGCTGTGTGTCCTCGGAGAATCCTTTTAACGCTTTCAGGCTCAAAGGACTCATCTGTAAACTGGGGCTAATGAGAACTGTCTTACGGTTTTGTATGACAACCTTGTGATCGATTACACGTTAGCATTGTACCCATTTTATAGATGGCAGCTGTAGATCAGAAATATTTACTGTGTTGTTCAAGAACATACAACTAGTAAGTAGCAGAGCTGGGGGTTGAACCTTGGTCTTCAAGTGTAGTGTTTTCTTCATTTCTCTCTCTTTTTTTTTCCCCAAATAATTAGGTTAATTACTCCCTCAGAGCTATTTGGGAAAACATTTCTTTATTCTGGTACCATTAGCAGCTATGAACAGACCTTCTTGGATCTGTTTAAACTCTCAAGAGCACAACCACTACCTCAACAAAACTAACTTTACCTTTCAAGGTGAGCACAGCCATTGTTCCACGTCCAGTCTATGCAGACCTGCTTCCCTGGCTGCTGAATACCAAACAGTGCCTGGATTTGAGGGGGAGGGTCTGTAGGTAGTCTCCCTCTCCCTAACACAGAGTGCCAGCTCATGGCATGCCCTAGTTTGGTCCTTTGAGCTTTTCTGTTGATGTCAGCACTTCACCTCATGAAACCATAACTCCTTGCCTTTATAATAAAAGAACAACGATTCTAACCATATTCAGCTGTGTAGGTAATCCCAGACAGCTGGGCCACTGCATCTGCCTGTGTCTGTGTCTACCCAGAAGATGGGGAAAGCAGCAGACACTCATTGAGGACCCAGTTTGCTTGTCCTAGTCCGTCAGGAAAACTGTTCTCTTTCCTGCCAACTCAGATGTCTCTGGAGGGAGGAACCATGTATGTATTAATGTGCTTCTATAGTCTTACCCTTTCTTCTTCCCCAGGTTAGAATTCTTGGCCAGAGGACATAATATGCTTCAACTGGGAGCTGATTCATTTCACCACACCCAACTGGGAGTGAGGGATTTGTGCATGTGCATATTATGGGGGTGAGCATATTGGGTGGCAGTGAAAGGTGGAGAGGTCCAACCGAGTTTGAACCATTGCACAGTACACTGATACACGCTTATCACACTGGAGTATGTCTTTGGACTGAAAGGGACTTCAGTGTCCTTTTCTGGTCCAATGCTGACTGATATTTGAGTCTATCTCCCTAAAATCCTACTGACTGAACTGTGAAGGGCCCTATTTGGATAGGTTTTACCAGTTGCTGTGGTTGGTCTGGGAAAAACAAAAGTTATCCTGCCCCAGTTGACATTTGAGATGTCCAGAAGAAATGTTTTGAATATTAAGAAAACAATTAATGTTCACTTGCATATCTAATACATAAATACATTCTTTTATGGTAATGCAAAACATTACAGATAAGATCAAAGTCCCCTTTGGGCTGTCTTTCCCACCTTCTGGACTTTTCTGAGAAGAAACCATTATTAAGATTTTGGTGCACATCCTTCTAGACCTTTATCTATGTGTTTGGGTATGTCAGTGTGTGTATGTTCTAGGCCCATGCTGTGTGTGGCATGCGTCTAGTCAATTTTCTCTTCAGATGTGACAGCCATTTCCATTCTGTTGGTTGTCATTGAAGGAAGAGATGGAGAGCAGTGGGTTCATGGGAAACCAAGAAGATAGCTCTAGGTAGGTCACATCCCAACATGAAAGTTCAGTTTATATTTTTGTCTTAAAGTGATCTAAGTGATTTTGTATGGTTTCTATATAGCAGTTTACCTTTTTCCATAGTCGGCTTCATTAGGGATGACCCACAAACACAGGATCTCACCTGTCTTATTGGGGGTGCAGAGAATCCAGAAGCCATTCTTTGCATTTGCTGAGTTTTAAAGGTGGAGACGTGGAGGAGAGTCTTCCTAATACTGGACAAGTGACCACGGTCTTTTTATTTTTTTTTTTTTACCACGGTCTTTTTAAATTGGTTGTTAGGGGATATGATGTCACTGCTCTGCCTGACTCCTGTGGTCATTGCAGGAATGAAATAATAAAGGTTAAATCTTATGGTAGATGATAAGTGATCATGTGAGCAACAACTGTAGTATAGTGTTTAAAAAATGGGTGCTTTGGAATCATGTTTTTATCTAGAAGGCTTGATTTTAAGTCCTTTTGAGATAGAAATGTGTGCCCGGCCAAGGAGAAAGATTCCAGCTCTGGGCAGAAGGGGGCACTCTTGCACTTTCTCTGGATTGTCTTAACCAGGTGAAGGGAGGGGACCGTTTTTTTGTCCCTATTGTCCTGTCTAACCCTTGAGTCACTCTGTGGGTGGTGGGTTACAATGTGTCCATTCTCTGGGGCTGCCCATTTCATGACTCTCCAAAATGCAGAGGGTTCAGGCCTGGGCTGATTTTACAAGTGGTTGTTCCAGGATGGATAGGAGCTGACCGCAGGGCTCAAGGCATATGAAGAGTCCAGCACAACAAACAGCCGTCAGATGGTGCAAATAGCACCAGGGACCAAATTGTCACCTGATTTCTGCATGATCTATGGGTGCTGGCATGATGCATTGCAGTAGAGATATCCTTCTGCCTTCCATCAGGAATGGAAGAGATGGAGTTGGACTATGGGTTCCAGGAGATAAATTTTTAAGACCCCAGCTGGCTCGGCAGTGATAGCTAGTCCTAACGATGCTGCTCTGTTGCTTGGATGGGTAGTTATGGGAAACCATCACCAAGGGAATGGGCCCATTTAGCATCATCTCCCATCTTGTCATGAATATCAGAAGCCCTGAAGACAGGGATGAAAAATGAGTGAAACACATTTGGCATCTGGGGTTTCCAGAAAATGGAGCCAGACCTTTCTGTAGAAGAGTACAAGAGATTCCCCAGTGTTGATAATTTACCAGCTTTGGCTAAATATATATATGTATGTATATATATAATTATGTATATATAGTTGTCTCCATATGCAATTGTTTTTCTGAAATATTTGAGAATAAGTTACAGACATGATGCTCTTTATCTCTAAATACCTCTGTGTATGTGTCCTCAGAGGCATTCTTTCACATAACTATAGTAAAATCCTCAAAACTAGGAAATTAAAATTAATACAGAACTACTACCTAATCTATAGACCTTATTCAGATTCACTAATTATTCCAATGATCTGCTAAATAGCAAAGAAAATACTGGATCTGTCTTGACTTTGTGTTTGTCGAGCCTCTTTTAAGGTGGAACACTTCCTCATTCACCTTTCTGACAGTGACAATTTGGAAGAGGAATTTGGAATTTAGAATACAGGTCAAATATTTTGTAGAATGCTCCTCAATCTAGCTTCTCTAAGGTCTCCTCCTGATGAGATTCAGGTTACGCATTTTCAGCTGGAATGTTGTGGAAGTGATAACTTCCTTTTCCAGGCATTCTATCAGGACGCATGGGATGTCCATTTTTCCCATTATTATTGCTGATTTTGATTAAGGTCGTGTCTGTCAGCTTTCTCTACTGTAAAGTTAACTTTTTTCCTTTGTAATGGATATGTATCTTTTCAGAAGATGCGTTATTATATAAACATTCTGTTACTCTTCACACCTTAGGCCACTAGTTTTATCACATGTTGATGATTCTTCATGGACTTGATTATGATTATAATGGTAGCCAAATGTTGGTTTTCTATTTCCATCATCCTTTCTACATTTGTTAGCTTTTCTACTCTAGGGAAGAGATTTCCCTTCTGTATTTATTTACTCAGAAGTCTGCTCTTCAGTGGTTCACATCCTTGAGCACTAATGATACAAGATGGTCATCAGGTGCTGAAGTTGTGCTTTGTAGTTTTTAAAGAATGTTGGCATCCATTTGTCCCCTTTGTTCTTCACAGCTGGCCAGTGTGGAGGTTAATGGGGTCTTTCTATCACAAATGAGGAAACAGGCTTCAGAATCACATGTGTTACACTGTACAGTCAGGACTTGGTTTTGTGAGCTTCCTGAGGGTAGGGCAGGTGTGTGAGTCATATTTAGATCTTCTAGACAGCCAGCCCAGTAGGTCCTCGATACTGGCTTCTTACATGAATGAGTGAATAAATGAATGAATGAGAAAGTGTTTTGTTACTCGAATCCCTTCTCTACCTGCTTGTGATTGATTCATGGAGCTCTTTTTCTCCCGTTGGAGCAAAGCCTAATGCCAGAAATCCCCCTCCCCCAAGAAAGCAGCAAGTTACCATGCATTGGGTTCTAGATCTTTGCTGAAAGGTGTAAAAATGGGCAAGAAATGCAACAGCTTGGGCCTTTGCAAGTACAAAATGGGGGACAGAGACATGAACCAAATAGAGAACAGAGAGCCATGCCAGCAGGTCCCAAAGATAGGTTTTTCTTAGAAAGTTTGCCATTGGCTACCTATAGGTCAGGCCAGGCCACCATCCCAGGGGGAGAGTGGCAGGCAGATTCATTATTTTGACTCCAGTCCAATGTTGAAATGTCACTAACTGGGCGGGACAAGGAGTTTCCATCTGGGGCTCCTACTCCTGTTTGCTTGTTTATGCCCTTTGCCACAAATGCAGCGCCGTATAGGGAACTGCATGAAACACAATCAGATCCAAATTAAAAATAATTCTGAAATATAATCCCGAACCTGACCCTAGAGTACTATGGAGGCTTGACCACCAGGTTGCATTAGGAGAAAGAAGTGGCCCATGTAAACTTAATTCCTGTGAGGTTTTTATTTTTAGCACGTGCATTTATTTAACTGAAGACTCTACTGTTTCCCTCCTTCTAGATCTCAGCCTTCTGTATTTTATATAAGAGGAATTAGATCAGATGAGGGCTTGTTTGGAGCTGTAATTTGTGAAATGGGTCAAATGTAAGTAATAGTAAGTAGAAGGGGCTGGAGTGAACTGGGGACCGTTAACATATTCATGTGGAGAGTCACTATTATGATGCAGCCATGTGGGAGACAGACTTGGTGTGGCTAGATATTCATATGTATATAAACATTTATGCATATGTATTTATATATATATATACATATATTTATAGGGCAAATGTGAAAATTACTTTTTAATGGTCTTGAAAGGGATTTTTGAAAAAATTGTAGTTGACATAGTATTACATTAGCTTCAGGTATACAACGTAGTGATTTGACAATTCTATACCTTATGATATGCTCACCAAAAATGTAGTTAACATCAGTCACCATACAATGCTATTACAATATCACTGACCATTTAAAAATATTCATGCTTTTAAAGGAAAGCAAGAAATTCAAATTTCTTGGTGAATGCTATAACTTGCAACTACATAAAAAATAAAAAAAAGCACCATATAGTTCAAACAAAACATATCTGCCAGTTGGATTTGAACCTGTAGGCCACAGGTTAATGTTGGGATTGGCCAGTGTCTAAATGACTTTCTTGATCCAAAATTCAGTGGTCACCGATATTAGGCTGATCTCTTGTACTACCTCTAAACTTACCTTCTTGCTTATGCTTCTTGTTGGAACTTTGGGGTGAGAGTGTCATTATTTCTGAGTGTCTTTTCTCCTCCGGGTTTCGTGCTTTCAGAGCAATAAGCAGTACTTTCTTCTTCTATCGAAGAGTCTGGTGACCCTGCTCAAAATGAACTGATAGGTTTGAAAGAATTTCCCCAACCTACCACTTCACTGAAATAATAGTGTGCTAATATGTCATTATTTCTTTAAAAAAGATTGCATTCCATAAAGCATAATAGGTGGCCAGTGCAGAGAGTTGGAGTATTTATTAATATTACCAGGGTCCAGAGTAACCATTTATCTTTGTTATGTTCGAGGGTAGAGATGGCACCCGGTTAGCGGCGGTCCTTGGAATCTGTCTCTTTGGTCACAAAGAAGTTTGAGGAAGGGAGAGAGGATTGATTCAGAGTAAAGCCATTCCTTTTATAGGAAAATAAACTCAAAATTGTTTTCTCAAATCTTAAGGGGTCGGTTGAATGACTTAAGCCATGTGGTTAGCTGGTAGGCTATTGGCATTCCTGCTCTTCCCTTTACCCCAGGCAGGCCAGTGAGGATGGCATGGTTCTGTAGGTCAACCTGACTTCATTCAGACGCTTGTAGAGACCTCCAGTGTGGACAGCTGGTAATGATATTCAAAGGATCTTCCCGTGTTTGTTCTCACTCCAGAGTAATCACAATGGTGGATGGTCTGATTCTGACATTTCTCTGCTCAGAGCACCAGTGGCTACCATTGCATTTATTTGGAAAGCCCAAAGCCTTACCATTACCTGCAAAGTCCTACCTGCTCTGGCCCTTTATCTCTCCAACCTAACTGCTCACTCTTCTTTCTCTTGCTCACTCTGTTCCTCCCACCCTGACCACCTTTGTTGTCTTTTGTGCACACTGGGAACACATCTACTTTAGACCCTTGCTTTTCTTCCAGATAGTCCCATAACTGACACCCTTATCTTATTCAAGGCTTTGCTCAGATGTCATCTCTTCAAGGCCTATACCCTGTACCTTGTTTAAAATCGCACTCCCCTACTTTCCCTGCCCCCATTGCCTTGTCCTTGCTCTGCATTTATTGGCTTCACTTGTTGCCTTCTAGCCCACTGTACAGTTTACATATTTACTATTGTTCATTCTGTCTGCCTCCACTAGAATAGGAGTCTTTGTTTTGTTTACTGATATATTCCAAGAACCTGGAATGGTGGGCACTCAAAAATACTTGTTGAATTAAATGAATAGATTCGATTTTCCTGCCCTACTGGTCCATTGGGTTGTTGCCATGCAGCCAGCAGCAATACTAAAACACAGCCGTAAGATTCCTGCCTTGCGTCTCAGGGGTGGGCAACCCATTCACCTTTTGATGAGAAACCATCCTGGAGGAAGGAGGTTATGTAACGCTGAAGCTTTTCCTAATCAGTTGTACCCTAGGAGGGTGAGGAAACCTGACTGGTCGGAAGAGTGTCTCCCACCTAAATTTCTCCAGCTTCCTGTTCTAGGAATGAGTAGCCACAGAAGTCAGAGAGAAACCAACGGAAAAACAGTTTCCTCCAATCTCCCTCTGCACCTTGAGCATTGAGGTTTATGAAGATTACAGTAAAGCTTATCCAAGAGAACTGTGACCGCTGCCATACCCTGGCCCCTTCCCCTGGCTGGTGGTGAAGCAAGGGTCTGGGCTGAAAGGAGGGCACTGGGGTATCCGGAGTGGGGCACCTCAAAGAAAATGCATCTTGAAAAATATGAACTGCTCTGAAAGATCCAGCCTCGCAGCTTCCTGAAAGTGTACACCACATTTTGTTGGTTTCCCATCCCCTGACCCTGCCTATCCTTCCCAAGCTCTCTTCCTCTGCTCTCCACAACCCCTGCCAGAAGAGAGAATTGTCTCGTTTCCAGACTAGGCTCTGTTGCAAGTAGATAGTTTGGGGCTGAGGATCTGAAGGCAGATAGACACTTGGAATCCTGCCCCACTGAGGTTCCTATGCTCCACATCTGCTTAGGATATCAAACAGCTGTGTTTAGGGCAGTCCACTGGGGTGGAGGCTGTGGAGGATTTCAAATAAAAAGAAAGTTTGGTGCTCTCGTTGTGGCTTAGGTGCAGACGATAGCTAATTCTTTCATGTGCTTGCTAGTTGGCTAACATGCACAGGAACTGAGCAGTTTGTAACTGAGAATTTGCCAGTTAATGAGCAGAAGAGATGGTTTTGTGATGTTACTGTGTTCTCTTTTGAAACTTTCAGCTAGAGCTGTAGTTTAATCTGGAGAGTCGAATCTGCATGTCCCAGGCCTGTAATTCAGGGGAAGACCTCAGGAATGTTCTGTGTGTTGCTGCTAATTTCCTAATATCTTTAGTTGCAATTCTTATAAATCTTAGTTTTTAAATTTTATTTATTTATTTATTTAGATATTTTTATTTATTTATTCGTAAGAGATACAGAGAGGCAGAGACATAGGCAGAGGGAAGAGTAGCCTCCCTGCAGGGAACCTGATTCGGGACTCGATCCCAGGACCCTGGGTTCACCACCTGAGCCACAGGCAGACGCTCAACCACTGAGCCACCCAGGCTTCCCAATCTTAGTTTTTTTTAGAGTCTTCTCCGTGTTATAATAGATGAAATATACAAGATATTTAAGGTGTTTATTTTGATTTATTTTAGGGGGATACATTTTCTATTCTTAAAAAGAAAAAAGACAGGGCACCTGGCTGGCTCTGTTGGTAGAACTTGCAACTTTTGATCTCGGGGTTGTGAGTTCAAGCCCCATGTTGGGTGTGAAAACTACTTAAAAATTAAAAAAAAAAAAAAAACTAAAGAAAAAGCCTTCTCTTGTTCAATAGCATAAGACTATGTCAGGCATTTTGTTGGAGTATCTCAGATGAGCAATATTTAAAAATGGGGTATGATATGATGATTTATAAGAGATATATTTCTTATATATATTTGGTCTTCAGCCATGGTTCCCAAATCCTTGGAATTTTTTTGAGGGATAAGAACAGTGGGAACATCTTTTGTTACAATATTTGCTTTCTTGTCCTTAGTTCCTGAAAATGTATCAGAACTATAAAAGCAAAATGGGTGTCATGTTATTCCTAACAAGCCCCTTTCCATCACAACTGAGTTTATGTTAATGAGGTGACTTGTGTTTCTTTTGCCTTCGTGGATGTATCTTGCAAGAAGTTACTGTGGCATAATGAGGTGACTTGTGGAAAGTACCTAAAGATGGAGAGCCAACCAGGGGGAACCAACCTCACCCCCTGGTTTCATTGATGGGGGAGTGGTTAGAGGTAGAATCAATCACCAAAGGCCAGTGAATTAAAAACCATGCCTATGTAATGAAGCTTCTGAAAAAACCCAGAAAAGGAGGGGGCTTGGAGAGCTTCCAGTCTGCTGAACACATGGAGATTCTGAGGGTGATGTACCTGGAGAGGGCATGGAAGTTCCACACCCTTTCCCTACACCTTATGCTGTCTCTTCCATCTGGCTGTTCCTGAGTTACATCATTTTATAACAAACTGGTGATCTAGTAAGTCCAATGTTTTTCTCAGTTCTCTGAGCTGCTCTAGCAAATCAATTAAGCCCAAGGAAGAGGCCTGGGAAACCTCTGATTTATAGCCAGTTGGTCAAGCACAGGTGAAACCCTAGGGGGTATCTGAAGTGGGAGTGAGGAGCAGTCTTATAGGACTGAACCCTTAGCTTGTGGAATCCAATGCTATCCAGCAGTAGGTAGTATCAGAATTGAATTGGTGATAGGACATCCAGCTTGTGTCTTGAGAATTGTGAACCCCAAACACACACATATTTGGAATTTTGTCCAGGAACCTAAAAGATGGGATAGATAGTCCTAGGGACTGGAGAGTAGATTTGGCAAGATTTTGGAATACCACACAATCTCTTGTTAAGTAAACCTTTTATTGAGTAAACCTTTTGTAAAACATCAGAAAAGTGCTTGAGTCACAAAAGTACAGCTTGATGAATTTTCAAAGATAAACACTCTCTAGTACCTCGTACCTAAATCAGGAGAGAGAATGTGACCAAATTTCCAGATGACCCCTTATGTTCCTTTTCTATTACTACCTCTCTCAGGGAAACCACTACCTTGACTTCTAATTGTGTTGTTCTGAACTTTATGTTAATGGAATCCTAGAACACATACTCTTTTGTGTCTGGCTTCTTTTTCTTAACCTTTTCTTTGTGAGAATAAACCATGTGGTTATATGCATAAATAGTTGGTTCATATTCTTTACTATATGTTATTATATAAATGTACAAAGATTTATTTGTTCTACTATTGAAAACATTGATAGTGTGGTACTGGCACAAAAACAGACACGTAGACCAATGGAACAGAATAAAGAACCCAGAAATGGGCCCTCAACGCTATGATCAACTAATATTCGACAAAGCAGGAAAGACTATCCACTGGAGAACAGACAGGCTCTTCAATAAATGGTGCTGGGAAAATTGGACATCCACATGCAGAAGAATGAAACTAGACCATTCTCTTACACCATACACAAAGATAAACTCAAAATGGATGAAAGATCTAAATGTGAGACAAGATTCCATCAAAATCCTAGAGGAGAACACAGGCAACACCCTTTTTGAACTTGGCCACAGTAACTTGTTGCAAGATTCATCCATGAAGGCAAGAGAAACAAAAGCAAAAATGAATTACTGGGACTTCATCAAGATAAGAAGCTTCTGCACAGCAAAAGAAACAGTAAGCAAAACTCAAAGACAACCTACAGAATGGGAGAAGATATTTGCAAATGATGTATCAGATAAAGGGCTAGTTTCCAAGATCTATAAAGAACTTATTAAACTCAACAGCAAAGAAACAAACAATCCAATCATGAAATGGGCAAAAGACATGAACAGAAATTTCACCAAAGAAGACATAGACATGGCCAACATGCACATGAGAAAATGCTGCGCATCACCTGCCATCAGGGAAAGACAAATCAAAACTACAGTGAGATACCACCTCACACCAGTGAGAATGGGGAAAATTAACAAGGCAGGAAACCACAAATGTTGGAGAGGATGCGGAGAAAGGGGAACCCTCCTGCACTGTTGGTGGGAATGTGAACTGGTGCAGCCACTCTGGAAAACTGTGTGGAGGTTCCTCAAAGAGTTAAAAATAGACCTGCCCTATGACCCAGCAATTGCACTGCTGGGGATTTACCCCAAAGATACAGATGCAGTGAAACGCCGGGACACCTGCACCCCGATGTTTCTAGCAGCAATGTCCACAATAGCCAAACTGTGGAAGGAGCCTCAGTGTCCATCAAAAGATGAATGGATAAAGAAGATGTGGTCTATGTATACAATGGAATATTCCTCAGCCATTAGAAATGACAAATACCCACCATTTGCTTCAACGTGGATGGAACTGGAGGGTATTATGCTGAGTGAAGTAAGTCAATTGGAGAAGGATAAACATTATATGATCTCATTCATTTGGGGAATATAAATAATAGTGAAAGGGAATAAAGGGTAAAGGAGAGAAAATGAATGGGAAATACCAGTGAATGTGACAGAACATGAGAGACTCCTAACTCTGGAAAATGAACAAGGGGTAGTGGAAAGGGAGGTGGGCGGGGGGGGTTGGGGTGACTGGGTGATGGGCACTGAGGGGGGAACTTGATGGGATGACCACTGGGTGTTATGCTATATGTTGGCAAATCAAACTCCAATAAAAAAATACCAAAAATTAAAAAAGAAAACATTGAAGTTTCCAATTTTTACAATTATGAATAGTCATGCTACCACATTCTTATTCACATCTTTTAGGAGACTTAAATACTCATTCTTGTTTGGCATATACCTAGGAGTGAAAATACTGCAGAAGATATTAAATGTGTATTCACCTTCGGGAGATAACATCAAGTGATTTCCTAAAGTTGTACCAAGTTGTAGCCCTGCCAGTGGGGCAGGAATCTTCTGATGACTCCACATCTGCATTAATGCTATGTGGTCTGGGTGGTGTTTTTATTTTAGGCATTCAAGTGAGCATGTAATAGTGCCACCTTGCATTCGTTTATATTGTCCTGATGACTAGTTATTTTTGTATGATTATTAGCCACTTAGATACCATTTTTTTGGTGATTTCTTGCTGTTTAGTATTTTGTTCCTCCCCTCCCCCTTTTCCTGCCTTTTACTTATTCATTGAGGTAGTTCTTTATATAATCCAGCGTGAATCCTTTGTCAGGTACTTGAATTTCAAGTATCTTTTCCTGATTGTGTCTTGCTTCCTCATATTTTAATGATTTCTTTTCTTTTCTTTTTTTTTTTTTTAAAGATTTTATTTATTTATTCATGAGAGACACACAGAGAGAGGCAGAGACATGGGCAGAGGGAAAAGCAGGCTCCATTCAGGGAATCCAATGTAGGACTTGATCCCAGAACCCCGGGATCATGCCCTGAGCCAAAGGCAGATGCTCAACCGCTGAGCCACCCAGACATCCCTAATGGTTTCTTTTCATGAACAGATTTGAAATTTTAAACTGTCAATTTTTTCCTATATGTTTAGTTGTTCGTATGTTTGTCCTGTTTAAGAAATTTTTGTTTACTCAAGATACCAAGATATTCTTCTAGGGTACTTTGTAGAGGCTCCATTTGTTTACCATTTCCATCTAGATCTATAGTCCATCTGAGATTGTTGTGTCTCTTATAAAATAGGGAGTCAGGATTATCATGGCATCATTTATTTATTTATTTATTTATTTATTTATTTATTTATTTATTTTTAAGATTATCCATTTATTTATTTGACATAGAGAGAATGAATACAAGCAGTGGCAGTGGCAGGCAGTTATTTTCTTAACAAAATTATTTGTTAATTTCAATTAAGATGTAGAATCCTATGGATTCTCAATACACACAATTACATTGTCAATGAATAATCATGTCTTTTTTCCTTATCAATTTTATATCATCCATTTCATTTTCTTGCTTTATTACTGTGGCTAGGGCTGCCAGTTCATTGTCCAATAGAATATTGATAGTGGATATCTGTCTGATTTTTGATATAAAAAGGATATCTTTCAGTATTTCTCCATTAGTATGATGTGCTCTGTAGGGTTTTTGTTTCTTTTTTCTTCTCAGACTGGCGAGAGATCCTTACAGTATTTTATAGACACTTTTCATCATCAGATTAAGAAAGAACTTTTGTATTCCTAGTTTACTAAGAGTTTTTAAAATCATTTTTATTATGTCTATATAATATAAAATAAAATGATTTATTTTGGCAGGATAGCAAATATTAATAGTAAACATGATTTACATTTCTGGAATAAATGAGTTTAATTGGGACATTTTATACTTTTCATGTATTTCTGGATTCAAAATAACATTTTTAGGTCTTCTGTGTTCTTTAGAGATAATTGTATATAAAAGTATTTTGTTCTAATGTACTTATTATATTTGAAAATCAAATTATGCTGGCCTTATAAAATGCGTTGGAAATTGTTTTCTCATTTTTTTTTCCCTGGATGAATTTTTGTAATGCTGGTGTTATTTCTTCTTTAAGTATCTGGTAACTATCAGTTTGTTCTCTAAGAGTCTGTTTCTTGATTTGTCTCTCTCTTTTCCCCCCATTTTGTTAATTTATTTTGTTTCTTGAATTCCACATATGAGTGGGATCATATGGTATTTGTATTTCTCTGACTTATTTTGCTCAGCTTTAGCTCCATTCATGTCATTGCAAATGGCAAGATTTCACATCTTTTTCATCCATTCATCTGTTGATGGCTACTTGGGCTATTTCCATAATTTGGCTATTGTAAATAATGCTGGTATAAACATAAGGGTGCATGTTTCCCTTTGTGTTAGTGTTTTTGTATTCTTTGTATAAATACCCAGTAGTGCAACTGCTGGATTACAGGGTGGTTGTATTTTTAACTTTTTAAGGAAACGCCATACTATTATCTCAGTGGCTGTACTAGTTTACATTCCTACCAACAGTGCACAAGGTCTTCTTTTCCCCCCACATTCTCATGAACACCTTTTGTTTCTTGTGTTTTTGATTTTAGCCATTCTGACAGGTGGGAAGTGTTATTTCATTTTAATTTTGATTTGCATTTCCCTGATGTTAAGTAATGTTGAGCATCTCTTAATGTGTCTGTTGGCCATCTGGATGTCTTCTTTGGATAAATGTCTATTCATATTTTCTGCCCATTTTTAAACTGGATTATTTGTTTTTTGGGTGTTGAGTTGTATATGTTCTTTATATATTTTGGATACTAACCCTCTATCAGATATATGCCTTGCAAATATCTTCTCCCATTCTGTAGGTTGCCTTTTAGTTTAGTTTAGTTTAGTTTTTTTTTTTTGCCTTTTAGTTTTGTTGTTAGTTTAATTTTTCTTCACTGTGCAGAAACTTTTTATTTTGATGTAATTCCAATAGCTTATTTTTGCCATTATTCTGCTTGTCTCAGGAGATTTATCTAGAAAAATGTTGCTATGGCTGCTGTCAGAGACATTATTGCCTGTGTTTTCTTCCAGGATTTTTTTGGATTTAGGTCTCATATTTAGATCTTTAATGCATTTTGTGTTTATTTTTGTGAATGGCGAAAGAAAGTAGCCCAATTTTCCCAACACTATTTGTTGGAGAGACTTTTTCTTATTGGATATTCTTTCTTGTTTTGTCAAAGATTAATTGACCATATAATTGTGGGTTTATTTCTGGGCTTTATATTCTGGTCTATTGATTTGTATGTATATTTTTATGCCAGTACCAAGCTGTTTTGATTATTACAGTGCTGTAATATGACTTGAAGTCCAGAATTGTAATACCTCCAGCTCACATACTTCAAAATTTCTTTGGCTATTAAAGGTCTTTTGTGCTTCCATATAAATTTTAGGATTGTTCTAGTTCTGTAAAAAATGCCGTTGTATTTTGGTAGGGATTGTGTTGAATCTGTAGATTGCTTTGGGTAGTATAGACATATATTTTCACAGTATTTGTTCTTCCAACCCATGAACATGGAATGTCTTTCATTTCTTTGTGTTGTCTTTAATCTCTTTCATCAATGTTTTATGGTTTTCAGAGTACAGGTATTTTACCTCTTTGGTTAGGTTTATTCCTAGTTATCTTCTTGTTTTTGGTGTGATTATAAATGGGATTTTTTTCTTAATTTCTTTTTCTGCTGCTTCATCATTGGTGTATTGAAATGTAACAGATTTCTGCATATTGATTTTGTATCCCATGACTTTACTGAATTTATCAGTTCTAGCAGTTTTTGATGGAGTCTTCCAAGTTTTCTGTATATAGTATCATGTTATCTGCAAATAGTGAAAGTTTTGCTTCTTCCTTGCTGATTTAGATGCCCTTTATTCCTTTTTATTGTCTGATTGCTGTGGCTATGAATTCTAGGACTGTTGAATAACAGTGGTGAGAGTGGTCATCCTTGTCTCGTTCCCAACCTTAGGGAAAAAACTCTCTGTTTTCCCCCATTAAGGTTGATGTTAGGGAGGCCTGGGTGGCTTAGTGGTTGAGCGTCTGCCTTTGGCTCAGGCTGTGATCCTTGGGTCCCGGGATCAAGCCCTGCATAGGACTCCCTGCAGGTAGCCTGCTTCTCCCCTCTGCCTAAGTCTCTGCCTCTCTTCTCTATGTCTCTCATGAATAAATAAATAAAATCTTAAAAAAAAGGTTGATGTTAGCTGTGGGTTTTTTCATATATGTGAATACCACAAATTTTAAGTATCAAAATTTCAATATTACTCAGTTAACATATTTTCTAATATTCCTTCTGATTTATTGTTGAATATATTATTTAGCAGTTTATTGTCTAATTTTCAAACATTTGAGAATTTTCTAGTTGCTTATTAGGTATTTTAAATTTATATCCACTGCCATCATAAAACCTATTTCAAATAATGTCAATCCTGTGAATTGTGTGGAAGCTTGCTTTGTATCAGACCATATGGTCAGTTTGGTAAGTGTCCCTCATGCACTTAAAAGTTACATACTTGTCAGCATGCTTTTTTTCCTTTTTGTGGAATTTCAATTACCCAGAGTATTACTTTTCCACTGTTGTCCATTTGTTTCTCATACTCTTTTAAAAGCAATTTATTTTTGACATTTTTTTATCCCTCTGTGCTTCAATCTGAATAGTTTTTCCTAATGTCTCTTTTAGTCCTCTTTTAGTTCATTCATCCTTTTATAAGCTGTATGCAATCCATTGTGTCTATTTATTGAATTTCTAATTTCAGTTATTATATTTTTTACTTCTAGAATTTCCATTTGATTTTTTCTTAAAGATTCCATTTATCTGATAATGTTCTACATCCTGTTATCTGTGTTCTTAAAAACATCAACACAGTTTTTAAAAAAATCCATGTCTATCTATTAAATCCAATAGGTGAGTCACATGTGTATCGGTTTTTATTGTTTGTTTCTTTTTTTTCTCAGTCCTGTTTCTTATTCTTAATAATTGTTGAACAAATGCTGGACATTTTATGTGAAAAAAAATGTAGAGACTCTTATGGCATCACCATGTTTAATGTGGCTTTTCATTCTTTTTGAGTTGCTTGGAAAAATTAATAATAAGCTTAGGAATGTTACATCATGGCAGAAAGATGACACTTCAGTCAATATTGGAGGTACATTCATGTTACCACCACACAGTTCATGTCTTTCCATCTCCATGCTGTAACCCTGGATTGCACCCTAATTATATCTTATTTAGAGTTCTGGCCAATATTTCCATTTCTAGTCTCATGACTGATTACAATCTGACCATAGCCATTTGATTAAGATTTGCAAAATACCCTCTTATCATATCCTACCTATTCAAAACCTTAAATGACTGAATTCAGAGAACTAAGATCCAACAAGAAAAGTCTACCGTGTTTCCTTCTCTAATGGATTTCCAAATGTAAGAGAGGGCAAAGAACAAAATTGGAAGCAGAATACATGTCCTAACTTCCTAGCTTTGTGTTTTCAGTGTAATCATGAATAGAACTCCACCCTGTATAGTGATGACTGATGGTTCTTCTAATAAGAACATGTTCTTATTAGGAATCATCCTTTAAGGAAAAAATTAACTTCTTAAATTTGCTATAATAAGCATTATTTATTACAAGGTAAACATTTTCTATTAAAATGTAAGAATGCCTCACAATCCTTCTTACAGTCTAGAGTTTAGTATTGCTTGTTATTTGCATATAATATCTCAACTTAGATACCCTCTCTCCCCAAGTAAAGAGTTGTCACACAGGAAGAAAATATAATTTGAGGTAATTTTTTTCTTTTAATGAAAGCAAATTCGTCTCATCACCTCTCTGAGCATAGATTTGATACTATATGTAAATGTGTCTTGTAAAACTCTAAAGTGCTGTAAAAATGAATGCTATTTTACTTAATAATTAACATTAATGCTAATAAAATATTTTCTCCTATTAAAATGCAAATGCTCTCTGGAGACTGAGACATTAAACCAATTATGCATGACTTGGTGAAAAATATTTCATCAGCAGCATTCCTGTGCAATAAACAAGGTGGTGTGATGAAGTAGAGAGAGAGAGAGAGAGAGGAGGATAGAGACAGACAGGGAACAGAAAATCAGGCCCAAATGTTATTCAGGACAGAACTGCATTGAGGAACTGGGTGACAGGGCAGCAGATTATTATAATCACCTAGTAGGCCTGTTTTTGTGAAGTCATTGAGAAAGGAGGTAGAACTCATGTCCTAACTCTGCTCTTCAGCAATCTTTTCTGATGGGTTCCATTTCCCAGTCCGGACCCTGGGGAGGTTGGAATAAGGTTTCCAACTGTTAGTATACCATCAGGGTCTGTGGTGTGATGATTCAAGGGTCCATGAGGAGGAGGTGCTTAGTCTTAGGGAATCATCTAATATAGTGATCTTGGGATTTTGGGAAAGACTTCCCAAGGAAGGTGATACTAAAGCTGGTATCTGAAAATCTGAGGATGAGTCATCTCAGTGGGGGTGGGTGGAGGGGAATCACTGGAGAAAGTTTTTGATAAAATGAAAGGGAGACAAAGAGAACACATGAGTGAGGAGGAAGTGTGGCAGGGACCGGAGAGAAAAACACAATTACGTTTGTATGTGTTGAGCATATGAGGTTACAGGAGGGACTGGAAGAAAATAAGAGGCAGGACAGGGGCATCTGGGTGGCTCGATGGTTGAGCATCTCAGGCCATGATCCTGGGGTCGCGGGATCGAGTACTGCATCAGGCTCCCCATAGGGAGCCTGCTTCTCCCTCTGCCTATGTCTCTGCCTCTCTCTGTGTGTCTCTCATAAATAAATAAATAAAATCTTAAAAAAACAGAGGCAGGACAGGTAAGTAAGAATGAAATGACGCTGGACATTTTGACTGATGTAAGGAGTTTGGTTTATTAGTTTACAAGCTGTGGTGAACTTTTGATGAGTTTTAAATATGGGCATTTCAGGGATACTGAGGGGGAATCAGAGTGACCCCATGGACATCTTTCATATCTTATTATTGAGATAAAATTGTCATTTTTGGTCAAAGTTTAAAATTTCCTCCTCCTTTCAAAAATAAGAATTAAAAAGTCTTAGGGATCTAAATTTCTTTCTTTCTTTCTTTCTTTCTTTCTTTCTTTTCTTTTCTTTTTTTTTTTTTGAACAGCTAAGGGTGTTTGATAGACATCCTTTTAGCAATTTTTTTTTTTTAAGATTTTATTCATTCACTCATGAAAGACACAGAGAGGAAAAGACGGAGGCAGAGGGAGAAGCAGGCTCCATGCAGGGAGCCTGATGTGGGACCTGATCCCGGGACCCCGGGACCATGCCCCCCAAGCCAAAGGCAGACGTTCAAACTGCTGAGCCACGCAGGCATCCCAGGGATCTAAGTTTCAAATGTGACAATGTACTTAAAGCTTCAGGCATGGTGCCCATTACATAAAAGGCTTTTAACAAAAGGAAGCTATGAAGGTGACCATGGTAAAGGTCATTCTCTCTCCCAGGTGGGACTCCTCACCTCTCAGCCCTGCCTCTCACAGGGCAGACTAGGTATTAGAGCCCAATCTTTCTCTTGTGCTTCCCAGTACTTGTAATCTGTATGTTTTTCTTCCTATCTCTTCTCTCCCTTCCCTCCAGCTGAAGCCCTAACAGGAATTCCAGGTAAACCCTGAAAATTTCATTTCCTGATTTTCTATGGGAAGCATCTTTCCACTAGTGCATTGTATAGCTTTCTAGGAACACCTTAACTTGGGAACTGGGAAAGGTGCTCAGCAGGTAGGTCTCCAGCATTATTTCCCCCTGAGCCTCCATGATGGAGAGCAGTGAAGTCTGGGAACTTCGAGGGAAGCTATTGGTTGTTCTCTCTGATAAGCATGTAGAAAACTTCCAGTAGAGTTTTGGAAAAAGATTGTATAAAGTGCCAAAATGAGGTGATAGATGTCTGAGAGATGTTAAAGAGAAGTGGTATTTCTGATGCAAATTTATATGGGTTTTAACTATTTTCAGCTTTATTTGCTACTCCCTGTAGCATTTATTTACTTTGTGGGTTTTAAATGACTGATCAATGTGAACTCTATTTGGACTTGTGGTCACAGATTATTTTGAGTACTGGTGACTCTTTTGGGGAGGATTGCATTTGAAAGACACAGCACGCAAATTCTCAGATCTTATGTACAGCAGAAAGGAGGGTAGGAGGCAAGGAGGAGCGAAAGGAAAGAACATTTTGTGTACACACTATGCTACAGATTCAAAGCACTTATATAGATTAGCTTGTTTAATCACCACAGAAATCTGCTAACTTACATGTTTTCTTTTTGTTCATTACAGATGAAAAAATTGAGGCTCAGATAGGTTAAGAGCCCAAATTTACACAGATAAGAAGAAATAGAGCTGGAATTTGATTGGATGGAGTAGACATCCATGTTCTCTCCATTGTCAGTTTGGAAGAGCCATTTAGATACTAGAGATAGGACTATAGTTCTTCATATTTGGGGGTGAGTTAATACCCTGTGATTATTTTTTTATTCTTTCCTTTGAATATGACAGGTCATTGGGACTCTCTGGGTCTGTTTTCTGACCATGAAAAGATGTGATTGGATTAAATTAGTGATTTAAAACATTTTTTAATGTCGAATTCCAGTTAATTAACATGGTGTTATGTCAGTTTCAGGTGTACAATATAGTGATTCAGCACTTCCACACATCACCCAATTCTCATCATAGCAAGTACCCTCCTTAATCCCCATCACCTATTTCACCCATCCCCCACCCACCTCTGTCTGGTAACCACGTGCTCTTCTCTGCAATTATGTGTCTGTTTCTTAGTTTGTCTCTGTCTCTTGTTTTTTCCTTTGCTCATTTGTTTTGTTTCTTAAATATCACATATGAATAAAATGATATGATGTTTGTCTTTCCCTGACTGACTTACTTCACTTAGCATTATAGTCTCTAGCTCCATCCATGTCATTGCAAATGGCAAATTTTCATTCTTTTTTATGGCTGAATAATATTCCATTGTATATATAGACCACATCTTCTTTCTCCATTCATCAGTTGATGGACACTTGAGCTGCTTTCATAATTTCATAATTATAAATAATGCTGCTATAAACATAGGGGTGTACATATACCTTTGTATTAGTATTTTATATTCTTTGGGTAAATACTCAGTAGTATTATTCCTGGATCATATTTTTAATTTTTTGAGGACCCTCCATATTGATTTCCAGAGTGGCTACACCAGTTTGCATTACCACCAACAGTGCAAGAAAGTTCTTTTTTCTCCTCATCCTCACCAACACCTGTTGTTTCTTGTGTTGTTGATTTTAGTTATTCTGACAGGTGTGAGGTGTCATCTCACTGATGGTGTGTGATGTTGAGCATCTTTTCATGTGTCTGTTAGCCATCTGGATGTCTTCTTTGGAGAAATGTCTGTTCATGCCTTTCTTTTAAAATTAGATTATTTGTTTTTTGAGTGTTGAGTTGTATACGTTCTTTATATATTTTGGTACTAACCCTTAATCAGATATGTCAATTGCAAATATCTTCTTCCATTCTATCAATTGCCTTTTAATTTTGTTGCCTTTTAATTTTGTTTCCTTCACTGTGCAGAAACTTTTTATTTTGATGTAATCCCAGTAGTTTATTTTTGCTTTTGTTTTCCTTGCCTCAGAAGACATATCTAGAAAAATTTTGCTATGGCTAAAAATGAATGGTTTTTAAGTTGTAATTTGTAGAATTCCAGGTCATTTTTCTCCCCCTAAGGAACCCAGGCTTCTAGAGGAACTAATGTGCACATGGCCGAGGTTATAGGGTTTGAGGTTAATGGCTCCCACCTCAGCAGGAGCTTTTCTTCTTTTATCTCCTTTGTATTAGACTTCTGTATACTTTTTAAGAAAGGATTTCCTGGTCACTGAAAATAAAAAGGGAAGGAGACAACTAGTGTATGCTGCCTGTTGCACCCCTCACCTTTGTTAGGATCCACACTCATGGCAGTGAATCTGAACTGACAAGCTGTAGGTCTCAAAGCCTGAAAGCTCCTGAGAGGTTCAAAGAGTGAAAGCATGTGACTATTGGTGGACTCACTTCTGGGAACCAGGAATGAAGCTAGGAGGAGATAGAGTGTACAAGAGATGAATTGAGGTATTCACTGGCTCCCAGTCAGTTTGCTGAAAATGCCATTTGCCAAAAGGCAATTCACTAAAACATCAATTCCTTGTAAACCTATTCAGTGAAAATAATTTTGCCAGCAGCTTAACTGGCATAATCCCCTGAAATCTGTGGGGAAAAAATGTTTTAAACCAGATCTAGCAGTTTGCTTTATCTCCTAGCAAGGGTAGATGAGCTTTGCTTAAGGACTGTAGCAAAGGCAGGGCTCAGGGAGGGGAGAGACTGGGGCATAAAGCTACAAAAAATAGCAAAGTTGATAAAAATAAAGTTTCATGTTTAGAATACAGAATGTTAACTATTTTGAAAGTTCAGAGACAAATGTAAAATGCAAGAGAAACTGACATTCAAATTAGCTGGATTAAAAAATCCATATTAAAAATGTGCAGTGACATTTGGAGATTTTTCATTTCTTCGCTATTATGAGTAATGCTGCTGTCAACAGTCAATTTCCTTCTTTAAAAAATGTTTTTATACACATTTGCTTTCATTCCTCTTGGGAAGATACCCAGGATTGGGAATTGTTGGGTCATATGGTAAGTCTATATTTAACCCTTTAAGAAACTATGAAACTGTTGATCAATGTAGCTGTACCATTTTACACTTCACCAGCAATGTATGAGAGTTCTAATTTTTCCATGTCCTTGTCAACACTTGTTATTATCTGACTTTTAGATTCTAACCATCCTACTGGGTATGAAGTGGTATCTTATTATTCGGATTTGCATTTCCTAATGAATAATGATGTTGAACATCCTTTCCTGTGCTTTTTGGTCATTTGTGAATCATCTTTAGAGAAATGTTTATTCAAATCCATGGCCCATTTTGCATTGGGTTATCTTTTTATTACCGAGTTTTAAGAGTTCTTTATAAATTCCAGATGCAAGTGCCTTATCAGATACAGGATTTGCCAATACTTACTCCCATTCTGTGCACATTTTTTCACATTACTGATGGTGTCTTTTGAATCACAAAAGTTTTTAATGTTAAGTCTGATTTTTCAGTTTTTTCTTTTATTGTGCTTTTATGTTGTATCGAGGAAATCATTGCTTAACCCAAGACCATGAAGATTTTTTTTCTTCTGTTTTCTTCTGAGGTTTTATAGTTTTAGCTCTTATGTTTTGGTCTTTGATAAATTTTAACTATTTGTGGTAGGGTGTGAGGTTAGGTGTCCAGATTAATGTTTTTGCAGACAGATGGTCAGTTGTTCCAGGTTGAAAAGATTTTCTTTCCTGTTTAATTTTCTTGACAACTCTGTTGAAAAACAGTTGATTACAAATGTAAGGCTTTATTTTTGGGCCCACATTTCCATTGATTTATATGTCTCTCTTTGTACCGTACTTTACCATCTTGATTAGTGTAGCTTTATAATAAATTTTCAAGTTGGGAAGTGCAAGTCCTCCAACCTTGTTCTTATTTTTCAGTGTTGTTTGGCTGTTTCAGTTTCTGCAAAAAGAGCTAACAGAGCCTTGTTTTCCTTTGACAAAACCCATTTGGTCAAGATGTTAAAATTTTTTTCTATCTGGTTTGCTAATATTTTGCTAATATCTGTTAATATTTTGGTTTGCTAATATTTTGCTGAGAATTTCTTCATTGCTTTTTGGCTAGTTTTTTTCATTGAACTATATTCTCTGTGCTCTTAATGCTGTTCTCATGAGGAAGTGGGCAAAAAACCAAATTAAGATTCATTGGAGATGACCATGTTGGAAGAAACTTTTCTGTAACACCCATGAGCTTTGGGACAGAATGGAAATGAGATTGAGACTAGATCATTATGTTTCACAATCCACCTCTCTCAGCCATCCTGGAGTCCTGGGCTTTCAGGCAGCACCCTACAGTGTATAAATGCAGGATGGTTAAAGAAGTGTTCAGGTGGCCTTTGCCTAAAGATAAATAAAGAAGTTAAGCAGAGGATTTTTTTTTCTCACAAAACTTTCTCTTTTTCTTCATCGTTACTTAACTATGGGCTAGGTCCTGCATGGTAAGTATTTTACATGTGTTATCCAAGAGAATATTTACATTCATCTTGAAGCACATGGAAGCCAAATAACTTGTTCAGGATTACCCAGCGTACAAGCAACAGGGCAAAGATTCGGGGCTACTGAGTATAAAACTTGTGATGTTCTCCATGCTATGAGGGGCCTCTGCCTTCTTCTTCTTCCTTTCTTCCTTCTTTTCCTCCACCTCTCTCTCATTTATTCAGTTCATATATATTGAGTCCTTACTATAATAGTAGATATTAATATTATTAGCTAATATTTATTAAGCGTTTACTTTGGACCAGAAGATATATTTTTTTCCTTAATGATTATTAATATATTTATTTTTATTTTTTTAAAGATTTATTTATCTATCTATTTATCAGTCAAAAAGAAGGAGCAGAGAGCACAAGAAGGGTGAGCTGCAGGCAGAGGGAGAGGGAAAAGCAGACTCCCTACTGAGCAGGGAAGCCCAATGTGGGGCTTGATCCCGGGACCCTGGGATCTTGACTTGAGCTAAAGGCAGATGCTTAACTGACTGAGCCACCCAGGCACCCCAGTTATGAGTACATTTAATTCTTATAAATACCCATAAAGTATATTCTTTCATTGGTTTCATTTAACTCTTGGGAAAATCAGTGTATCAAGAGTTTACATAATCTGTCCAAAGTCACAGATCTACTAAGTGATGGGATAGGGATTTGAATCCAAGTAATCTCTTTAATGATGTCTGCTATAGTTATAAAGAAAATATAATAAATACATTAGACTTATAGTGGGTAAATGTATTTAAATGCTATTTAAGAGACTGAAGAAAATGAGCAATGTATGCACAAGCCATCTGGAATAACTATGCTTAGAGAATCAGGGAAGGCTCTCCTAAGATTGTGATATTTGTTCATGGTTTTAAAAGAACAGGAGTTTGCCAATACTTGGCTGGGCCAAGGAGAGGTCAGGCATGTCAGGTAAGAGGAGCTACATGGACAAGGGGCAAAGAGATGTGATGATGGCCATCACCTTCAAAGAACAGTGAGAAGGAGAAGCAGAACACTGCAAAACAGTGCAGGGTTGTGCAGCAGCAGAGGGGGAGCAGTGCGCAAGGATGCTTTACAGGCTGGGTAGGGAAGGGCTCAAGCCTATGGTTCTGCATCAGAACCCGCTTTCTGAGCACAGAAATGGCTCAGTTCTGACTTAGAGCAGATACCAAGGCAGTAGCCAGAAGACCAAGGGAGCAGAGCCTGACCAGAGCAGGGAAAAAGAGGAAGGAAGCTGGTGCAGGGGGAATCTAATTTCTTACTTTGACTACACCATGTGAATATGGGGCGGCTGTATTTTTCTGTTTTCAGGGCATAATGAGAGAAATTGTGTACAAAATTTAGAGGTGGACCCAATTGGCTTCCATTGCTAACTCAGCTTGGCTCTGGTCTGTGTCCCTGGGCTAATTGCATTACCTGTGTGAAGGTGGTTTTCTGGAACAGAGATAAAAGTACTTGGCTCTTGAGTATATGCTCAGTGTAAGGTAGCTAAATGGCATTATCTTCAAATATTTCCTATTTATCTGGGATTAAAAATGTATGAAGTGCATGTGTGTTTGTGTGTTTTAATGGCTTGATTAGATTATAGTTTTCATAACATAAAATTCACTCATTACAAGTGTTCAGTTTAATTATCTTAGTAAATTTGTAGAGTTAGGCAATCACCACCACAATCCATTTTGAAACATTTCCATCACTCCAAGAAGTTCTCTTGTGCCTATTTGCATTTAATTCCTGCTTCACTCCTACTTATGAGCATTCATGATCTGATTTTTGTCTGTACAGATTTGCCTTCTAAAGACTTTTTAAAAAGGTTTTATTTATATATATGAGAGACACCACAGAGAGAGGCAGAGACATAGGCAGAGGGAGAAGCAGGTTCCCTGTGGGGAGCCTGACGCAGGATTCAATCCCAGGACCCTGGAATCATGACCTGAGTCAAAGGCAGATGCTCAACCACTGAGCCACCCAGGCACCTCTAAAGACATTGCTCATAGATGAAATATGTAGTCATTTTAGACATTCCATGTAAGTGGTATATATAGTTTTTTTGCATTTAGGTTCTTAAACTTAGCTTAATATTTGAGGTTCATCCATATTATAATGTAAATCATAGTCTGCTGCTTTTAATTGCCAAGTGGTATTCAATTATATGGATAATACTGCATTTTGTAAATGCATTCATGAATTGATGGGCATTTGGATGTGAAGTGTGTTTCTGTACAATATTGTATCCTACTAGATCCAAACCCACCAGAATTTTTATATTAACTGAGATATATTTTTCTTGGATTAAGTATTTTGAAGAAAGCAAATAACCATGCAGCAAAGACCATATCAGAGACACAGAAGGGGGGAATTTGTTGTCTTTTCTGCCTAGCAATGTCTTTATCACTTATGTATCTATCAGCCATCACTACTTATTTTAGCATTCAGGCGCAGAGTAAAGTAGGCATTCCTACCTGTAGCTCTCAAATTCCTGAAAAAATTCTTTGAGTTACATGATATCTACAGTGGTCCTCCCACCCCCAAGCTGCAGTTTCAGTTACCCATGGTCAGCCACCTTCCGGAAGCAGATGATCCTCCCTCTGACATATCATCTAAAGGTAAACAGCAGCCTAATGCTATGTGACAATACCCACGTCATTGACCTCACTTCACCTCATCATGGAGGCATTTGATCATCTCACATCATCCCCAGAAGAAGGGTGAGTACAATTTAATAAGATACTTTGAGAGAGAGAGAGATCACATTCCCACAACTTTGATTACAGTATATTGTTATAATTGTTCTATTTTGTTATTAGTCATTGGTGTTAATCTCTTACGTATGCATAATCTCTTATCTATGTATAGAAAGAAAATGTAGTCTGTGGAGGATTGGGCATTGTCTATAGTTTCAGGCATCTATTGGAGATCTTGGAATGTATTCCCTGTGGGTAAGAGGGGACTACCATGCCATTGAATAATTCAATTTCATTCATTTTACTGTAGCTGCTAACCATCACGGTGGTCTTCTTCACTTTAGGAATATTTTTAACAATAAGTCTGGAAACTAGAAACATATTTGTTTGCTGGTGAGGCAAGCTGGAAATGAAATCCACCAGAATTCTTCTATTTTTCGTACTTCACGCTTAATGGTATTTTGACTGTAGTAAGTTAAGTAGCCTGTTTGCCTCCATCAGGTGTGGCCTCCCAGGGTCACTGAAGTCATAGTCTTGGCTCTACTCACCCCCACCTCAGAGCACCCATCCCCCTTGTTCTGAATTTCCTGTTCACTTATGTATCTCATTTGTCAGGACTTTATTCCCGGGGGGCTAATTTCTAGTTTTTGTAAACTTAACCTATAGTGTTATGCTTTGCTGATAGTTTGCTGAACGAGTGGATACATGCTAAATAGACTGTTTAGAATTTTGAGGTTTGTTTTTGCAATTGGCAGGTATTTTGAATGTATTCTAGGTGGATTGAAGTGAAAGAGACCACTTCCTGGCCCCATTTGTAATTTCTACTACTATGGTCAGTTATTGGGAAGAAACATCTTTTGGTTCCCTTCATTTACCCGGGGGAGTTTAGTGGGAACCAACCACTTCTCACCCGCTAGCTTTCTGTGGCTGAAGAATCTAGATCCCTAAATAACCTATCCTTTGTGCCCTGGGGTCCTAAAGCTGGCATCCACTTTTCCCTTCCCATCTACGACTTGGCATTCACAGCCAGTTCATGTGATTCTTGGCCTCTTAAAGAAGACCTGAAAAATAAGCCATTTAAACAAATGGTGGCAACCACTTTCTTACTTGTCTACATCCTTAGCCCAACCCAGATTCCCATTAGGCCTCTATGTCCTTTTTCACAACGAAGCCAGAGCCATCTTTTCAAAGCTCACATCTCATGCCATATCCTACTTGAAACTCTCCAGCAGCTTTCCTCCTACCCAGAGTACAAACTGCTTCGTTTATCACCCTCCCCGGTTCCTGATATGACTTCTGCCCACTTCTCCAGTCTCGTCTCTGGCCTCTCACCTCTTCTCATGTGAATACTCATGGGCAGGACTACTCAGCATCAGAGGTGGAGGATGTAGGTGGTTTTGACTACGAGTGAGCAAGAAGAGATGGGGATAATAGTGAACAGTATAAACAAACTGTGTCAGTAATGGGCAGTTAATTTACTAAATGTGCCGTATGTCCCCAAAAAAGCAGAAGATGGGTGACAGGCCTCAGCAAGCTTCTGATACCATGTAACTCTCCGAGCGTGCTGTCACCCTCAGTTGCTGACTACCTCACATTTCTCAAGTCATGATGTGATCCAAACTCTGCAGAGAAACTGTCTGTGCTGGGCTTCCTGAGAGGCCACATTGTGGGTCACAACACAGCTCCTGCAAAAGGGATTGTCTAAGGATAATTTTGATTCTCTGCATTTTTCAGCTTTTGTGCTGACTCTGGATCTCTTTAGTGGGTAGCAATCCCCTCCAATATCAGTGCAGATCCTTAAGCTTTTCCAGGCTTCCTGCATATCCTTACTTCTGACAAGCCCTTCTCTTGCATTCTTATTCTCTGCTCACATTCAAGCTTCGGCCCATGTAGACTCCCTCGAAGCTTTCTCTGATCCTTCTTGGACTGCACTTAATTACCTGCCTTTCTGTGCTAGCAGAGCAGCTTCCAAGCCCAAGAACAGTGGTGCAGTGCTGACTTTATAATTCTCACATTCCTTTTGCATTTATTGCTTGACATTCTTCCATGAAACAGATCTTTCTGTCATCAGTGGGTCCATTTGCCCTGATATACAGTTTTTACCGACAAGGCAGGGTGAGTACTTAATTACTTCTCTTTAGCAATTTGCAAAGGATGATGTTTCTTTAATGACCACCTCAAATAGTGACAAATGAATTTTTATTCCTAGGTTTCTCTGTTTTGAGAATTATTTATGGACTCAACGACTCTGGTAGAACCAATGTGTTTCAATCCATTATAATCACTGCTTTTTAGTGCTCCAGTCATCACATTCTAGGGCAGCATGAGCTACTTTCATCTGGATCTTGTATCCTTTGGACATACCCAATTACTATTTGAAAGCTTCTTTGCTTTTGAACATGACAGCATGTTCCAAGCTCACCTTGTACCTTCCCTGATCCAGTCCTGAAAGCAGCCAGTTCTCCAAGAAATCCTGATTGTATAGAGTGTAACCTAAGTGACTGGAGTGATTATTGTGATGGCTGACATTGTTGCTAGGCCATTTCAGTGGGCTAAGATAGATCATCTACAGTTAATAAAACCATTCATTCATTTAACATTTTCACTTCAATTTCAATGTTACTTTTATAGTTAATTTTTTATTTTGTAATTGAATCTTAGGTTTTCTTAGACCATCATTAATATAATTCCTCATTTGCTTTATTGTGCAGTGTAAGAAAATAGTTTCAAAATAATGATATGAATTTTATTAATAACATAAAATAGGTTTGGTTGATGTTTCTTTGTAGTTCTTTTTACCCATGGAGCATATCCCACTAAAGTTGTTCAGTCAAAATACTGTGGTCAGAGCATCTTGGGGGGAAAAATAATCGTTTTTCTGTGTGGTTATGTTACTAAATTGATATATGGTTAGATTTATTTGTCTTGGTTTATTTTCAGTCTTAGAAATGCTTTTAAAAATTAGCTTTACTTTTAATAGGTAATGAACTGACATTATTCATGGGGCATAACAGCATAGAAAGGAAGTTTGCTTCTCTTTCCCTTCCACACATTCCCCAGTACATTTCCTATAAGGTGACCACTTTTGTCAATTTCTTGCTTTTATTTCCTATATTCTGTTGTTGTTGTTATTTTTGCAGATGTATGCAACATAGAGATTCTTATTTTTCCCTTAGATAAAAGGTAGCATGTTTTTAAAAAAGATTTTATCTATTTATTTAGAGAGAGCACGTATGAGTGGGGAAGGGAAGAGGGAGAGAGAGAGAGAATCTCAAGCATACTCCTCACTGAACTTGGACCATGACCTGGGGCTCCATCCCATGACCCTGAGATCATGACCTGAGCTGAAATCAATAGTCAGATGCTCAACTGACTGAGCTACCAAATGCCCCAAAAGGGAGTATTTTATGACTCTTCTATACATTCTTATTTTCACTTAGCTGTATACCTTCACAAACTCTCTGTATTACCGTGTAGAGATTGTCCTCATTTTTTTTGGTTTTTTTTGTGACCACATAGTACAGCTGACCCCTGAGCAACACAGGTTTAGCATGCATGAGTCCACTTATACACAGATTTTTTTCAATAGATACAATACAGTACTGTAAAAGTATTTTTTCTCCTTTATGATTTTTTAAAAGAGATTTTATTTATTTGAAAGAGAGAAAGAGAGTGAGAGAGAGCAGATGCAGGGAGGAGCAGAGAAAGGTGGACAAGCAGGACAAGCAGACTCAGCGCTGAGCACAGAGCTGGATGTGTGGCTCAATCTCAAGACCCTGAGATCATGACCTGAGTGGAAATCAAGAGTTGTGTGTTCAACCAACTGAGCCACCCAGTGGCTCACCCTTATGATTTTCTTAATAAATAATATTTTCTTTTCTCTAGCTTACTTTATTAGATGAATTCAGTATATAATACATACAACATATAAAATATGTGCTAATTGACTATTTATGATATCAGTAAGGCTTCTAGTCAACAGTAAGCTATTAATACTTATGTTTTCAGGGAGTCAAAGTTATATGCAGATTTTTATGTTTTCAGGGAGGCAAAGTTATATGCAGATTTTTGACTGCATGGGGAAAGGATTGGCACCCCTAACTCCTGCATTGTTCAAGGGTCAACTGTACTCCATTGTGCATATGTACTGTGGCTTATTGAGCCATTCTGTATGGCTGACTATTTGTCTTTGATGTTTTTACTTACAGACAGTGCTACAATTAATGACCATATGCATTCGTCATTTCATTTTTTTTATTGGAGTTCAATTTGTCAACATATAGCATATCACCCAGTGCTCATCCCATCAAGTGTATTTGTCATTTCATGCTTTATCAGGATAGATTTCTGGAAATAGAATTAATGGGTCAAAGAGTGAATGGATTGTAACATCAGTTGGTACTGCCAAAACCCATGGGGCTTTATCTCTGTGCAGTATTGGTCCTTAAACCGATTCACAGTGCAAGTGAATTTATTTTAATAAGATATTTTGAAAACAGGCATATTGGTACTTTTTAATACTGGATTGTAAGGAATTTAATCTGCCACTATTCCTTTTCTGAAAAAGAAAATAGAAACAGAATAAACTCAAATACCAAAATATCTCACACTCTGTTGTGATTATTGAAATAAGTAAACACAATTTTAAGGAGTGTTGCTATGCTGTAGTAGGGGCTAGAGATACAGGTGTCTGTTTGCCCTCATGGAGCTTACTGTCTGGTTGGGCAGCTGCAGTAGACATTACACCCAGTGGCGCAGTCAGTGGTGTAATTGTGGTGGCAATAAAGCTTGCGAGACAAAATGAAGGCATAGACAGAGGTGACAGGAAGGCATGTCCTCACCATAGGCTTGGGGTCAGACTTTTCTGTGACATTTGTGGGAGACCTGAAAGATGACTGATGATAAGATGGAGAAGCCCTGAGGAGCAGAGGGAAAGTGTAAGAGAGCCATTCAGAAAGAGGAAACAAAGGTTGTGGATTCTGAGGTCAGAAGAGCGGTTGTTGCAGGTAATGAAAAGAAGGTCAGTGTGGCTGAGCGCAGAGAGGCAGGGTGAGAGGCATGCATCGCCGCCAAAGGAAGACACAGGGGTTAGTTCTTGAAGCAGCACTAGAGGCACCTCATTTTCTGAATCTTTTGCTTTTCTGCACAGTGTCTGGCATACAACTGGATAGAATTAAAAAGAACTAAGTCATTTTTGAGTTAACTGGGGTAGGTCATGTGAGCATCAATTTCTTGGGTTAGGATTTTGGACTTGTAATGTCTTAAATTGGTCTGGGATCATTAGGGGGCACTGCTGTCCAAGAGCTGTTGTCTTCAACACCATCCCAAGACAGCATACAAACAAATCTGCAGGCAAACAGTCTTCCATTTGAAGAGTGTTAGAGCTGAAAGACCTTTGGATCACTTGCTGTGATATCCTGTAACACTAGTGTTTTCTGTGGAGCACTGGGATGTTCTGGTGCATCCTCCAAAGCCACGATCTTCCAGGAAATTGTCCTGTTTTGTCCTCACGACAGCTCTAGGAGGTGAAGACTAAGTGGGTGAACTTTGTCTTTCTGTATCCTTAGCAAGATGGACTCTCCTCGTTATTGACAGTAATGGGTAGAATTATCACTATTCTCTTTTCCCCCAGGAGTGAACAAGTAAATTTTTCAGGAAGAGAGCCAAAATAAACAAAAATACCTTTAGGTTAGGGTGTGAAGGTCTGGTAACAATCTAGGGAGGATTATTTCTATGGGAGATTTGTACTTTGATGGCTTACTATCACCACCATCACCATCATTGCCACTAAATGACGAAGACAAACAGCATGACCTAGCACTTCCACCATATACTGACACCATGCTAAGCATTTTACATGGATTAAGTCATTTAATTCACAGAAGATAAGAACTGTTGTGTTCCCATGCAGAGATAGTGCAACAGCAAGTGTTGCTACGGCAAGGCAAAATTGTGTCCAGCACAGTGCTAAGCACTTCCCCAGTGATAACTTATTTAACACGTAGAATGATAGTATGAGTAGGGGACTCCTGCTGTCTCTGCCCTGCAGGTGAGAGAATTGGCTCTCATGGTCAATAAGCTGCAGAGCTGGCATTTGGATCTCAACCGTCATAACCATTCACTCAGCCTTCACAGCACCAGTGTCACAGACATTGTGGGGCAGAAGGCTAAGCTTGCCTCTTTGTTCCAAGGTATGAATGTCATAGTCCGATCACCTCCTTGCTCTGAGCCCAGTCAGTCTCCTTCTGTAGGGCTTCTGTGCTCCCCATCTAGCTGGTTGGTTCTGAGGATTAGCGGAGGTAAAATGGAAATCTGTGGCATTTGGTTGAGTGTTTAAGGGATCCTTGCTCTGGAACTTACTATCTGTGGCGTCATCCAACATGTGAACTCTCTGGACCCTACTTGCTCATTTCTCTGACCCCTCAGAGATGTATGTCAGCATACTGTTAACACCTAATAACAACTTCTTGCTCTTCATGCAGTCTGACTAACTTTTCATGCCTATTTTATGAAATAGGTACTACTATGATATACACTTGGCAGATGAGACTACCAAAAATGGACAAATTTAAGGAACTTGCCAACGCTCTTATTATGTACAGGAGCCAGGACTTGAATGCAAGCAGGCATTCCTTTACCTGCCCTGCCATCCCCAATGTCTTTGAAACCAGGCAACTCCAGGTTTGAATCCAAGCTCTGCCACATTCCGGATTCCTGTCAGAATAAGTCACGTAACCTCTCTGAGCCTTAGTTTGCACATTTGTCAAGTTGTGGTCACGGGGAGGACTGACAGAGATGGTCTATGCAAATGCCAGAGCTCAGAGTCCAGTACTGTGTTACCAGTACATAATCAGCTGGTAACAAATGTTAATTCCCTTCCAGTGGGAATGTTGGTGAGATAAATTGCTCTCTGAAGGCTGATGCAAGGAGAAGTGCCTACCTCAGTCCACCAAATGAGACTTCAAGGAATTAGGTTGGGCAGCTTCAATTGATCATCTTGTAATTTCCACAACTGGATGCAGATAAGCCACACACATCATGGACTAATTACATTTGTCACTCCACTGAGCCTGAAGAATACATTGTGGTATCTTTGCTATTAAAATGGGGTTCATTTAATTAAACCCAAGGAGCTCTGCAAACAGCCTATGGTATTTTAATTCCAGCAGACTGTATTTAATCAGAACAACTGCCTATGCACCTACTGATTGTGTTTCTTTTGGATCAAATTCTAAGCTTAATGTGCCATAGGATTGCACTATTGACTGAAGTTGATGCGAGACTAGTCAGGGAGATTACAGTAGTTGGCCGGGAGCTGAGTGGTTACTGTTTTCACGGCTAGTTATCTCAGCATTTATTCTTGTTATTAAAAAAAAAAAAGGCCTTAATAGGTAGGAGAAGATTATTTTGTCTTTCCCCCATTGACTTGGCATGCATGCATTTCTTTATTCATTTGACCTTCACGTATTGGGGCTTATGGGTAGCCAGGCACCACACTAGGTACTATGGGATAGCGTGATAATAATGCTTAAGAGCTGGTTCTTGAGGTCTGAGGGGGAAAAAGATCCCACAATATTGGAACTTAGAATAATGCAAAGAGTCACAGTGTTACCAGAAACCTGAAATTACTCTTCCATTTTCCAGCTATGTGCCTTTGGGCAGGTCACAACTTTATTGAGCTCCAGATGCCTCGATTGTAGGATTGGGGTGACAGTGCCCACTTCCTTGTGTTGTGGTAACGATCTGAGGAGAGAGAGAGTACATAAAATGCAAATGTTAATATTGCAATTTATATGCCTGTGGCTATAGTATCAGTATTAACTAGATGATGCTGGACAAGTTAATCAACCCTAGAGGAAGATACCGCATCTGTTTACTTTTACATGTGCCGAGTGCTGTCCTAAACATTGCATAAGTTATCTGACTTAGTTTCCATAGTAACAATATGAAATAATTTTGGTTTTAAGCCTATTTTTCAGATGCAAAAACTGAGGCAAGAGGCAGAGTGACTTTCCTAATGTAACACTGTTAGTGGCGAAACTGAGATTTGAACCCTGGTCCCTGGCTCCTGAGGGCTCAGCACTCACCACTCTGCTGTCCTCTTCCTGCTGTGCAGTGAGCGTGCAGTGCGTAGGGCCCCTTATGTTGGTCTGGTGCTTCAGATAAAACCCTTGTATCGTCTGACTCTTTAGGAAAGCCATGGCAGGTGTTACGATCTCCACCTGACAGGTATGGAAACTGGTTTTCAGGAAGTTAACTGATCTGCTCAAAGTCACAAAGATAATGTACCACAGAGTATGGCATTCATTTTATTTTTTATTTTAGCAAATCAAAATACTTTGTACATTATTTGATATATGGCAGTTTCACCTAACTTTAGTTGTGGTAGTCTTACTGTGTCATAAAGTAATTAAACCCTTTCTGACTCATATAATAATATTTTACTTTCTGAATACACCTTAAATTTTAAACTACTTCTCTGTTGTTGGACTTTTTCATCTTATTTGGGAAAAAGGTATTACTCTTGCTCCCACTAACATCCTTTTACATAAACCTAGATCTTTGTCTGGATTAATGATTGCTTCCTTAGCAATTAGTCCAGGATTAATTCTTAGGAGTGGAGTAACTGAGTCAAGTTGTGAACTTTTCACCTATTACTGTTCTCCAAGACCCAGTAACTACTTAATGCATACTTGTTGAATGAACGAGAAAGGTATTTACCCCAGCAGTGTGTGTAACCCTTCCATATCAGTCTGGGTTTGGTCAAGAAAATTAAACTACTTACTACAAATTTCCTAGGGAAGAGAGCTTCGAGGAATTAGGCTTACAGGAGTGTGGGAAGGGTGTACCAGAAGTTGGGAAGATCTATTGCTAATGACTTCAGCCCAGGGCGGGTAGAGAGGTCAAAGCTCATGGAGATGTTGGAGAGTCTACTACCACCTGTCACCATGATTGCAGAGTGGGAGCTTATGGGCAGGTCCAAAAAGTCACTGCCTCTGGCCCCTAGGGTTCCCTGGCTTCTGCTTCACTTCTGGCTTCTGCATATTTCCATGAGTTCTTCCCTTTGGGAGACTCTAACTCTGAACCGCCTAGGAAGGAGATTTTAGGAAATGCAGGTCATGCCTTAGAAGGGAGTGGTGGTGGTGCTGACTGCTGACAGTCCATGATGCCTCCTTTTTATAGACTCAGCAGAACTTGATGGAACCTTTTGTTGTTCTTGGCAAATAGGAAAGAGAAGAAGTGATGTTATATTTTAATTTGCATTTTAAGAAATGAGCATGACTCATTGTTTTCAAATAATTATTAGTCACTTATTTATTCAACAATGTTTCTGAATACAAGTTTTTTGGGAAAACTTGATGAATAAGGTGGGCAGTTTCTGCTCTCATGAAACTTACATTCCAGGGCAGAGAAATGAGAAAAAGGAACAACTAAAGGAACGAGGTAATTTTAGAGAGTAATAGACAATAAAAGGAAAAAATGTGGAGGGGTTTGAAACGGGCAGAAGAGATTGCTGAATATCCTTTCTGTGAATCTGGGGTCTCTGGAGATTATTTGATACTACAGAGGTGGGGATGGAGTCTTTATCTACAACCAGGCCATTTTACAACTGTATAGACATAGAAGTTGTAGAAAACTGTTAGTAATGCAGTTAATTCCTGTCCATAAAAATGCACACTGTGTCTGGTGGAATGCATTTGATTATCACCCTGTCAGTTTTATTTTTTTCTGGTTTAACATCAGCTTATAAGTTGATCTGAGCATTCCGTAGCTGAATATCAGTGTGTGGCACTTGGACTTCTCTGTTGAACTGGTTGTAACATTTCACTGGTTACCTCATGAGTTTTTGAGTTAAATAAAATCTCTGATACATGTTCATTTTATATGTATATGAGAATCATGATTATATGTTCTATTAAAATGTATAACAGTTTGGAACAATAAGTGAACAAGATAATTTATTTAAAAAAAGATTTTATTTATGTATTTGAGAGAAGACAGAGATAGCAAGAGAGATAGTGAGAGAGAGCATAAGCAGGGAAGAGAGGGAGAAGCAGACTCCCCATTGAGCAGGGAGCCGGTTGTGGGGCTTAATCCCAGGACCCTGGGATCATGACCTGAGCCCAAGGCAGACACTTAACCAACTGAGCCACCCAGGGGCCCTGAACAAGATAATATCTGATGGTAATAAATATCAAGAAAATGAGACAGGCATTGTTCCAGATGGTGACTGTGGCGAACATGGGAAGAGGCTGATTTGGCTTGGGTAATCAGGAAAGGCTTGCTAAGGAGGTGGCATTTGAGCTGGGACTTGAGTATCCATTCAAGGAGATGTCATGTGCAGGCAGGAGGGCAGAGTGTTCCAGGCAAAGTGAACAGTTTGTGTAAATGGCCTGAGACAGGGACAGGCTGTCATATTCGAGAAACCAATTTCAGTGAGTAAGAAGGTGAATGGCAGAAGGTGTGATCAAAGATGGTAGTGAGGGCCAGATTACATTGGGCCTTGTGGGCCATGATGAGGATTTAGAATTTTATTATAAGAGCCATGAGAAACTATTGTGGTTCTGCATGGTGGTTGTATAAAATTAAGTGTCATCATTCAATTTTTATCAGAGAATAGATTTGTATATCTTCTTCTGTGAGTGTTCTGTACCTCCTCAAACTATTATTAAACTTGACATTTTAATTAGCTTATCAAGCCGTATTGTGAGTAAAAATACCTTATTTTGATTAATAATTGTAAACCAGTATCATCATGAAAGTAATACACAACCATTGGAGAAACATTTGCAAAATTAAAAATGCACCAGGAAGAAATAAAAATATTTAGCTTTTGGAAACGTGTGTGTGTGTGTGTGTGTGTGTGTGTGTGATGTAATATTTTAAATTTCTAGAGTATCTCAGTGTCTTGGCCACCTTGAACAGGCAGAGAAAACTTACAAGACATCTTCTAAGATCTACTACATTTAGTGATTTACAAAGTTTTTCTGTGGCATCTACTCATTGGGCAATAGCAGCTAATAGGTACTCCCTGGAAGCAGCAGGTGCCAGAGACACCTGAGGCTTTTGCCCCAAACCCAGTTCATTTCAGGTCACACATCTGCTCTTCCTTCCTCTGAGAGACACCCACTGGGAAGGCTCTTCCGGCCTGGCAGTCCCAGGGGCAGGTGGTAATCTCTAGCTTGCCCTCCCCCACACACCCCTGCCACCCCATCAAGGAATGCATCTGGGAAAAAAATAACTAGTGGAAAGTAAGCTTGAACAAAGAAAGCAAGAGGAAATTCAGTGGAGATGCCCAGAGGCCTGTATGATAGGAAGCAGGAAATAGGCATTCTTTTCCTGCTTTTTCTGTGAAATAAAGGTCTATTATTTACTTAAGGATTGCTATGTAAGTCCAAGATTGACATGAGGTCAGAGAAAGTCCTCTTTTTGGGTGGACACCACTCTCATATTATAATGGATGAGAATGACCAATGGAAAATGGACTGACACTCTCACAGTGAGGTCTCTTGGGTCTACATTTCTATTAATGAATATGACATGGGAAACAGTTCCAGAGGATATCTCTCTGGATGATCTTTCTTTGTTAGAAGGAAGACTTTTTAGGTCAAGGGAAGACTTTAACGTTGAGGCAACTTGGGAATCATTGAAGTGTAATTGACAATGACCAGACCTTGTGGTCGAGACTAGAACACAATTATGAAGAGCTGTGACTTAACTACTATTCTAACATGGGGTTAAGACCCAGGAGTCAGGCAGACCTGAGTTAAAACCAGCTTTGCCATTTAGTGGTTGCATGATATTGGGCAAGTTAATTAACTTATCTTTTGTGCTTAGCACAATAATAGAAGGGCACAGTCTGCATGTACCCCAGGGAAAAGGAATGAAATCCTCAGAAATAAGCAAGGTTCATGTAATCCCATCTAGGAGGGAGGAATCCAAAAGAGAGTAGGCAGGGACATTCCACAGGCTCCCGGGAGATGGGTTTTATTGTGGTGGGGGCAAAATGAGTTCTTTAGTTGGGACAAAATATTCAGAACTACAGATATCATTCATTGTTATGATTAACTCTGTATCAAGCTACTTTGTTTTGATTAATTCAGTATTCTAGGGTTTTCATACAGCTAAAAGTGAGTGGAGATTTGACTCAGGTAATCTGGCCGCTGGATCACCTTGCACAGGCTAAATAATTTGAAGAGTCTCAGTTTTCCTGTCTATAACTTGGAAATTATGTGTATTTTCCAAAGTTGCTGTGAGGATTAGATGGAACACAGTAGATGTTTCTTAAATTCAGCTGCTTTTCCTTATCAATGGATTGATTCATTCAATTAACAAATCTGTCTAATAGACACAGTACCATGTGCTTAGGGATACAGCAATGAACACGAGAGATACAGTCCCTGCTTTGGTTCTTTCATAAAACATATTCTACAGGAAGTTGAACTTTAAAAAGTTATTCAAATAAATATATTAACAGACAATTTTGTAAGAGCTATGAAAGGGAGAGGAACAGGTACATTGACAGATTCCATTTAGGTTGGTGCAGAGGTGGTCAGGTAAACCATTCTCTGAAAAATAGTAATGCTTTAAGCTGATGCTTGAATGGTAATGGAAATTAATTAGATAAAAAGTTTGGTGGGTGGTGGAGAGAGCATTTCAGGAATAGAAGACAGCATGTTCACAGATCCCAAAGTGGCAAACGACTTACTGGCCAGAGTAGAAGTGAGCCAGGGAACAGCTGTCCCTATAGAATTAGAGGTTTAAATTCCATTATTCTCTCAATCTTGTGTGCCATAACATTCTCTTCCAAGGTGTTCAAGGCGTAGAATCACAAAGTATCCCACCAAAGATGTCTTTCTTTTCACTCATGCTTACTCCCTGAAAAATAGTGAATTGGCTTCTTGGGACTTGGAACTTGAGTTGCTAAGCTAGAGTGATTTTATGTTCTAGTTTGTCCAGGACAGTCAGTCCTGGTATCTGCACATTATCCCCAAGTAATAATTCACAGCATGTCCTTTCGTTCTAAAGTCTGTCCTGTTTTTGGTGATTAGTTATGTGGTCATCCGACCCTTAACACGTGGGATTTGGCCCCAGACTGGGAGAACTCATTCATTGTGTTTCTGGTTGTCAGCATGAATGGGGTGATGTTCCTTTTTGTGATCATTGTATTTAAAGCTTTGAGAATGATATCTGGTTGGGAACGGCCATTAAGTAAAGAGTGGCGAATATTATTGTTATGGTGGTTGTCATAATCTTCTGTAGGGATGATGATTTCTGCTGACAGAAGGGTCCCACAATATGGGAGATCCGCCAATTGACCAGAATGTTTAACTTTTCTGTAGGAGGAGAGGGAATAATATTTGGATGTCTACTCTAAGCCAGCCTCAGTGCTGGATACTCCTTAATACAGTTCTATCCAAAAATGTTTTTAGATCTGTGTTCCTTTTGTTTGTATGTTTATTTCTTTTTTTTGTGTGAGAAGTAGAGACTTTATTAGGTACAGAGTGTGACTGCTGGGCAGAGTCACGGAATGTCTACTGGACTTCCTCCCAAGCTGCAGTACAGTACTCCAGGGGAAGGAGGAGCAGAAGAACATTTGTTTTCTCTGCCCTCTCCCTTCAAGGCTGCATGCGGATGGCTCTATCCAGCTGGATGACCTCTCAATTGATGGCTTATACCAGATGAGCATACTCAGCAGGGTCACCCAGTCGTCTGGGGAAGGACACCTGGTTGGCCAGAAAGTTGCATACTTTTCTGGAAGGCTGGTCAGCAGTAGGGTGCCAAATAGGTCTGGAGCAGTGGCCATCACTTGGATGACCATGGGAGCTAGATGCTGAGTAATGGGCTGTGTCATGCCCACTGTGACACACTTGGAAGCAGAGTATGCAGCTTGTCCAGTGTGGCCCTCCAAGGCAGCCAGTGCTGGCAGTATTATTATTATTATTATTATTATTATTATTATTACTAATTTATTTATTCATGAGAGAAAGAGAGGCAGAGACACAGGCAGAGGGAGAAGCAGGCTCCATGCAAGGAGCCTGATGTGGGACTTGATCCCGGGTCTCCAGGATCATGCCCTGGGCTGAAGGTGGCGCTAAACCGCTGAGCCACCCAGGCTGCCCCAGTGCTGGCAGTATTAATGATGACCCAGCATTGGCCTCCCTGGTCTGGTTGATTCTGGCACATCTCACCAACCACCAGGTGGAACATATTAAATGTGTCTATGAGATTACATCGAGAACTTGCTGAAAGTCTGACAAGGTAGGGGCCTGATTTTTCTTGAAGTTGTATGTCTAGATGGCCACTACACTGTCTGTCCAGTTGACTGCCAAATCCACCTGGCTAAACTTTTCTTTTATTAGAGTCAGGGCTGCTTGCACATTCTTCTCTGAGGTCATGTCTCCTGGGGCAAAGGGACAGCTCTTCCCTAACTTCTTGGCTTGGGTCTCCCCATCAGAGTTACGCAGGTCCAGAAGCACAGCAATGGCCCCTCACCCCACCAGTCGCTCTGCCATGACCAGACCTAGACTGGAGACTCCTCTGGTTATTAAAGTAACTAGGCCCTTCATGTCTCTGACATGCCACAGCCATCTTTGTGTCTCTAGACATGGTTTTTTTTTTTTTTTTTTCCCTCCTCTTGCTTATAATTCTGGCTCCAACCCTTATTGACTGGGTGTCTTAAGGAAGGTCTTGACCTAGGTGGACCTCAATTTTCTCTTTTGGAGGAGGTTTTTAAAAATGGGAGTTCAAATTCAATTGAGGTGATCAGAGAGTAAGCTCAGAATGGAACTATAAGGAAAGCTGTAATTGTATTGTTTCTTTTGTTGGCTGAAGAAAAGAGTGCTTAGAGAATAGGCTTTGAGATCATGCCACTGAGCCACCATTGCCACCTCCAGTGTGCTGCTTTGTCACCATGTGGAACGCACCCAACACCAGCTCTGTCTGTGAATCATAGCCAGGGGTAGGGGCTTGGCCGCAGAGCCTGATAGCACCACTGGACTCTGGTTTAGTATTGGGGATTCAGAAGCTGGGCAAGAGTGAGAAGTGGTTTTTCTGCTGGCTGCCCTGCTTTTGCTTTGTCTTCTCTTTCTAGCACATGACAGGATCTGGCAAAGGTAGTGGTCAGGGGAGCAGGAGGGGGGAAGTAACCTTTTCTCTCATTGGGGGAGAGTTGTTCCATTGAAACGTGAAGTTCAACTTCACACGACTGGGCCCTTAGCTGGCTGGCAAAGGGCAGCATGTTAGCAAACAAAAGTGTTCTTATGTTTTTGTCAATGAAAACTCAGTAAACCGCAGGAAGAGATGATAGAGCCTTTCCCACTTCATCCACATGAATGATAATGAACTCCATTGTAGAGCCAGCCTTGGGGCATTATCCGATGCTGCTATTTCTGCTGGCGAGAATTTGCACATTGCCCACATGACTCGGGGTCGTGTAGTCTCTTTCCCACTGGGTGACTCTGACAGCTTCGCGTTCTGCAGATTCTGAGCTCTGGCCTGGATATCTAGCCGCTCAAAGTGAGCATGGCCATGGGGTTCCCAAACCTTCTGACATGGGCAGGAGTTCCAGGGGGGCATTTAGATTACAATGGGCTTTTCTTATGGTTTTAAAATATACGGTGGCTTTTTGGCAAATGAAATTCACACACACACACACACACACACACACACACACACACATGCACGCATACCCCCATTCCTCAGTGATCAGAATTTATAGTAAAACAGAATTTGTAAAAATAATTCTGTAGGAAAGTCGTGGTATTTAAGTACATACCATGCTACAGACCCCATGCTAGATGCTTCCTAAACACTGTCTTGTTATCTCCTTACCAGATCTTCCAACGATCTCCATGGGGACTTTATTTTAAAGTCGATGAGGCATTTTGCAGTAGTCTCAGACATAAGCCCTAGGATTTGGGGTTAGGTTCACAGAGGTTAAATTTTTTACCTAATGGGGGTTCCCGGGTGGCTCAGCGGTTTAGCACCGGCCTTCGGCCCAGGGCATGATCCTGGAGTCCTGGGATCGAGTCCCACATCGGGTTCCTTGCATGGAGCCTGCTTCTCCCTCTGCCCCTCTCTCTCTATCTCTCATGAATAAATAAATACAAAATCTTAAAAAAAATTTTTTTTTTGGCCTAAGATGATCACAAATAGAAAGGGTGGGTCAGGAAACTGGCACCAATTGAATTAATCCGTTACATGCCAGGTTCAGTGCTAGGAATGTTGTAGACATTTCTTTACTGACTTCTCACAGTTACTTGATTGTTATCCTTGTAGATGAAAAAAAAATCAGAGTTCCATGAGACATTGTCTCAAGTCACAGCCAGGAGGGAAACATGGGTTTGTTTGTTTGTTTGTTTGTTTGTTTTGTCTTTGCATATCACACTGCCAAGTGATTGATTCCCCTTTGAGGAGCTAGAGGCCATTCACAAGTAAACAGGGTTATCTCAATGGTGTGATCAGAGGGGAGGCTGGCCAGGGCTGACTTAGCACAAGCTCTCTTACCTCTGTCAAAAACTGTGTTCAATCATTTCTTTGCTCCCTTAGCAAACTTTAAAGACCTACTGCGCAAAGCATCACGGGGGTTGGGGAGGGGGCACTGGTGTTCAAAACAATGATTCTAAAGCTTGTGTAACAAAAGATGTTGGGTGGTGTATATTCAGTATACCGAGGCAGTAAGCAAAGTAGCGCAGTTTTGAGAGCATTTAAGAAATAAGAAATTATTGATTAATGGAAATACAATTGACAATATCCTCCATACTCTTCAAGCATTTCGGCAATTTGTATATAAATTGATGTCCTTGGAAAATGTTCTTTTCTTTTCGATGACAGTTCAGTTTCCAAATATAAGGCATAGAACTTAAAAGGGAAAGTACCATCTATTAAATGTTAACTTGGAGTTAGGACCAAGATTTATATGTCAGCTCTAAGTTTTATAATAATCATGAATATAGTATTATTTTCCACATTTTCTAAGACAGGAACCTGAAACAGAGAGATTAAGCAACTTGAAATATCAAATCTTCAGCCAATAATAGATGGAGCCAGGACTGTAAATTCAGTTCTGTTTCAGAGTTCCTGTGCTTTACTCCTCCCGTGGCCTGCTGATTTGTGCACCCATGAAACTTACTCCTCGGCTCAAATTTTGTAACTCCTCACTGGGTTTTATTTTAAAACCGACGAGGCATTTTGCAGTAGTCTCAAACATAAACCCTAGCATTTGGTGGAATCTAGTTATTCACCTAGAGCCTACTGACCCTTATTTTATTTAAAACTTTATGTTGTGACTCCATTGAAGAATGCAACTGTATTCTTCGCGGTCTATGCTCATGCTTCCTCTGTAAGAGCCCAAAGTCCCTAACATATTGTAGATGCTCAGGAAGTGTCTGTTGAATGTAATGTGATTTTTGCTTAATTGCCTTGTTTTGTTTTTGTTTTTGTTTGTTTGGTTTGGCTAAAAGAAGACTAGAAACAGACCCCAAGAAGGGAGGAACATTAAAGACCACAAGATGTGGCCATTAACTGGAAGGAAACAGATACAGAAAACTATGAAAAGTAGATATAAGATTTCAAAAGCATTAGGGATGGGGCAAATAACCCCAGGCATGTCAAGAATCTTAGTCAAATTCTACCTTAAATTTTTCACAAGGAAGCACTCACAGGAAAGGTGACAGCTGTTTGTCACCCTGGGACAATTAGAGAAGATTGCTCACTGCAGGGTTGACTGTCCTTGGGCTCTGGCCTGCTTAACCCTGTCCAGCCTCCCCAAGTACCAAGGCGATCAAACTCTTGGCACAGCTGTTCTCTGTGCCTTAGCACACTGGTTGGGAGGTGCCATCTTAGTGCCACAAAGCTCTACAATAAATAAAGGGGGATGTCTTTGCTTCTGGAACTTAGTGCCCAGTGCTCAGTCAGCCCTCAGCAATGTTTGTTGAATTGAATGGAATGCTGACTTTGCATTTTCCAGGAAAGATAATATTTAGCCTCCTTTGCTCTAGAAGATAGGACAATGTGTATAATGCATGTTAGACATGGTTTGAAATGAAAACTAAAAAACCAGTATGGTGAATTTATGAAGTTTCTGAACTGGTCAGTGGCAGAGATTGGAACAGGTTCTTCTGGTGGTTCTTCTTCTCCCTCCTCTTCTCCCTCTTCCTCTCCCTCCTCTTCTCCCTCTTCCTCTCCCTCCTCTTCTCCCTCCTCCTCTCCCTCTTCTTCTCCCTCCTCTTCTCTCTCTTCTTTTCCCTCCTTTTGTCTCTCTTCTTCTCCCTTCTCTTTTCTGTCGTCTCCTTCCTCCCCTTCTCCCTCCTCTTCTTCCTCTTCCTCCCCCTCCTCCTCCTCTGTTAAATGGTTACACTCTAGTCCTGCTTGGGAAGTTTGCATTGAGTGACCAAAGCTGCCAGATGTTTCCAGTCGATAGACCACTGTGAACAGTATGCAATGCAGACACCCGGGGTTTATTTCTGTGTGCTAAAAGGTGGAGCGAAGGGAGCTAATGTGTAGTGCATGATGCATGGTCTGGATGTTATTTTAGATTGGTGATGATACTGTGCTGTTTTGTGATTATTTGTGTTCTTTTTTAATCTAAAACTTTCAAATAGATATTTCCAGTGTCAAAATTAGAGGAGACCTGTGTGCTTGTCGTCTGTGTGGTTTCTTTGCTGGGGAGTAACTTGGAAACCATTGCAAGCTGATGAAAGCAGCCGTTATGATTTGACTAGCCTGGCATGAATTTTTCCCAAAGATATGCAACACCAATCATCCGAAGACTACTCACTTACCAGAAAAAAAAAAAGAAAGAAAAAAAGAAAAAAAAAAGAATTATCTTGAAGGGAAGGGAAGAGCTGAAGCAAGCCTGCAAGGTTTTTTTATGTTCTAAATTTTTTTCTGCAAGAGCTACCTTCTTGAAAGTGATACAGAAGGGTTGAGGTTCTATTTTTTTCTATTTTTTTTTTTAAACCATGCTCTTGGGAAGTTGCAAAAGCTGAACAGAAAGTATGAAATCTGGAAGTTTATAAAAAGGCACAAAACCTCCCCAAAGTGGCCAAAAAAAAAAAAAATAAGACCAATACTGGAGAAACAGAGGACATATTGCTGACTTTTAATGGTCCTCAATCCCATTTATTGCATTCGTTATCTTTTTTTTCCTTATTGACTTAAGAATTAAGAATGCCTACCCGTTATTGTCCTGGGAACTTTCTCATAAATTCTGTTTCCACATTATGGGAATGATTCTTGTAATTTATGATTGATAGCAAAGTTCCAGAAGTACCACCTTCAGCAGAGCAAGTCATATGGATGTCTCATCTGATGTACAGGAGACTCTGGCCGATGTGACCGAGCCGGGTTAGCGACAGGTCCGCTCTGAAGCGTGTGAAAGCAGTCATGCTTCATCCAGGTCTGGTGTGCCGAGCACAGGTGCCTGATGTCGTCTTACTCTCATTTTTGGAGCGGCCGTCTTTGGAGCGTCTGAGTGGACACAGCACTGGTTTAGATCTGGAGTCACTTGTTGACTGCCAGCTAACTGGCTGTGTGACCTGGGATCTCACTTCAGCTCTCTGAGCCTCAGAATTTCTCAACTGTAAAATGGGGATGCAGAGCCTTCAGCTACCCCACTGGGTCGTTGTGAAAATTAAATGAGGAACTAGAAGCCAAGTATTTGGCACAGAGTCAATACTGTTAACTATCCTTCTCCTACCATCTTTTGGTAGACCTGATGGGCTATGTGAGGTTGATAGTGTTTTAACCAAGACCATAGTGTGTGTGAGATGTGTGCATTGAACTCAATCCATGACTCAAGAGGTTGAGGGGATGTAAGGGGACTGACATTTGTTCATTATCTGCCGGTATTCAGGCTCTGCGCCAGATCACTTCACATATGTCTGATCCAGTTTGTGCAATACGGCTCTGGAATGGGAGTTAGCACACACATACTCATCCCCTTTTAAGGGTTGGGGAACTGAGGCCCAGGGACTTTCTTGCCTTCTTAGAGTCACATGGCTAAGTAACTGGCAGGCTTGGGAAAGGAATTCAGCTTTCCCTGGAGTTTATATGCCGCTGATGAAATTCATAACCTCAGACACATATTTTAGGAAGTTCTCTATAGATGGACCATGTCTAATTGCTTTCATTTTCAACAATGGTTGGATCGTAGATTTTCTGATTTGCTGATTAACTGTGACCCTACTTGGAACTTTCTTCTGCCTGAAGACAGCATTTGTCCTCTAGCCTTTCTGATGTCAAAAGCAGAAAGCTGCTTCTGGAGGCCTTTGCCCTGAGTGCGATAGGCAGAGACAAAGGGATCTGGAACAAGGCTTTCAGCCTTAAGCGTTCAGATTTGACCAACTTCTTTTTCACATTTTCCAAGCCTTACCTCACTTTCTCACACCTCTGCTTTTGTGTGAGCTGTGTGCTTGACTTTATAAAGTCTTACTCACACATCTAGACCCTGCTTGACTATTCCTTACTATGTCAAGGCTTTCTTTCCTTGCAGGTGGACTGAAGTACTTGTGTATTTTTCATGTCTTAGCAGTTATTACAATGCAGGCATTCAAGTGGTTTCCCATCTAGCCCCTGTAAGCTGGGAGTTTCTTGGGGATTTGGATTATGTCTTACTCCTCTTTGTGTCTACTGTCCACTGCATGGCATGCCCGTAATTGGTGTACCCACACTAGTAATCAGTGAGTCAAAAAAGACAAGACTTGGCCTCTGAATTCCTAGGACATACCTAGAGCAGTGTTCGTCTCTCAAGAGGCTGACCATTTTATGCTTAACTTTCAGGTCTTTGCCTGGTCTCTGCATCCTTCCTTTTACTCTTCTGCAGTCAGAGCGGCCTCAGAGTAGCTCTAATTGATGGCTACTTTGGTTCCAACTATACCTTGACTGTTTATTTCTATTCTCTTTCCAGGACTCCTGGGGATTCTGATTTAATTGGTTTGGGCACTTGCCTCACAGAGTGAATTGTTTAAATATAACCAGCAGAACACAAGACACCCAGGCTGCAGCTCTGAGATCCCAATATTTGAGGAAGAGATATGCATGCGTGCAAAAGAGAGAAACCATTCATGAATGCGGGGGTGGAAGAGGGCACAGCAGTTGAAAAGGATATGAAAGTCACTTCCCTTTCTCATGTGAATGGAAACACCCGCAGAAGTTATTGGAGCCACTCGTTTCTATGATCATTCATTCATCTGTTTGCTCATTCATTCGTTCTGTATAGCCTTGGTTGTGGCAGGAGCCCCTCAGTGGCCTCTCATGCTGTCTTCTGGCCCCTGTGGAGTCTGTCTTCTGCTGCATTGACCCCACTCCCCGCATTATGCACAGGGTAAAGGGTAAGCTCCCTAGCATGGCGTCCATGATAGCTGATCTCATCTGCCCACTCGTCCCCTCATCTCTTGTAACTCCATACTTGCACCTTTCTAAACTCCAACCATGTTGGACTCTTAGGGATACCATCAAAAAGCCAGTTTGTTTTGTCTCCATGTTTTTTTGTGTGCTGTTTCCTGTCTTCTGGGTTTTTTTCCTGTTCTCCTACTTAGCTGTCAAATGTCAGCTGAATCCTACGTCTACCATTTTCCCTGATAATGGCCAAGCTGAAGGAGGTGAGTTCTTTTTCCCACCACAGTGTTGTGGGCACACACTTGTCAGAGCTCTGGTTACACTGTGCTGAGTGTGTTGGCATGCATCTTTTTCTGTCACTGGTCTATGTACTTCTTGTAGTAAAAGCCCATGTAATATGCCCCATAAGAACAGTTCCTGACATATAGTTGGTGCAAAATAAGTGCACATCGAGTGAGCACATTAACTGTGTGCTGTGTACTAAGGAGTTTGAATGTTATTGTGAATCCAAAGAGAGTCATTAGTAAGGTTTCAGCAGAGCTAGTGGCAGGGTTGGGGTTGTGCTTGAGGTAGAATGGAGAACGAATGGGGCTGGGAAGTACTGAAGGAAAAGAAACCAGCCAAACTTCCCACCCTCATCTCTAGCCCCTGACACCATTTTATATTCCACCCATCCTGGGGAGCATTCTCCTCATGCACTTCTGCATTCCTTCAAGACAGGAGCTGACCCCGACCTTCTAACATTACACTTTGGTAGTATGTCTAATATTTATTAAGCATTTTCTTATGTAGTGCGAACTTTGGACTCTAAAAAATTAATCATCACAGTTGTCCATTGAGACATTCACTTTTATTGATATTTTTTGACAGCTGAAGCAGCTGAAGTTTGGAGAAGTTAAGTCACATGCCCAAATTACCCAGCTCAGGACAGTAGATGAGATGTGAATGGAAGTCTGACTCTGAGTCACAGTTCTTTCCTATGGCAATATCTGTATCACGTTTTTCTTTCTTTGCCTGCAGCTCATATTATGGTAGCATGCCTGACACAATCTGTTAGGTTTAATTCAGTTTTATACTTCCATCCTGTGTATTGGTTGGTGTGGGGACAGTTGGGATCTTTAGGATTATTTGTAATGTTGTCCTCCTTTTTTCCTCTGGGCAATGCTGCTGAACTCCCTTCTTCCTCTGTTTTGTTTCTTTCTCTTATGACCCTCATATTCCTTCATGCTATCTGGGTTTCAGTTGTATTGGGTCTTTTTCCTCTCTTCCTTTGAAATTTTGATTGGAAGATTTCATCAGTCTTCCCTGTTGCCCATGAAGCTCTTGTCCCTGGTGTTGATGAGATGGTGACCTCCACTTCCAGGGACCCACTGTTCTGACATGGTGACACGTCAAAGTCCAATTGTCAATATCATTTTGATGGCAGGTCCACACTTCCCAAGTACTCCTTTCCCTGCAAGGTCCTGGCCTTCGACTAAAAGAAGAGAGGAAAGTATCACGTGGGTCTGGGAGTGGACTTGATTGGACTTGCATTACAGTAGGCTATAGACTGGCCTGGACTCAAATTGTGCCTCTGTCACTTCCCTAACTTTTGGGAAATGAGACCACCAGTGTATGTTTCCTGGATGGTGGGGGGAGAATTCAGTGTGAGAACAGGCGCAAAAGCTCTTTGCTCAGTCTTGAAAGATAGTCCTGTGAAACACTGATGACTTCCTTTCTCTTCATCATAAAGTCACCTTTGAGGGTCCTTACAACTGGTCACTTTGTGTGAGTCAGTCCAGTTGGGTAGACGCTGGTGGGCTTGATGGCAAATCAGGCAAAACTTAATTTTCTGCCACCTTAGTGTGTATCAGCCACGTGCTCAGTCGTGTTTGTCATGTCATATAACCTTACTGCAGGGATTAGTACAGATACTTCTTTCTATAAAGGGTTGGGTAGTATGTTAGGCTTTTCAGACTGTAGGATCTCTATCACTTCTACCTAACCCTGCCTTTGTTGTATAAAAGTGCCATACTCAACGTGTAAAGTTGAACATACTTGTGTATTGTTAAAGACTTTATTTGCAGAAAGAAGTAGTGAGTGGATTTGGTCCACTTGTCATAGTTTGCCAGTCCTTGTGTTACTATAATGTTCTTGGCCAACCTTCTTTTATATCATAGCTACCTATACCAGAAAGACAACACATTCATCCAATAGCTTCAGTTAGCCTTCATGTGGTTATCTCTGTTCTCTCTTGGTAGGCAAATATCAAACACTATAGCAGTTGATACCTGGGACTCTCTAACCCAACATGCTAATGCCTGTACATCATCCTTTGATTGGTTTAAGGCATACTTAATGCTTCCTGAGCAGGTCTCACCTCATATTTGGGTCAGAGTCCCCTTTTATGTTTCACCCCAATATGGAAAGCTTCCCCTTTCTCTTACTGACGTTATCTTGATTTTCCTCCACTCTTTCAGAATGATTTCCCCTTAGGATTATTTTCCCTATCCGTATCCCTTGTAAGAATAATTCATTCTAAGGCAGGAGATCTGACATCCTGATTTTCAGTATTAAGACTAGATTAGGTTTGAGTTCTAGCTTCCCTACTCACTGTGTCACCCTATGCAAGTTATGCAGACTCTCTTAATTCCAGTTTTTTTTTTAATTTATAAGAGAGGGACAGAAGTAGTACCTACTTCACATGGTGTTTGTAATTCATGAGAGAATGCATATGCCATCAGTACATTGTGGGGTCCATAGGAGGCACATACTCCATTTATTCATCAAAATATCTACTGATTATCTGCAATATGCCAGGAACTGCATGCCAACCTTTATAATAATATCTAAGGTTACATGTGTAAATAGCAGAGCTAAGACTGAAGTCAGATCAGTAGACCTCTTAAGCCCTGTGTTTTTTCCTTGGTAATGACCTTGAAAATAAGTATTTTTAGAAAATTCATGATTTCACCAGTATTTGAGTTTCTGGTACACTGTCTTCACCCAAACTCTTCTTTACATCAATGTCTTTTATAGACTCTATAGTACTTCTAAACATACACAAAGTTCAGGCTCAGTAAATATTCAATGAATGAGTGAATTTGGGGAGCAAGCCACTACTGAGTGGATTTAAAAAAAAAAGTCTACAAAGGACTTGAGGATTCTCTTTGCTCATCCCTACCTTCTATCTGATCATCACAATTTCTCCCATTCAATTTTGCCTTGAGATGGATCTTTTCAATCATTTCTTATAAGTACCCAAATCCTACCCAGTATTCTTACAGCATCTCAGACCATGATGTTCAAACCACACTTCACACGCCATGCATTTAAATATTCAGTGGCTCAGGTTGGTGCCAAGCCTAATTTTCCCAGTGTCCCTTGCTGTTCTCTCCCATTGCTTTTGACAGGAGCCAGGCTCACCACAACACACTTGGTCTGTCAGGGAGGCTGAAGAAGCTGCCCCAGTCCCAAATTTTTGGTGGCTGAGCGGTATTCCTTCGCCTTACATAGCCTTTAATTGAAAACAACACATAGATTCTAACTTGTTTAAAATGTCTCCAAGTCCTGGCATACATTGAATCGAACCCAAGGCCCCAAGACTTATCATCCCCAGAGAAACACAACATTAGAGGGGACAGAGCTTAGGGTAGGGAGACCTATAGGAATGCAGAGGTCTGTAAAATGGCTCCAACACATTCTATGAGGTTTGGCAAAAGCCAGAGCTCTTGTAGCCAGACACGTTCTGCATGAAGTTTAAACTGATTTGACATTGTGGCAGGAGAAGTCCCTGCTCTCAGGATTTATTAATTCATGATTCACTCATCAGGATTGTATTTTGTGTAAGGTGTCCAAGATATCTAATGATTCCTGTTAAAATACTGCTAATGCTTGGCTTTCCTATTTTCTCTCCTCTTCACATTCTCAGTCAAGATCAAACAGCATTTGAATCTGTCTTGATTTGTATTTGGGTCTGGAAGTCAAATCATGTGACAAAATATAAACTTGGCAAGATCTATCCCTCCCCCCCTCACTAGAATTGTGAGTGTAACCACCTATTTTTAGCTATTCAATTGAGTCCTTTAGTTAGGCTCAGATATCATGTGCAGTGAAATTGTCCAAGGCATTATTTTCCTTTTAGAGATTATTCAAGTAGTGCAACAAAGACACCTATTATAAATCTTAGACCCCTACACTCCCAGGAACATATACTGTGTACTGAGGGCTTATCTCAGTGAAAACCCCAATATGCCACCAATGGCCCGAGTGGGAAAATTAGAGTAATTCATGACTTTTCCCTCTCAATAGCTAACAATTCCCAAGACATGCTGATTCCACCTTATTCATGTTGCTTGACTTCATCCACTTCTCCCAAACTCATAGCTGATGCCCGTGTCATTTACTGTTTAGAGTATTGCCATAGCCAGCTGACTAGCTTCCCTGCTTCTCATCGTGTCCTTTTCCATTCCATCTGCCAGCCAGCAGTCCTGTGGATCTGTGTAAAGCATGCATTTTATCATGCCATTCAGTCACTTCAACATTCTTGGTGGTCTTTTCCCCTTCAGAATAATGCCTCAAAAATTAAGCATGATCTATAACATCCAGCACAACCTGGTCCATGTCTTGTACTCAGCATTGCTTTTCACTGTCACCTCTTCAGTCTTTGGGGTTTACCATACTGAACTCTGGACTATACTCAAGACAAGCTGTGTTCTCTTTCATTGCCTTGCCTTTCATTTGATTCTTCTGTCTTGAATGGTTTTATTGACTGGTCTTCCACTAGCCTTATTTCTCCTCAGGACCCTGATTATAGCCTCCACTTCTTCCAGTAAAGCTTTCTCCGTCTGTATTATGAGCTCCTCCTCTATGCTTCTGAAATACCTTGGCCTTACTCCTATCATGGCACTTACCATACAGTATTGTAATTACCTGTTTTCTTGTTTAAGCAGCTAAAGATTATAAATTTCCTGAAGGTTGGACCATATCACAGTCACCATTGTATTTCTAATGCCTGAGAAGAAGTTTGAGGGAAAGAATAATTTATTCTGTCTTTTTACTTCCCTTGCTATGTATACCAGATGGATTTCCTTTTTTGAACACATTAAGCTGGATTTCTTTCATGATTCTGCCTTTGTTCTAGATGTTTCCTAGAAATGTCTTTTCCCTCTTTTTTTTTTTTTCATGTGAGTTCATCCAGGGCCAAGCACGTCAATTTTTAATGTTTTATTTTACATTATTTATTTTAACCAGATCAGCTAAGCTGACCCTATGCATCAGGTATAGGATGGAAACAACACTGTTGATATGGAATGAAATGTCTTAGAAAAAGTACTGAGGGGGCAGCTCAGGTGGCTCAGCAGTTTAGCCTTCAGCCCAGGGCGTGACCCTGGAGACCCGGGTTTGAGTCCCACATCAGGCTCCCTGCATGGAGCCTGCTTCCCCCTCTGCCTGTGTCTCTGCCTCTCTCTCTCTGTGTCTCTCTGAATAAATAAATAAATAAAATCTAAAAAAAAAGTACTGAGACGGGAATCAGGAGCCCACAGCTGTATTGATGACATCTTATATCATGTAAGGCAAATGAGTCCCTTCTCTGGACCTCACCATCCTCATCTTAGCATGAGAAGGAATCAGATTAGATGACCTTGAAGAGATCCTTTCATTGACAATCCTATAAATTATGATGTTTGAGATAAGAAAAGGAAAGAACCTTTGGGGAAAGATCTGTCTATGCTAAATAGGCCAAATCAACAAGCCAAACGTCTAAATAAAATGAGTCAGTAAATCCTTGGTTGATCATGGCTCTGCCACTGTGTGTGCTGTGATTGGCTTAATCTCAACATTGACTGCAGTGGTCTCTGAGTTCACCTGGACTCGGTGCAGGCATTATTTTCAGGCAAAATTAGACATGATTTCTAGTGCTACCTCTATCACTTACTTGCGATGTGACTTTGATCAGGTTCCTTCTTTCTAAGCTTTGGCTTCTTCCTCTATAAATTGGGTATCAAGAGTATGTATTTATTATGGTTGATGATGAGAGCATTGGGATTTGAGATAGTGCCCATAAAGCACGAAGAGTTTGCACAGTAGCCACTTATGGTGGTGGTGGTGGTGGTGGTGGTGGTGGTGACGATGATTTTGTAACTTGATATAAATAGATTGCCACATGGTTAAACTAAGAGAATTAGAAGAGGAGAATCTTAGGATAGTTACTTCCGTATGGTGAGTTTTAAAAAATCGTTGGTTGAAATGGCACACTGCACCCAGCAGGAACTCAATAAGTGTTTGCTCACTAAATAGAAAGGAGAATTTCCTTTTTGTGTGGATAATGAGAAAACAGACCTGAGGTTTAACTCTGGCTATCTAAAGGATGTGGAAGTGATGCTTTCCTGTTAAAGATGCTTTGATTTCTTAGTGTAATAAGGGTCCATGGAGCCATTTTTAGTTAGTCCTTCAGGGCATATTTTAAAGCCAAGAATTCACCCTACAAAATAGCTCTTTCTCAGGCTTTGTTTTTCAAGCACAGATAAAACCAAGTCTCTTTAATTTTCAGCATTTATATCCTTTCCAACTAATGTTAAAATAATGATAGAATTATTGCAAAAGGCTATTTGTTACCTAAAGCTATATATTGACTCAGTAAAGTGACATGCATTTCTAAGCCTTGAAGAACTTCTTTTGAGTCCATCTTTTTTGGGGAAAGGCACAAAAGCTCATTTTTCTCTTTAAGGGTGGGGAAAATGCTGTGTTTGCATGTACAGGGGGAAATAATACCTCTGATAGTCATAATGATCTTGTAGAACCTTATATATATCCTCATTCCTTCCTTTCTCCAACTCTGGAAAAGTTATATATTCATCTTTCTGAAGTACTTACTATGTGCTAGGCATGCATGGGGAGCTTTCCATTTAGTGTCTCTAATTCTACAAGATAAATATTCTTCATCTTATTTTTAATATGAAGAAGCAAGTGCTTTTGGAGAGTAGTGTGGATAGGTGATTTAATTTGGGGTCTGTCCATTCCTAAAATCCATCCCTTTTCACTCCACCAGATTGATCCTTATGTGAGAGTTGGGCATTAGTTATCAGCTCCACCTAGAGTGATGAGAAGAAGCATTGAGGAGGTACAGGGCACAAGGTGCATGATGAGGGAGGGGCTCTCGTGGGACCACCTTTCAGGTGTATGGCATTCTCATTCAGAACACGGATGCATGCCTTCTGCTTATGGTTGGGGTAAATTGCCTCAAATCCTTCAGTGAAAGGAAACACAAAGTCGACAGACTGTTGGGCATGAGGAATTGGGGATTATTTAATGTTGGTTTGGTCATAACAGAGTGTCACCCCAGAACAGATTGATGGTCCATACAGAGGCCTTTTGTTTGGCATCACATTATGTGCTTAACGAACATGTTAGAGGATATGATCTGAAATGTGGCCCCAGTGGTGCATTTCAGGGCTTTAGGCTTGGTGGGTGGAGTTCAGGACGACATAACTTTCACTGAATACTCATTGTTGATCTCTTACTATATGCCAGGCAGTGTGTTGTGTCCTGGGTGTAACCCAGGCTTTTTAAACCTGATTGCTATTACAAGTAACTTCCTGTGGAAAAAAAAAAAAAAAAGTTTAGGTTTTCACTCCAAGAGTGAAAACCTAAACATTTTATTGAGTTAGAAAAGGATCTAGGCATCAAATTATCAAATTGGGTGATTCTAGTGTGCACTCTGGGTTGAGAGACTAGTCCAGAGGTAAATAGAGTAAGAAGTAATGACAAGTAGGGAAGTATGTAGAGAGTAAGCAGAGTTCCCAGATATTAGTCAGCTGTGTGTCCTGCTTACGGTATTATATATATATATCCTCATGCCAGTTGTACTGTCACATAACAGATTTCTTTAAATCTCTCATTCAGAGGTACCTGGGTAGCTCAGTGGTTGAGTATCTGACTTTGGCTCAGGGCATGATCCCAGGATCCTGGGATCGAGTCCCATGTCAGGCTCCCTGTGGGGAACCTGCTTCTGCCTCTGCCTATGTCTCTATGTCTCTCATGAATAAATAAATAAAATCTTAAAAAAAACCTCTCATTAAAAAATAATGTATTTAAATGGGGAAATTTACATACTTACCATAATCTGAAAACCAGTATGACTTGCCATTAATGGGAGCTGAAACCTAACAATAAAATAAAGATGAAGCAAACAATATGTATAGGTCCTATGTGACATTTTGAGAAATATTGGTACAAGGGCAAGAAAGTGGGCTTTGCAGGATAGGACCTGGATTAAGGTTCTGGTTCCATTGACCTAGCCTCCCTCAACATAATTTTTCCTTATGTGTAAAAGAGTCCATAATACTTGGCATGCCGTGTTTTTATGCTTGTGAGTTAATTCTGTGAGAGGGTATCTAGCTCAGTATTGGGTGCATAGATAGATGCTCATGAAATTGTAGTCTCTCATACGCTGGCCTTTCTTTTTAACAACTTATGACTAGAGGTGCATATAATGTACTCGGGGGCCAACTTTCTAAAGGTTGGGGAGTGCTGTCAAGTCAAAGTGGGATCTGACCCAAGTCTTAAAAAGTGAGTAAAGGCGCTCCAGGGTGATTGGTTTGAAGGGTATGATGCAACCAGGAGATATCATGACTTCACTGAAAACCAAGTTGGGGATTGCCAACAGTTATTTCTCAATGTTTTATATTTATATTTAAAGGAACTAAGTGTGCTCTGGCAAGTGTCTGTTCCTTTGTGGCACAGTCTTTCGACATACCTCTCACCTGTTTCCATTCGTGGGACAGAGGGCTCCACTGAGGCAGCTCTTTCCAGTAATAGAGGGATTTCAGGTAAATTTGGCTTCAGCAAAGATGAGCCTGGTTATTCCTTTTTCCATTACTCTGACTATTCCTGCTTGTGTTGGACATCGTCCTCTCTGAGAATCCTCAGGCATCTGATGGCTCATATATAAACGCTCCTCCGCATCCAGCACTGCGTCTGACAGATTGCTTGAGAAATAAATGCTGAGTGACTTGCAGTGATAAACTTGGATAGAGAAATGTGTAACTCTAAAATTTTTGCCAGTCTCCAGGAACCATGTCTATTGCCTCATGCATTTCAAATTAAATACTTTAGGGTGGTGATTTTATCAGTAATATGAAAGTTGACTGACTGATTGGTTCACTTTGATTCTTTCCTTTATTTATTCAAAAATTTTAGCCAGCACCTACTGTTTGGTAGAAATTTCTGCTGACCTCAAGAAGCCGAGAGTCTTGTGGGAGATACAGACAAGTACAAACTGTAACAAAAGCCAAAACACAAAATGAGAAATAATGACAGCAAAAATGTTGAGCAGGGCCCTGAGAAAAGTGTGCATAGAATGCTGTGGGCATTTGGGGGGTGAGCAGAAAACTGATCTCAAATCCAGTTTCATTCTGCAGTCAGTGAATCCTTGGCATTTATTCAGAGAAGCCATCTTTTTCCTTTCTGTGCATTCATCCTACCATGACATGATTACCGGGATAATGACACGCAAGCTCCGTGAGGGCAGTTTTGGTGGCTGCTGTGTTCATCACTGAATCCTCGGTGCTTTGCTTGGCCTAGGACTTGGCTCACAGGAGGTGTAGAATGCATGTTTGTTTAATGGCTTTGTGGATGAACCCAAACTGGCTGCAAATGCAACAAAGAGCTATAATATGGGTCTGAAAAGGATATAATGTTGGTGAAATATTTAGTATCCTGGAGCACATTCTAGCTTCTGGAAAAGAGATTTCCTTTCCAGTTTAAATGTCCTGAATTGTATGGAGCCTCATTGCCACCTTTCATAAGTAAAGAGATTCCTGGATCATAAGCACAATTCCAAATGTAGAGACATTCCCGGCAACTGAAGGAACGCCCATGGAAGTCAGAGAGGCTTTCTCCAAATGGACCAGATTTATAGGGTGAGAAGAGATATGTGAATCTAGGCCAGAGGCCAGGGTTCCTCATTTATTCCATCGTTGGAAGTGAGGGCTTCAACGAGATATAAAAACAACTGGCTTCTGCATACCTGCCCTTGCAGGACATTCAGTCTGGAAAACTTCATACACAGCCCTCTGTCTACACTGTCCTAGAGTATGGCTCCTTTCAGCATAGGTCAGTCTCTTGCTGTCCTAGAAGGAGCACTGACAATGCAAGAGTGGCTCCATAGTCCCAGCGCTACTTACTTTCTAGCTGTGTGGTCCAGGTTTCCTTGGCTGTAAAATGAGGAGTGGGGCCTTCTGATGCTCCACACAGTTGTGCTGAGTGCTCAGAGTCTGGAACCCAAATCCTCTGCATGGAGCTCAGCCCTTCTACTAATTGGCTGTGTGACTTCTCAGCAAACAAATTCACTCTGTACCGTTAGAGGAGGGACTCCTCCTCCTGCCAGAAACCTGGTCTCACTTTGGCCGCTGAGATCCATCCAGAACGTGAACTTGCCACTAGTTTGCGGGCTGTCGCACCCTGTCCTGCAGTGTGTGGTTCATAGCAGAACCTCAGTACATGTTTGTCAGTGAAGGAGGCGAGCTTCATCTCTTCCAGGCGCTGAAGTCAGCTTTGGTGCCTGCCTGTCCACGGGTGTCCTCTAGATGGCAGGCTCAGCTCAGGTTTGGACAGGAGTCAGCGCCTCTGTCAGGGCGATGTCCTGGTGTGGAGTGGCTTATTGGAAATCCAGTGTCATCGGTGCACAAGGGATCCTCAGAATGGCTGCAAAGCTTCTGGAAGTGCCAGCCAGCCAGGGTGAACCTCTCTGTTCTTTGCCAGGGAGATGATGGGTGTGGGTTTGTGAGCTTTCTTCTCCCACCAGCAAATTTTTGGAACAAGGTGGGGAAAGAACTAAACTTTCTTTACAGGTGTTGCTGGGTGACCTCACATGTATTTTCTCATCTGGTTCTGACAATGACCTTATACAATAAGTAGCGTTACGATTTCCTTGCTAGAAATGATGGAGCAGAGAATTTGAGGCCTTAGTGCGTCTCACCAAAGGCAAGCAGCTCTTTTGGAAGTGCAGCCTTGCTAAATCATGTCATTCCCCTGTCTCGGTCACTTTCACCTGTGCTGTCTTAGAGAAAAGGTAGAAAATCAAGGGTGCGGGAAATAGAAACGCGGTAACTAATTTAATTGAGCATTTGGATGTACGATAAGACAGTAAGAGTCACCAGCTCCAGGAGGTAGCATCTGCTGTAGCCGGAGGTGAGCTAGGCCTGAGGTCTTGGCAAGGCAGGGTATTGTGCATCTGGAATTCTATCACAGCTTCCGGGGAACCTCATTTGAATATCTTTTTTTTTTTTTTAAAGATTTTATTCATTTATGCATGAGAGATAGAGAGAGAGAGGCGCAGAGACACAGGCAGAGGGAGCAGCAGGCTCCATGCAGGGAGCCTGATGTGAGACTTGATCCCGGGTCTCCAGGATCCCACCTTGGGCCAAAGGCGGCACTAAACCGCTGAGCCACCGGGGCTGCCCAGGGGAGCCCCATTTGAAGGGTGCAGTCCGCTGCAGAAGTTCTAAATGCTTGCAGCTTGGGGAACTCCTGTCTGAAATAAGCTCTGTTTTCTTCAAAAACAGATTTTTAATTTTCTCTCCCTCTCACGGTTTGGAGTTGGCTGACACTTTTAGGAGAAAGGTGAGTGGGAAAATGTATTATTCATTTATTTAACAGGGATCGATTGAGCTCCTGTTAAGGGTTGGACCATGTTCTTCTGTCAAGCATAGTCTGTGCAGAGTTGAAGCTTATGGAAGCCCTGTCTTACTGAAAGACGTTAAGACACATGCAAAAATAATTAGAATTTAAGGTAGAAATCGCCAAGGGCTTTGAAGGTGTGTCTGAGTTTGGGAGGAATCACATATTGTCATTTAGGGGACTCCGGGAAGGCTTGATGGAGGAGGTGATATTTGAACTGGACCTTGGAGGTGATAGAGGATAAAGGTATGATTACCAGGAGAAGAAGTAGTGGCATTTAAAAGCCAAGAAAGGTTAAAAACCAGTATTTTTGCTGGGGAACTGTGCTGCCTGCAGCACCCTTGTGTAGAGAAACAGAAGAGCAGTCAGAGAAGACACTGGCCTTGTGTTGGAGAGGTGGTATATGGCACATCGATCTCCCATTATGATTATGTTTCTGTTTTCTGTGAAGTTTATACAGTTGATGTTGTGTCATTAGGTGCAGGTAAATTTAGAATGATTCTATCTGACAAATTGACTTTGCATCATAAGTATGTCTCTTTATCTCTAGTAACACTCCATAGCCTGGATGATACTGAATGAGATTGTATTAGCTACCCCGAGTTCTTTTGGTGAGTTTTTGCCTGGTTCGTCTTTTTAACCCCTTTGAGTTTTAATATTTCTGTGTCCTTATATTTAAGGTATATCACACATAAACAATGCACAGGTTTTTTTCCCTAGTCAGGCAGTGTGGATCTTTCAATTTGAGAATTTAGTCCATTAGCATTAAATATAGTTAGTGATATACTTGCGCTTTTAAATGATTTTCTTATTTATTTTCTATTTGATCCACTTGTTTCATGTTAAATCTTTCTTTTTTTGCAGTATTTAAGAATATGCAAGTATTTCTAGATCCCGTTTCCCCTCTTAATTTTGCTTCTCCTCTTTTATTAGGATTTTAGTTACACTTCAAGTAGTTATTCTTAAGATTACAAGATCAGTTATAGATTTATTAAATTTAACAAACTGATATATGTATTTAACATAAACTAATATTTTTACTATATTCCAATAATACTGATACTTTGAGCACTTTAATTTGCTCTCTATTGCCAATTTTGGATATTTTTATATTCATTGCAATTTTATATGTATTTTAAGTCCATACAATTTTAATTTTTTGTATAGTCTATATTCATTTAGTCTTACCAACATATTTGCCATTTTTTATTCTTCTTCTTCTTCTTCTTATTTTCTTTTTTTTTTAAGATTTTATTTATTTATTTGACAGAGAGAGAGAGAGAGCACAAGCAAGGAGCAGCAGGCAGAGGGAGAAGCAGACTCCTGGCTAAGCAGGGAGACTGATGTGGGGCTCGATCCAAGGGTCATGACCTGAGCCTAAGGCAGACGCTTAACCAACTGAGCCACCCAGGCACCTCTTCTATTAGTCTTCATTTCTGCCTCCATTTCTGTGTTTGCATCTGGGATCTTTTTCATTCTGCCTGAAAATTTCTAAGTTTTCTCTGCATAAGGATACAAATTATTTCTTTTTGCTTGTCTGGAAATGTCTTTTTGGTACCTTTACTTTGAGGATTATTTTCTCTGAGTCTAGAGTTCTGCATTTCTGTCAATTGCTTGTTTTCCAGTCCTTTACAGGCTTTCTTCCCTTGTCTTCCAGCTCCTGTTGTTTGTGTTGCGAAGTCATCTTTACCTATTACTGTTTCTCATTTGAAGTTAATGTATTTTTTTTTTCTGTTTTAATTTTTTCTTGTTGCTCATTTTGTTTGCAGTTGTTTGTCTATGATATTCTTAGGTAGGATTTTTCCTTTGTATTTATTCCTCCTTGAGTTTGCTTAATCCTTGTTTGTTTGTTTTGGAAAATTGTCACCCATTTTTTTTTCTATTTAAATAATTTTTCTGTCTTTTCATTTTCTGGGACTTTAGTTACATAATATATTAGAATGTTATGCCTTATTCATGTGGTATACATAAATACATGAAATATATGTAGGTATATGGCCTATTTATTGATTGATCTATCTTATCTTACCCTCTTTCTATATTTTCCTTATTTTTTAATTTCCTTGCTTCAGCCTGTATATTTTCTGTTGATGTATCTTCCATTTGACTGATCTTTCCTTCTGCTGTGCCTAATTTGCTCCTGAGCCCACCTGTTGAGTTCTTAAGTTCAGTTACTGAATTTTTCAGTTTTAATATTTCTATTTGAATTGTTATTGGTGAAATTTTCTATTTTGTTATCCATTTTATATTACATATTAATTATAGTTAAAACCAAGATTTGGTTCATGTGGCAAGCAGAACTGTGAGATGGGCCCCAAATTCCACCCCTCTCTGACCCATGTACATTCCATGTATAATCCTCTCCCTCTTGAATGTGTAAATTTGGTGGGATATCACTCCCTGATTAGGAATAATCAAGTTACACTGTATAATAAATGTGATGAGATAATCACTTCTGTGATAAGACTTCTTCATAGCAGACTAAAGAGAGACTCTCCTGCTGGCTTTAAAGAAGTAAGCTGCCAGTTTGTGAGATGATCACATGGCAAGGACCTGAACGGGGCTCTAGAGCTGAGCAGCCAAGAAAATGGAGCCTTCAATTCTTCCAAAAATCTGAGCTTGGAAGAGGATCCTAAACACCAGATAAGGATGCAGCCTCACTGTCTTCAACCTTGTGAGACTCTCAGCAGAGAACCCAGTAAATGCTATGCATGGATCAGACCTTTAGAAACTGTGAGATAATAAATGAATGTTGTTTGAACTCTCTGGGTGTGTGATGGTTTGTTATGCACTATTAGAAAATGGTCATTGATGGATCTATTTCTTTATCTTTTTATATTTGTCTTGTTTTTGTTGTGTTTGTTATTTTTTATGTTGAAGGCCTGGCATCGTATGTGAAATTTGTAGAGGCTCTGGCAGATGCTCTCTTTCTCTGGGAATGGTCTATCCTGTTCTCTAATTGGTATCTAGGATAGTGGTAAATCCTGGATTTATGATAATTCATTCATGAGTGGGTCTCATTCACTCTTGGCTGCAACATTCATACAGCTATATTTGGAATTGTATTTGCCCCCACTCCGAGGTGTAACCCTCTAGTGATCATAAGCTGCCAGGTGGGGTATTCACCAGGGCTTTTCTTGGAAGTAGATACTGAACTTTAGTTTTGGGACCCTCAATATTTTGCTGTTAGGGACTGAATATTTGTGCTTCCCTAAAATACACATGTTGAAACCTAATCCCCAAATGTGATGTATTTGGAAATGGGGGCTTTGGGAAGTAATTAGGTCATAAGAGTGGGGCCCTAATGAATGGGATTAGTGCCCATATAAGAAGAGACAACAGGGAAATGATCTCTCATGGTGTAAGGGTACAGCAAAAAGGCATCTGCCTACAAATCAGGAAGAGGGCCCTCACCACAAACCAAACTGGCTGGCACCTTAGATTTCTAGTCTTCAGAATCATGAAGAATCAATTTCTGTTGTTTAAGCTCCTGCCCCCTCCCCCAGCCTCAGTCTATGGCATTTTAAAAATAGCCCAAACTAAGACATTTGGTATTGGCAAAAACTCTGCTTTGCAAAGGCTTATTTATTTGTATTCTTAGTAGCTTCTTGCCTGCTTAAGCAATTTATGTTTTTCTGCCATGTTCTTCATTTCTTTTTGATTCCTCCCTAGTGGATTATACCATCCATATTTCTATTAATAGTCTGTTCAAGGCAATGTAGACTTTTTTTTTTATCTGTGATGCTCCCTAAATTATTCCAGTTTCTGCCCATTGCCCATTTCCAAAGCCACATTCATATTTTTAAGTATTTGTTACAGTGCACTTCCAGGTACCAAAAATTGAACTAGTTGGAGTTTTAGCCAGAGCTAGTAGAAAATAAATATTAAGAGATGTAATGCAATGAATTGACTTACATGATTGTAGAGGCTGGTTAGGCTATTCCAAAATCCATAGGGCAGGCCACCTGGGAAGGGCAGACTGGAACTTATGGATAGGGACTGAAGCTTCTGTCCATAAGTAGAATTCTTCCTTCTCACAAGGAAGTGTTAGCATTGCTTTTCTTTCAGCTGATTGAATCAGGCCCACCCAGATTATCTAGGAAAATTTACCTTAAAGTCAGCTGCTTATGGACTTTAGTCTTGTCTAGAAAATACTTCTCCAGCAACACCTAGATTAGTGTTTTCCTAAATAACTGAAGGCTGTAGGCTACCATCATAATTGGACATGAACTTGGGCTGCCTTTGCAAATATTTGTCTTATTTTCTCTGCTTGATCAAATGTCTTCAACTCTTTAAGTGTTATCTCTTCTTTTTCTACTACCTCCACTCTCCTTCGTATAAAAGTAACTTCTTTCTTTTTTTGGTGTGCCTGTGGCATTCTGTGCTATTCTCTTGTAGTGTTTACTATGTTTTCTTATAGTAAGGGTCTACATTTATTTACCCATTCACTGAGCTCTGAAAGGCAGAGACCAGGACATGGTATTCAATGTCTGATACTGAGCAAATGCTCCATAAATATTATTTAAATGTTTATTGATTTGTACCAAAGTAGAAGGTATGTGTCTGTTTATTTTAAAACCTTAATCGAAGGAAGCTGACTCTCCTGTGAAGGCCCATTTGAGTGGGCCACTTAATTATGCAAATATATAGTGGGAGAAACATAACCACTGTGTTGAGATAATGTATAGCAGAAGCATATAACTTTTTTTATAATAAATTTATTTTTTATTAGTGTTCAATTTGCCAACATACAGAATAACACCCAGTGCTCATCCCGTCAAGTGCCCCACTCAGTGCCCATCACCCTTTCACCCCCACCCCCTGCCCTCCTTCCCTTCCACCACCCCTAGTTCGTTTCTCAGAGTTAGGAGTCTTTATGTTCTGTATCCCTTTCTGATATTTCCCACACACTTCTTCTCCCTTCCCTTATATTCCCTTTCACTATTAATTATATTCCCCAAATGAATGAGAACATAACTTTATTAAGAGTGCCGCCGTCTAGATCAATGGTATGCAAAGTTGATCTCTGCAGAGAGGGAGGTGGATAAAATTGTGTGAGGATTCCATGGCTTTTTAAAAGTGAAGGGACAACAAGCTATCCATTCTCCCTGCCATTTTAATTAAGAGAGAATTAATTGATATGAAGCTGGCTGGATTTGCTGAATATCTAGTTGCAGGGGGAAAGTCAATGATATTCTCCAAACAAAATTCTCCTTATGGTTGGGAAGACTTAGGCTGATGGCCTGGATGGAAATCACCTTGGAGGTGAACTGGTTGCCTCCCACTGTGAGTGACATCAGAATCTCTTCCAGATTCAGCCACCCTGATCCAGTGCTGTGTTCTGGGGAACAGCAGCTGAACATGGTGATGAAACTGAACACTGGTCTCAGCCCGGAATCCCTTTGGCTAATATTGCCCCTGAAGGAGTGAGATCATTTTCCTTTGAAGAATAGTAGTGCTGTGAGTAAGGAGCTTGGCTAATGAGGGAGTATTGATGTGGAGACCAGTATTCCTTTATAACAACTGAGAATGATAAGAGATCTTCCCAGTAGCAGCAGGTTGGAATTTGGTACCTTGCCTACTCTGACGTAATATATATTTAATCATTTCACTGAGGTGTAACCAGTTTACAATGCACATATTTAAAGTATAAAATGTGATGTGTTTAGACATATGCATATGCACCTGCATAACCATCATACTCTCCATTACTTTGAAAAGTTTCCTGTGTCCCTTTTTCTTTGTGGTAAGAACACTTAACATTAGATCTACCCCCTTAACAAATTTTTCATTGCACAACGCAGTACTGTTGACTGTAGACACTAGTCTGTAGAGCACATTTCCAGAACTAATTTTGAAGGAATGATCCTTTTCAACAATGTATGCCTTGTGTTTTGGTGCAGTTTCATGGAAGCAGTCACTTCTAAGAGAAGTGACTTCCTACTCATCTGTTTAGTGAGGGATCAAGCATCCATAATTCCACCTGAGATTGGGAGAAGTTGTCATGTCACTCTCAGGATGGCTTGTGAATGGAGAAGCGTATGATCACATATGCTTTTTCCCTGCTGCAAGATTTAACAGGGAAAAACATAGACTTCAGAGTCAGAAAGACCAGTATCAGGAATTGGATTCAAACACTTAGTACCTGCATAAAGGTGAGCAGTGAATTTAACCTCTTTGAGCATGTTTCTGTTTTTCTCACAAGTAGATGTTTGTGCTTATTTCAGAAGATGACTTTTTGTAAGACAACACATGTCCCTTAATTCCCACCTAGACTTGTCCCTACTTTTGCCATATGTAGTTATCATATGGAAACCATTCATAGACCACTATTTTTCAAATCCTGCCCTACATAAAGGCTGAACACTAGATACAATAAAAGATGTTTGCTGCCAGTATGCATAGGAATCTATTCTCTATCCAGAATTGAGTGTGAGAACATCATTATTATACATCTTCTGCAAAGTCCTGTTTCCCCTCTACAGCCTAGCTCGTTCTTATCTGTCAAATGGAGATAGTACTTGGTATCAAAATAGCATCAAAATTCAGAAGGAAACAAAACAGAAGTTGAAGAGAAAGTGCTATCAAAGGAAGTGAAAATACAGGAGCCTCTAGATTGTTCAGGATTGTGGTTTTAAGGTACTAGAAGATCTATTTTTACACTTCGCCTTTTTATTTATTTAATATGGGAAGGGTTGGTGGGAATTTGCTACACAGAAGTCTTTTTGAATGGTACTGAATTCACTATGGAGCTTTGCTTTAAATTTATATCCTGTGGTCCTTATGATTCATTTTGCCTGTTTCTATAATGTAAGCTTCTTAAAGGCAGGGGCTGGTGTTTATCTTGTTGATTGTTGATCCCCATTCAATTCACTCACTCATTCACTAATTCAAAAATAGTTTTGTAATCCTGGTATTTTATAGATGTGTTCTTCATGTAAGGAGAAGATGTAAAAATATCCTCCCTTAACATGGAGAGCAGATAAAGATCATTATTTTCAGATGAGACTTCCTAACAAATAGGGTGTTATAGATGATTTGGGGAATACTCTTCTTTAGATAAAATGGTAGGGAAAGAATCAGCATTTCAAAGAACTATGAAAAAATATAAAAGGGAACATGAAACATAAAATTCTGAGATAGGGAGAAGCTTGTCAAATTCTAATGATTTATAGAAACCAGGGTGTCAGGAGGATGAGGAGTGATGATCTGGAGTCTGGCACTTACTCGATAGATACTTAATTTATTATTAGTCTGTATGTCCTTCTGAGGTTTAGTTCTGTAAGTGTCATTCCTTCTCATTGGCATAGTCTTGAAACTCTTTAATCCCTCCTACCTCATCTATCAGGTACTCAATCCTGTTGTGTTTCAATAAACTTTGTAGTTCTTACTCTTACCCATATTGATTCTTGCCCCCATTGCTACTGATTCCCCAATGTGAATCTTTTGAGCTCTTATTCTGCACTATAGCAATAGCCTCCTTTAGTCTATATTAGTATCACCTCCTCAGTATCCTGGTCTGTCTTTCCTCCATTAGCAGCAACTGTGTGGTGTAATGAGATTGGCCACGTTACATCTCTAACAATGATCCCGTTTGTGCTAATGCTCTATATCTTGATATCTTCACATTGTGATGGTTGAGAGAAGGATGTGTAACTAGGATAGCGATGGGCTTTCCTATGGTTCAATTGACAGGTCCGTGCATGGTAATATAACTCAAGTTGGTTTTCCCAATGTGAAATCCTGGATTCACTGGTTGGGTGAAGAGAAGCTCTCTCTTCTCTTGGATTTGTTATTAGTGCATGAGGCCTAATATTGCTGTGACTATTTGGCTGTAATGTTGGAAGCCAGCCTAAAGAATAAGCTGAGAGATGAGACAGGACAGCCTAGGATATTGCAGAGAAGAGGACTAATAGATCTTGATAACTTTGCTTAAGCCCCCATCTCTGGACCTCAGTTCTGTTAACTGGCCAATTGCTTGTATCACTTGAGGCATTCTGAATTAGATTTCTTTTTCTATGTGCAACTTCAGTATCTGAGTGGGCTATCTACCACATGCTAATGTCTGTCAAAATAATTCTAATAAAAACAATAGCTAATATTTATTGAGGTCTTACTATGTTCTCAGCACTGTTCTAGTAGTTTAAATGTATTACCTATTTATTGCTCACAACCACCTTAAAAGTTACATATTATCATTAAGGCCATTTTACAGATTAAATAATTTGACCTAGGCTGCCTGGTTAATATGGAATAGCAGATATATTACTTATACATGGATGCATAACAAATTAGCCCCAAATTTAGCAGCTTAAAACAACAAACATTAACAATCGCACCTCTTCTGTGGGTGAGGAATCTGGGTACAGCACAGCTGGGGCCTCGGTTTAAGATCTCTGATAGGTTGCAGCCTTGTTGTTGACCAGGCTGCAGTCTCATCTGAAGGCTTGACTGTAGCACTGAGGAATTCACTCTAAGATAATTCATACAGTTGTTAGCAGGCCTCTGTCTCTTGTCATGTGAGCCTCTTCACAGGGTGGCTTCATCACATAAGAGGTGGTTTCCACCAGGGCTATGAGATCTGAAAGACTGTAAGTGAGATCAAGAGCAATGTGAAGGGTGCATGGGTACCTGCATGAGAGGGAGAAGGGAAGAGAGATACAGGCAGACAAAGATGGAAGTCAGAGTTGTTTTTCATAAGCTAATCTCAGAGGTGACATCATATCACCTTTGCTGCATTCTGTTTGCTGGAAGTGAGTCCAGCACCTCCAAGGGGAGAGCAAAGACATGCATTCCAGCAGGTGGGGCTCACTGAAGGCTGCCTACCACAGCCAGTGCCTACTACCATGTAATCAAGGATGCACACTCTACTAGCCAGTTCTTATACTTCATGGACTTTCTCATGTCCTGCCTTTTCAGAGTCACTTCTCTCTCAGAATTCCTTCATGTGTTCACAATAGACTCTACCTATACCACACATCCCAGTTTATCTCCCATGAGTCTACTCAGAGTGTGTCTCAACTGTCACAAAACCTAATTCAGGGATCCTTGGGTGGCTCAGTGGTTTAGCGCCTGCATTTGGCCCAGGGTGCGATCCTGGAGTCCCGGGATCGAGTCCTGTGTCAGGCTCCTGGCATGGAGCCTGCTTCTCCCTCCTCCTGTGTCTCTGCCTCTCTGTCTCTCTGTCTCTCTCTCTCTATCATAAATAAATAAATAAATAAATAAATAAATAAATAAATATTTTTTTTAAAAAAAAACCTAATTCGTCTCTCCACTGTTAACTGAACTTTTTCAACACATCTCAATGTCTGATAAAAGCTTTATACTCATAGTGAGCAACCTTAACTCTTTGATCATGGAATAGTCCCTGCATTTTCTCACTACCATGTTTTTGCCCCTGCTATCACCTCCTCCCTGAATTCCTTTGGAACTCCTCTCACCCTTATTTGTGAAAGTCTTTTTTATGGGAAAGCTTCCACACACATCCAGTTGCTTCTGGATGATGTCTCAGATTAACCAGCACTGTCTCTGTGGGGGCTAATCTTTGTTACTCTCCTGTGCTGCTTCTTATTCTGTTTTCAGTTCTTTCACAGTTTCCTCTCCTTTGAGCTGCATGACCATTTGCTGATACAGAGCCTGTCTGTGAGAAACAAGGTGGGGAGAGTCGTGACTATAAGAATGCACTTGCTTCATGGGGCTTTGTGAGGATTAAATGAGCCCAGCTCACTGGATCAACTCAATGAAAGCGTGCTCTCTTCATTAATAGTAAAACAAAACAAAAACAGAATCTCATACTGCTCAGGTCTCTAACCTGAAATTTCTCCAGGGACTTTGCTGCTTGGGTTTCCCTGGTTCAGATTTTAGTGCTTTTTAATTAGATCTGCCTCCATGTCTCTGAGCTCCTTTGGGCAGGATTTGTCTCATTTCACTTCCTCCTGGATGTGAAGTCCCCTATGCTACAAATGTATCAGTCAGGGCAGAGAAAGTTATGCTCTAGTAACAAGCAACCTCCAAATTATGATAGCTAAGACAACAAAAATAGGTATTTTTTACATTACATGTCTATTTGGGATCAGCTCCATGGTTGTTCTCACTCCGGAACCTAGGCTAACCAAATAGATATCCCCTAGAATATTGGAAGGAAACTGTGAGAGCAAGAGAACTATATCAGGTCTTGTACCCAAATAGTTAAATGCTATAGTCTAGAAAAGACAAATGTTACTTCTGCTTACATGTATTGGCAAAAGCCATTCATATGGCCTGTTGTGGGTGGAGCTGCCTCCCTCCTAAAGATGTGCGGAAGTCCTAATCCCTGAAACCTATGAATATGATCTTATTTGGAAATAGGGTCTTTGTAGGTGTAATCAAGTTAAGATGAGGTCATACTCATTTAGGGTGGGTCCTAATCCAATATGAATGGTGTTCTTATAGCAGGAAGAGAAAGCAGGCACATGAGGGAAGAATGCCACATGATGATGGAAGCTCAGATTGCAATGCTGCAGCTGCAAGCCAAGGAGCGCCAAGGATTCTTTGCATTCCAAAGACATTCCAATGTCATTCAAACTACCAGAAGCTAGGAAGGACCAGAAAAGATTCTCCCCTAAAGGTTTCTTTAGTGTGGCCCTGCTGACAGCTTGATTTTTTTGGCTGCTGGTTTCCAGAACTGTGAGACAATGTATTTCTGCTGCTTTTAGCCACCCGGTATGTGATACTTGTTATAGCACCCCTAGGAAACTAACACATGGCCTTAGCCAGGCACAAGGAGGTCAGGACCAAGTTCAGTCCTCAGTGTGCCTGAAAAAAGGAAAGGATGGTATATTAGTAGCACTAATGGCTACAAAAAGAGAACATCATTAAATAAGGTAAATTTCAGCGCAGATTCTCTGGGTTTCATCACGGCATGCAGCAAAATCTTGTCAAATAGCTACCTGGGAATTCTCTCTTCTCTTTCAGCATCTTCCCCAGCAACTACCCTTTCCTTTCTTTTTACAGCCTGCAAGCACATCCCTTTTCTTTTTCTTGCAATTCAACTCTCACTTCATTCAGCTAAATAAAAGCCCAGTGGTAAGCCAACATGAGCCCCGTGTTCCTCTAATTGGGAAAGTCCAGCCACTGAAGGATCTCACGCTAATAAGGGGCACTGGCCAAGGCATACCTTGGTGGTCCCACAGCCATTGCTGGACTGGGTTTTAATCCCCAACATGTTCACAGTATATACATCTACTTTGTGATAAACTTTAGGTTTTTGATTTCAGGACTTCTGCTCATGAGTTAAAGCTGTAGTACTGATGTGAAATGTTGGGGTCCAGGAGCAAATGGTCAAGAAAGAATTCTTGAGACATCTTTGGTACAAAGAGGCGGTTGGTTTTATTAAAGCACAGGGACAGGACCCATGGGCAGAGAGAGCTGCACCGGGATTGTGAAGAGTGACTGATTATGTACTTTCAAGTGAGGTGGGGGGCGGGGGGGGCAGTTAGGGAGAGCCCTAAGTCTCCTCAGTATTTTGGAAACAAGGTTTCCAGGACCTTCAGGCGGCTGAGTATTGTTTAAGAAAGGTCATTTATTATTGTCCAGTGAAATCTTAGTCCTCAGACCCTTCAGATGTGTATCAGTGGCTGTATGCTTGGAGGATGACTGCTTACATTTATCTTGGGGGGTGGGTAGAGATAAAGGACGTTTCCAAAGGAATTTTCATATGTTAAAGTAGACTTACAAGGGTCCTGGGGGTCAGGATAACGTTAAGCTAAGATTGCCATTTGCCCTTAGCAAAGTGTCAACATCAAGGCAGCTGAGTTCCTAGAAGAAGGTCACTCTGTCTGTTTCAGGGGCTTGTCAGTGGGCTGTAGGCAGTAAGGAAATTTAATTTTTTCATTTGCCTTTGTTTCCCTCATGAGTACCAGCAGAGATCTTTCCTGCTCTGCATTCCCATTGCTTTGCACATTATTGGCATATGGTACCAGTTTGACTAAATGATTGGATGATTTCTATTTCATATTTTTGGTGTAGTGCCTTGCCTGAAGGTGTAAATATCGCCTAATGAGTTTTTGCTGTAGGCAAACCTGTTCTATTTAATAGATATGCATGGAATCATCTTGTAAAGTAAAACCTACTTTATTAACAGTAGGTATAAGAGTCTCTGTCTTCTCCTTGGTGTGTTAAGATTATAAAAAAAGGTCTGGCTGTTTTATTTTCTGCAACGAGACACCCTACGACTGAGACAAATATCAAGGAGCTATTGCAGATGTGATCTGAAGTCAGGTCTCATATTGGCTGAAGGGGAATCTGAGACCAGGTGGCAGGTGTACTAGGTTCTATTTGTCTCCTCCCCAGTCCCTTCAACACACAGTGTTATTAGCACACCTTTAGTTGAAAGACAGCCCTATAGCACAGAATGCTTGAATTCTCCAGGTAGCACAGGATACATAAATATTTCATATGTACTAAGCAATCACAAATCCTTGCTTCTTTCTGGCAAGTCAAGTTGCATATATTAGTTAATGTTTGGCTTGGATTAATATTTATTAGATTACCATTTACATTAAATTATATTAAAATATTAATTTAAGCATACATTGAGCAAATCCAATTCCCAACTGTGGGATATTTGCAGTGTGTTTGTTGAGTAATTAGACATTTATAAATAATTACAGGCTATTCCTTTATATATGACTGGTTATGCCAAAGTTACCCTTTGAGGAAAACAAGTTAATACTTTCTGAAGGTGATTTTGGTATTTTATGCCATTTACATATTGAGTACTTAAATATGCTAGACTTTGCTCCAGGCAGTTCATGTTATTTTCATATTGAATACTTACACCATCCCCTCGGGGTAGGTATTGATAGTCTTGCTTTATAGATGAGGATACTGAAGTTTGGAAAAGTTAAGTAATTTGATAAAAGATAATTACTGGTAAACGATTAGTGGTAAACGAGACTTTGAATGAAAGTCTCTGACTTCACAGCCATTACTTGTAAGCACTACACGATAAAGCTTCCAGTGTAAAGCGTACTTTGCATTTATTCTTCAGAATTTGTGGAACTCTTCCAGGAAAGAACTTCAGCAATCTTGTCTAACACACTGCTTTACAAAGGGAAAACTGGAAGCATAGAGCATTAGGGATATTTCACTCGAAGTCAAGGAAAGTCCATACCGTAAATGCAATGCTTAACCTATCCATTAGAGGGGTTCTGTGGTTTTTTTTTTTTTTTCATCTTTTATCATGCAGAAGCTACCACAACATTTGGTACAACAGATAACCTGTTACACAAATGAATGATTGAGCGAATGAATAGTGAAAAAATTTACTCCCTAAGTGTGATTCTATGATGGTTGCCCCATTGTCTTCACCACCAAGTCTTGTCTTCTCATACCCAACCACAAGCCTTCCGTGACCAGCCCTGCTTTGCTCTCCCTCAGAGGGGAGCTGACGAACAGTCTCAGAGAACTCACAGCCCTGTCCCAGTCTCTCCTACCTGGTACAGACTATTACTAAGGCCGCCTTGAGGCTCCCTTCCTCCTCATGCTGGGTTGAGCAATGTGCCCAGGCAGAGGGGTCCCTTGTGCCTCAGCATTCCTATGGTCCCTGTGGCCTTTCAACTTCAGGCCTTTCACATTGTCGTGGAAGCCAAACCATTTGACTTGCTATTTTGCACTCTTGAGAACATTTGCTCCCTCTAACAGTGCTACAAAGTTGGCTGTCACAGGTGAATCATATCTCCTCTCAAAGGTACATGAAGTCCCAACCCTCCATACTTCAGAATGTGACCTTCCTTGAAACAGGGCCTCAGGGCACTGTGGTGGCTCAGTGGTTGAGCGTCTCCCTTTGGCTCAGGTCATGATCTCGGCTTCCTGGGATCGAGTCCTGCCTGCATCAGGCTCCCTACAGGGAGCCTGCTTCTCCCTCTGCCTGTCTCTGCCTTTCTCTCTGTGTCTCTCATGAATAAATAAATTAAAAGAATCTTAAAACAAAAGAAAATAAATAGGGTCTCTCTGGGGGAGGGAACCAAGTTAAAATGGTATCATTAGGGTAGGCTCTCATCCAGTATGATTGATGTCCTTATAATAAAAAAGGAAAATTTGGGGACAGACACACAAAATGGGAAGAGGATGTGAAGACACAGGGCTGATGCCATCTATGGGTCAAGGGCATGCCTGAGGCCACCCAAAGCTGGGGGAGAAGAATGAAGAGGTTCTTCCTAATGGCCCTCAGAAGGAACAAATCCTACTAATACAATGATTTCAGACTTTTAGCCTCCAGAATTGTGACACAGCACATTTCTGTTTAAGCCATCCAGTTTCTGTTGTTTCATTATAACAGCCGCAGGAAATGCACACAGTGGCATTTTAATCTCTGTTTTTCAGATGACTAAACTGAGCCTTAGTTAAGGTAATATGACACATGTTGGGACCACAGCCTGGGTTGGGACAGAGACTTTCAGAGCCCCCGATATCAGCTCTCAGCTGTAAAGGACACTGAGAACGGAAGATAAACACAAAACACAAAGGGTGGGCAGATGGAGAGGCCAGCAGTCCCAGGAGGAACTGGTGCCCGGGGAGCCTGGCGAGCGTTAATCATCTCTGTTTCTTCCCATGTGGCTGATTAAACCCAGCCTGGTCATGAGTATCGCCTTTCACTCAGAATTTTCCCCTCCTGGCTCACAGATTGACCCTGTACCACGTTTCCGGGGCATCTCTGTGTCAGAGGGAATTCGGGCCACTTACTCAAATGGGCCTGGATTGCACAGGGTGTCAGCCTGAAGGATGACAGTGCACACCTGAGGGGACTGCCTCCAATTAATCACAGCAATCAGTAAGTCAGGTTTAACCTTCTCGGGGTCTCACAGAGCGTGTCACAATCACAGCTATTGATTCCTGGCCAGCCGATGCTGCAGCTCGGAAGACTCTGGGTAGGGAAAAGGGACAGAGACTTTGTTCTTGTTGCCACCAAAGTGGCAAGCCTTTAAAGAAGTTGTTTATTCTAGACATTTTGTCAAGCCAGGCCCTATTATTTTCCAGCTGAATGGAGTCTTAAGTGAGATGATTGCTTCTGCATTATGTTTGGACTACCTAATGCAATATAGCAGAATCTCAGTAAACAAATTTGTTGAGTAAATGAAAGATTCCAGGGTTTGGAATCATATAGGATAAGTTCCATGTGTTTCAGGCACTGAAGTGCGTAATGGGGAATCTGAGATGGGCAAGATTTGACTCTGGCCTTCACACAGCTTACAGTGGAGGTGGGGCATGGAAGTGGGGAGGCAAGGAGACAGGTATAGAAACAGATCTCTAGCAGTCCACAGGCAAACCTAGGGAGAGCATTTTAGCAAGTCTCCTTTGCTGGAAAGGAACTTGAGTCAGAGCTAAGAATAGGAACCTCAACTGTATCTGACTGAGCTGTACTCAGAAAAGCAATTCCTATAATAGGCCACCTACTTAGAAATAGACATTATCACATTGCCAAAGGAGATAAGATGTTTTTGTGGGTCAGCTTTTTCACTGCTGTGAAGGCCCCATGAGAAATTTTGTGTCCTTGGGCTCTGTGGTAGGCGCTGACATGTTATGTTCTACGTCCTTAACATGAGTACTTGAGTCTTTGTATAATTCTACTCAGTTCTTTCAGGGTACATATGGGTGCCTGAATGATTGGCTGCTTGGTTATTCTTTCCATAAGCATTTAATGCTTACTTCCTATAAGTTAGGCTCTGTGCTGAGCACTGGAGGAGTAGAGGCGAATGCACTCCCTGCCCTCAAGACTCCTAATGCAGAATCAAGAGACAAGTAGTAGACATAAAACTACCTTGGTGACAGCCTCCCATAAACACGTATAGAGGAATAGTTTAAGCACAAAGATGAAATCACAGCTTAAATGCTATCTGATGAATTTAATGAGTGGCTCAAACAACAGAACACTTGATTGATGTAGACCTATGCAGTTCTTAAAAATGAGGAAGGACTTATAAATAATTTGGAAAATGCTCCATTGTAAAAATAGGTTAAAGAAAAGGACACGAAATTTTATATAGAATATTACAAGCATGCAAAATAGGAATCAAAACAAAATAAAAATATACAAATGAATGAAAAGTTGGAAGGATTTACACAGATAGGGAAAGTATTTCCTGATGTGAGATTGTTTGCTTTGGCTTTTTCTTCCTTTTGAATATATATAGATATGTACAAACATATCTATGGGTATAGATCTATGGGTATAGATATGTTTGTACATATCTATATATATGTATATATATTCTTTTAGGTATTTCAATATATAATATTCATAATTTTTGAAATGGGACTAAAAGGCCAGTCAGCTTTTGTTTTGAAATGTCCTGGTTACTATAAGTCAACGGAGCCATCCCAGGGTGAGGTGGAAGTTGGAAGTGGGCTTGTTTTGAAGTGGATGGAATGAATGATGTGAATCCACTGATCTGTGATGATCTTTATTAGACAGCCACTTCATTAGACACAGATGAGGCCAAATCCAGAATCCATGCAGAATTTGCTGGGAGATCTCATTTTGTCTCCCAAGAGCAATTGCCAAGCTTGCAACCTAAGGAAAAACAAATCAGTCAGGGAGAAAAAAAGAAGTGATAAAATCTGCTGCACCAACTGAATCATGATCTATTTCCCTCTTTTTCTATTTCTCTCTCTCTCTTTTGCTTCTTTCTCTCCTTGGTCTCTTTTCCAAGAATAAACAGAGGGCAGAAAATACTTAGGGTACCAGGATTTATCTACATTTAACTCAAAACTGGACATTGTGTAACCAACCTTTTCTGTTGTTCATTTATTATCATAAGGAGTCTCAGAATAAAAAGTGTCTTAGAACCTGTGGATAATGTGCCTCAATCATTTTTCCATGCTCTGTTCCCCTGTGATTCTTGCTATTCTTACATTCACATTATTTATGGCTCTAAGAGTTCTTTGAAAATATATTTTCCTCATCAGTGCCATGTTCGTCACCTGTCTGCTTTCTTCTGGATCTCAGACTATGTTGGTGGGATGGTGCCAAGGTCAGTGAGTCAAAATATCTGTGGGGAAGAAGAGCCCTCCTGGTTCAAGGAGAGAGATATGGAGCAAGAGGTTGGGCTTGGAGTTCAGTTCTTCTGACTTTTGGACAAACGGGCCTATGACATATTGTCTGCTAGACTGTTAGGTTCTTGAGGTCATGATCAATGTCATTTACTCTTTTGTTCATACGTATCTCTTTAGCACTTGGCATGATGCCTGGCACACAACTTATCTATCTGAATGGATAATAAAGAAATACATTTTTAGGGGGTGCCTGGGTGGCTCAGTCTGTTAAGTGTCTGCTTCAGCTCAGGTTGTGATCTCAGGGTCCTGGGATCAAGTCTCATGTCAGGCTCCCTGCTCCATGGGGAGCCTGCTTCTGTCTCTGTCTCTGCCTCTCACCATTCTCTGTGTCTCATGAATAAATAAATAAAATCTTAAAAAAAAAAAAAGAAGTACATCTTCAGCATTTTACAAGTGCCCAGTCACAGTGAATGCTGACACTTTTACAAGTCTGTATTGGCCAGAATTCTATATTGCCTAAAATGCGTGAAGTTGAATATGTGATTTATAATGTAATACTGGTATAGGATCAATACAAATTTGATATAGTGATAATGGTGACTTATTCATTTATACATTCATGTGTTCTAGCATGGATCGAGTGCCAGCTTTATGTCAGGCTTTATATTGGGGGTCAGGGAGATAGCTATTCCCATTTGTAATGATTTCCTATCATATATAGGGAATTTCACTAACATACCACTCCTGGATTCTCTCCATCCTTCACTTGCTCCTCTCCAAGAGAAGAGTAGCTTAATCTGATTGGTTACTTTAGAATGTCCCAGTAGGATCCAATTGTATCCATGGTGTTTGTGGCAAATAGGATGCTGTATGGAGCCTGGAGGCCTCCAAAGAAGAATCACAGAGCATATCCACCATGGGCTTTGGAGTAACACTGGGTTCATACTTACTAATAACTATTCCTTGAGTTGCTACTGAGCCCTGATAGAGACTAAACATTTGACCAGTGGACCAAATTGGAGCTGCTTGTCATGAACTGGCTATTATCTGATGTACTGAGGTTGAAGGTTGATGTGTGTAGTAGAAACCCACCATTAAGAGAAAAGTAGATATGATCCTGGCTGCAGGGAATTAGGAAGGCACAGTCAATTGCATGAGTAGGTAGCTTAGCCTCCTCTGACCCCTATCTTAATGTATTATTGCTCCTTCTCCCAGAACTTTGGCTCAAGGAGAGTTCCCTGTGATGAGTTAAACTTGATTCTAGAGACTTGGCTTCTGGTAATGACGAAGTAGCTTGGATGGACACGGCAAAAAAAAAAAAAAAGTATATCTAAAACAACTATTTGATGGCACTGAAGAGTAATCGAAAAGAGGCAAAAACTGTAGAGGAAAGAGGGAAGAGTTCAGGGCTTGCAGAAGAGCCAGAAAGGTAGGAAGGGAAATTCTGGAAAGGGAGGGAGTCCCAGTAGCAGTGAGCCCCAAGGTCTGTGTATAAGATTTTCCTGATTCCTTGGCAGATTGTGAAACTGCCATGTGTATGAGGGGAGGGGAGTCCAGTGAGTTTGGTGAAAAAGCTGCAGCTGGAAGTGGAAAATCCTGAACAGAGATTGTAGCTTCTGTAGCCTACAAGGGAAGACAATTTGGAAGTTAAATTCAGCTTACTTAAACTGCTAGCTGGAACAAAAATCACAGAATGCTGAATGTCTAGAATATACCATTGACCGTACCTAGTATTGCAACGTTCAATGAAACCAGGGTTGTACAGAGGAGAAGCAGGCAGTAGAGTCAAAGTGAGGATTAGGGTTAGAGCTTGGGTTTGTGTTTGCGTTAGGAGAAGGGTTGGGCTGGGGTTCAGATTAGTGTTACGGTCAAAGTGGGGGAGACCGTGTGAGGTTTAAGGTTACAGGTTAGATTTAGGATTGTAGTTTGCACTTGGATTAGTTTTAGGTGTATTGGAAAGGAGCTAAAGCATATTCAAAGTCCCAGAACAACTGAGAAAAGCTGAAAAGATGAGTAGAGAAAAATACTTTCTTTAATAATGAAAGCTTATATGTTGTTCCTGTGGCCAAATGTTCTGGCCAACACTCTACTCCAGAATTAGACTTATGTAGTAGAGATTGTTGGTGCCCTCAGCTCTCATCCTTCAGCCCCCATGACTTGAGCTGAGTCTCTGGTGAACCACAGGGGAGCCCACAGAGACTTCCCACCTCAGTGCCAGCTACATTATTCAGCTTTTCAGAAGCTCAGTCAGGCAACTCGCAGGTGTAGCCTAGAATCCAGTGGGAGGTAGCTCGCTTGAAGGCAACCTTCCACATCACCAGTAGGCATCAGCACGCATGCTCCCACCTTCTGTGTGCCGGAGAGACAATCCTGAGGTCCATCCTGCACTGTACCTAGAGGGTCGCTGGTGGGATTGAGCCCCAGCTGCTCTCAGTGGTCAATAGTCCAATAATTCTCTGTCAGCTTTTCTTTTCTTTGTCTGACTATCCTTACTCCCTTAGTTTGACTTCATGGAAATAGCTGTATCTATGTCTCAGTTTTGCAACTTCATTAAAAATTAGTTCAGTGTATTTGTGGGTTGGCTTTAGGGTGCTCTGTTCTTTGTATTTTGACCTATATGTCTGATCCTCTGCCAATACTGCACTGTCGTGATTTCCGTGGCGATACAGGAAACCTTAAAATCGGGAAGAGTAATATCTCCCATTTCATTCTTCTTATTAGGATTATTTTAGTCTTGGGCTAGTAACTTTCCATAGAAATTTTAGAATAATATTGTCAGTATCTATACAAAATCTTTCTGAGATATTTATAGGATTGTGTTAGACCTATATATCAATTTGGAGGAAAGTTAACATCATTAATACATTCAGCATTCCAGTCCATGAGCATAGTTTATCTCTCCATCTATTTAGATACTCTTTGATTTCTTTCATTAGCATTTTGTTGTTTGCAGA